>NW_003852400.1:962907-965462 GCF_000181295.1 Otolemur garnettii
GCCATTGAAAATGACCATAACATGAGGAAATGCTCGTGCTATTATTGGAAAAAAATAGGATGTGAATAACGTTTTGATTACATGGGAAAAAAGCCATCAAGAAAAACAACATGTACAGGGAAATACACCAAACACTTCACTGTAATGGCGTTAAGTAGAATAATTGTGGGAGGAGTTAAAAAAATTCTGTCTTTTGTAGCATTCCTATGTTGCTTTTATATTAATCATTCGGGGGGCTTTACTGGCCCCAAATCATGTTTATGGCCATTAAATCTATATGTTTATATACAGAGTTTAGTTTTAAATTGCGCACGAACTTTATGTCCACCCTGTATAATCCTGATAGATACTTAAAGTAGACTTCTGGAAGCCTGATTTAAGTTGGTGAACCTGCTTTTATCTGTTCACTTATAAGGTGCAAAGAGCTCTTTTTCCCTATATAGATGCTGCCTCATTTCTTTTTATTTCCATCTCTGCCGCTCCCAAGACCGGGTGATGTCCTTCCCTTTCTGTTGTGAGAATAGCCCTCGCTGTAAGCTGTGTCTCCAAATTCCACACTGGGATTTATGACAGACTGAGCTGAAGGAAAACGCAAAGACCTGCCAAGTATCTGCCACAACTTTCCTGCTGTCGCAGTAATGCTAATGAAGAAAATGGGTGTTTGTACCGCATGCACATATCAATTGTTTGATGAAGGTTATTGGTCAGGCAGAGACGTCAGTCTGAGCTCTGGCGCTCTGGCGTTATCAGGAGATCTTGTGTAACCCTCTGACTCCACTGAGTGACAGCTTAGCTTTCTTTATTTCAGGAATTCTCCTTCCTTTAGTCGGCTTTCTGCTTTCACAGTGAAAGTGAGCGTTTGGTGCAACAACCACCACACGCCTTAACTTGTTCCTTGCTGCGTCTATTGTGTAATTACAGGAACCCTCCTTTAGGTGTTTAATCTTTTGTTCTGCAGCCAGAGTACTGGGGCTTAAGCAACGATTTGGATGGATGTCGACCTTGTGACTGTGACCTTGGGGGAGCACTGAACAATAGGTGAGTGGAGCTTCACTTAGATTCTTGGTCTCCGTCACCAAGGAAGGTCATGACTTCTGACAAAAGGATGACATTCTTTCATCTCTTACGATAGGTAATGTGCAAACACTGACAGTTTGTAGATATCTCTGTAGACTAGGTTCCTGGTGATGGACCTGCCAAGTCAAAATACATGAATAATTTAAGTTTAATAGAGAATATCAGATTGTTCCAGACAAATTGAGCCAGTTTATTTTCCTACCAGTGACCTGAGTACCTTTCCCCCAGCCCCGCAGCACTGACTTTTCACCAGTCAAAAAAGATGCAAAAGGGCTCACGTTTTGATTTGTGTAGCAAATCTTTCTTCTTTTTTATTTATTTATTTTTTTGGCAACTTTCAAGTCCATTAATGACAATGCCGGATAACGACGTTTAGTTACTTAAATGTGCTTGAACAGAAGAAACTTGAAGCTCTACCAGAAATGATCACACACATTTGTGGGAGTTAAATTAACTATCTTTGCGTCAAAGGGAATTTTGGTCTGTTCCTGGATCAGACTCAGAACATCTGGTAAAGATAGTGTAAGTGACTGCTGAGAGAACAGACAGCTGTTTCCCTGTGGCCCTGAATCTTCCCAGAGAGAACACGCTGAATTCATTGAGCAACCTTCATGTACTCAAAAACTGTCTCTCTTACAAGATTATTTCCCAACACCATACTCGTCTGCTGGGAAGGAATGAGAGTTTGAGCAGCAAGGGCATGCTCTGTCCTCTTTGTTTGGGTTTGTTCTATTCCAGTTTGTGCAGTGGATTCATTCCAGCATGCAGCCTCTGAAACTCCAGCGTGAGTTTCTGTTCTTAGAAAACCTCCAGAGAGAGGGAAGCTAGAACAGTTCCATAAAGGCAGGGAAGAAAGACAAACTGTGGTCTGCTTAAGGCGCTTTCCTGATTTTCCTTTGTGACTCCCAGCACACATGCTGAATCCTTTAGTAACTGATTCCTCAGTTCAAAGCTGTCATCACTCCTAAGGTCCTTGATGAGATGAAAGTTGGCATATGTAATTCTACAAATTACGTCCCAAACTCAGGAATGTCCTACGTTCATTTACCCTACGTGATTTCTGTTCTCCTCTCCCTTCCTCTTCTCCACACACTTCCTGCCTTGTCTCCACCCTCACACAGACCCTGGCCTGTGTTCAAATCTCTCCTCCAAAAATTTGTAACGACCAGAGTGTGTTCATTGGAAGAGTGTGTGAAGCCACATTTTCTAGTAAAGATTTTGAAGTAGGTAATCATCTGGTGTTTCTAGCGTGATTGATGAGATGCCCTGTCTTTGGGAATCGCTGGAGGGGGTGAAAAAGAAACTACAAAAGATGCCTCCTGTGACTCTACAGTATTTCCTGGTGATCCCTTTTTTTTTTTTTTTTTTAGACAAAGTCTGTTACCCTGAAGAATGCCCTGGCATCAAACTCTTGGGCTCAAGCAATTCTCTTGCATCAGCCTCCTGAGTAGCTGTGACAACAGGTGCCTACCACTGTG
>NW_003852400.1:965552-972302 GCF_000181295.1 Otolemur garnettii
ACCTGCCTCAGCCTCCCAGAATGCTGGGATTACAGGCGTAAGCCATCATCCAGGCCAGAAACCAAGGATTTTTAGATGTTAAAAACTAAGTATGCACTCCTTTGGAGAAGAAATCTCTAAATGTGGTCCCAGACTCTTATGTCTGGGGACAGAATTCATGAAGTATAAAAATCACTGGAAGTGGAAAAAGCATTAAGATGTTTTATATAATGAGCTGAAAGGATTTTCAGTAGTACAATAGAAGTTTACTAGTCCGTGTCTACTATGTTGATGGCTAATCTGAACTTTCAAATATTTAAAGTAGTGAGACCTAATTAATTTAAATAATGTAACTCAAGCCAAGTTAACAGAATTTTGCCTACTTTAATGTACATTCCCTACTTAATGAGTAAGATATAGTAGCAGTAAGAATCAGTGGCAACTGTTGCAAGGTAAATGCTACTTGTGTATGTTTAAAAACATTGAAAAATATAAACATCTTTATGGCATCCTTCAAAATTAATTCAACAGTTAAATTGAGGGCTTTCATACCTGGTATGAAGCCCATTGCCTTTTTGAGCTCAACATACTGAAACCCCCAGCCCTCCCTTGGTGTTTTAATAACATATTACCTCTGCATCTTTTTTTGCCTTACTTTATTCTGCCTGGTATCACACTTATTATATTTAAAAAGGTCTCTTTGGACAGGGATTATGTCTTATGTGAGTTTGCAACTCCCTCACCACCCAACACAGTGGACCTTATAGGTGCTTAGTAAATGAGGGACTGAAATTTATTGTACTTTAAGACCAGAGCAGAGGTTCATAGACATTTTGTTCAGCTTTTTGAATGATTATGATGTATCTAACCCTTCATTAATTATAATCGTGCTGTAGAACAACATTCTGGTCAGCAATGGACTGCATAATACCGTGCTGGTCCCGTAAGATGACAGCACTATATTTTTACTGCACCTTATCTACAGTGGATATTGCCAAGTACACAGATACCATTGTGTTACCGTTGCCCACATGTAACATGCTGTGCGGGCTGTAGTCTAAGAGGAACAGCTTGTGGACCATCTAGGTTTGTGTCCATTCACTCAGGATGTTTACATGGGGACAAAATCACCTAGTGACACTTTTCTCAGAACGTATCCTTGTTGTTAAGTGACACATGACTGTACTGATAGAAGGGTATCTCAGGATTATAGAACATAGTTCCCACCTGTTAGAAAGTATCCTAGCTAGTGGTTCAAGACAAGCTGGAGCCAGAGTGAGACCTCTCTAAAAATAGCCAGATGTTGGGCATGCCTGTGGCTCAAAGGAGTAGGGTGCTGGCCCCATATGCCGGAGGTGGCGGGTTCAAACCCATCCCTGGCCAAAAAACTGCAAAAAAAAAAAAAGTATCCTAGTTGGAGATATGGGGGATGCTACTCTGAAAAAATGAGTGGTGCTGACTGAACACAGAAAGAAGTCGATTTTTGTGAATGAGCTCTTTTATCCTTTAACGTGTCTCTGCCTAATTCTTTAGTAATAAAGTTTAACTCTAAAGTATTTCCCCTGCTCACCACCATTTTTAGTTTTTAACTTTTTATCTTTAACCCTATGACAAGTCACACTCATCCCTATCTACATGATGTAGAATTTTTCTTCCAACATAATTTTATTTATTTATTTATTTTTTGCAGTTTTTGGCTGGGGCTGGGTTTGCACCCACCACCTCTGGTACATGGGGCCGCGCCCTACTCCTTGAGCCACAGGTGCCACCCCCAACAGAATTTTTAAATGTTAATTTCTATATTTATGATAAATCCATCTTTTAAAGAAATAATCTTAGCCTTCACCCATTGAGAAAATGTAGGACCTATATTAGTTTTCTGTTGCTGCCATAATAAATTACAATGTAGTGGTTTAAAACAAGATACATTTATTATGTTACAGTTCTGTATGGCAGACACATCTTCTCTGACTAAAATCAAGACATTAAGGGACTGTATTGCTTTCTGAAGACTCCAGGGGGAAACCTGCGTCAGGCTCATTTGGGTGGTAGGCAGAATTCAGATCTTTGTGGTTGTAGGCTGAGGTTCCTGTTTTCTGGCTAGCTGTCAGCCGAGGGCCGTTCGCAGCCCCTGGAAGGTGCCTACATCTTGGTTTATGGCCCCTCTTTCTGTCTTCAAAGCTGGAGGATCAGTGAGAGCCTTCTCACGTCTCAGCTCTTTGACCTACTTTAAAAACTTATGATTAGTTTGAGGCCACTCAGATAATCTAGGATAAGCTCTCTTTCTTCAGGTCCTTACCCTAATCTCATCTGCAAAGTCCCTTTTGCCCTGTGAGGTAACATACCCCAGATTCCAGGGATGAGGATGTGAACGTCTTACGGGGCTTGATTCTGCCTATCAGAGTCTTATTTATTTTATGTCATTATTCTACCTTACTGGTTCAGTGAATTGAGTCTCCTATATAGTTTACAGGGAAATCTGTGGGGACATATAACCTTGTAAAGCATGTAGTATTTCTTTTGTTTGTTTGTTTTTGGAGGTTTTTTTGAAACAGAGTCTCACTATGTTGCCCTGGTAGAGTGTTGTGGAGTCACAGCTCACAGCCACCTCAAAGTCTTGGGCTTAAGCAATTCTTTTGCCTCAGCCTCCTGAGTAGCTGGGACTACAGGCACCTGCTACAACACTCAGCTATTTTTAGAGACCAGATCTCACTCTGGCTCAGGGTGGTCTCGAACCCATGAGGTCAGGCATTCTACCCACTTCAGTCTCCCAGAGTGCTAGAATTACAGGCTACCACACCCGACCTAAGCACATACTATTTCTGTCAGATGTGATTTTTACTAAAACACAGGAAAGAATAATGATGTGTAAAAAATCCTGGGTTTCACTCTGGAGAAGATAGAATCTGAGCTTGAGTTCTGAAAGCTGAGTGCTAACTTGAAAGGTGTAATTGGTGGGCAGAAGAAGGGCCTTCTAGCTGGGAGGAAAAGGTCGGGGATGGCTGTGGCATGGTCAAGATCTGCTCTGACCTTGGCCACCTCTGCTCCCATTTCTCCATCACCCTCTTTGTTCCCACCATTCCTGTCCTCTCCAAGCCTCGGGGCTGACTCTATCATGAACCGTCCCTGGGCTCCTGGGCCAGATGACTCATGTCTTCCTCTGCCCCACTGTGCTCTGCCCAGAGTTCCCAGTGGCTTCTTACTGAGTTTTAATTTGTCATCTTGGTTAACTGCCTTATTGTTTATCTCCCCAGTTAGAGTGTTTTTTAGGACAAAGAGTATTTTTTTCCTATTTCTCTTTCTCTGTATCCTTTAGCCAGAAATAATACCAAGGAAGTAAGATTTATTAAAAAGAAAGGTGGCAATGGATGGAAAGGTGGGGGTACCTGGCAGGAAGCATGCCGCCAGGGCCAGTATTTGCTCCGCAAATATTTGTTGAAGAGGACGAGGAGTGTGGCTCCGAGGAAAGCAACAGCAGTTGTTTTCAGAGGATGAGACATACAGGCAGAGGCACAGACAGCCAGGCAGAGGCACCATGACTCATAGAGTAAGATAAGAACAGTCGTGGGGTTTGTGAAAGGACAGAAGCCGTGCTGTGGGAGGTTGGTTGGGCACTGGTCTACAGGATGGACTGGTCAGGGAAGGAGGAGAGCTGGAGGGGTCTGTTGGGGAGGTTGCTAGAGTAAGTGTGATGACTTCCTGGACTGAGGTGGTGGCAGTGACAATAAGAGGAAGCCACTGAGTTGAGAAACATTTTGAAATAAGACTTGACTGTTGGACTATAGGAACGAGGTCATGGCTCACCTATACCATGAGAAGAATTTTAAATCTGCTGACGGAGTTGGGGATAAGAAGTCAGTGTGAGAGGTGACGAGCAGTTTGGGACAAAGTGAACTGGACATCCGCATGGGTATGTCCTGTTGATAACAGGAATATGAACGAGGGCACAGCTGAAAAGGGGGCGCTGTGGGCCATCTGTACAGCAGGGTCCTAAGAATGGGCTCCCCGAAGGAGTCAGGATTGAACAGGGGCTGTGCCTGTCAGGTCTGGGGACACACAGGACTGGTGCTGGGGAACGTGCCCAGGCTCTCGGGAGCTGCGGGGCAAAGGCGAGTCTGCAGTCCGCCCCGTGTCTGCACCCTTGCTCTCTCCTGGTCGCACCTGAGGGATCCAGTTGTTTTCTCCTCCCATGGTTCCTATTTTGGACATTTGTTTCCTTATAAACATCTGCTGAGGGAGAATGATTTTCTTTTGTCCATATGATGTAATGTCTCATGCCTGAATTTCTGAAAATGGCTTTTGTTGGTGAGCTGTGCCAAAAGAGGGCTAGGACCTAATTGGAACCAGCCTTCCTCTCCTGGGAATTGGCTACAGGATGTTAGGAATTCCTATTCCTGTAGGGTAACGACGTGATGTACAGGAAGAGGACTCAGCCGGACCGTGACAGGACACTGTTAGTACACCTCTGAGTGGTGAGTCTTCCTGTGGCCTATAACTTGCTTTAGGTACTTGGTTTAAAACAAACTTTAGGATGACGGAAAAAAAACTCTGGGAATGAGTTTAAAGTAACAATTCTAAACCTCAGCTTGTCTTAATGAAGTAAAATGGATGCATGTAATTCTGGTTTTACTTTATATTCAAACTCACAATACTAAAGAAAAAGAGAGACAGAGGCTGAGAACAAAATGAAGACATTGTAGTTTATCCAGAGGCCTTTATTACCTCATAGAGTGATGATTAATGTTCAAAAATAGTTTATTTCCACATTAAAGCTTTTCTTTTCCTTCTGGTTTTTATTCAAAACACGTACCCTACATGCAGTCGTCTGTTGAGCCAGTGTGCACAGAGTGCTGGGCCTGCGAAGCAGCTGTCTCCGCAGGGGGCGATGCAGGTGCCCCAGGCACAGTCCCGGCCCTTGGCCCTCGGGGAGCGGGCAGTCTAGTGGGGGTTTGCTCTGTCAGTAATTCAACTACAAAGGAGAAGGCAGTAAATGTCAAATAAGGAACAACCCAGGCCTCAGGAAGCGCCACGTGGGAACCGTAGAGGGAGGGAAGTGACCACGTGAGAGGAAGGGATGTTGAGCTGGGCTTTGAAAACTCAGAAGGCGGTGAAGACCCAGTGTCTCTGCTTTAACAAGCATCTTCTCCGTGACAAGCCTTGCTGTGGATGCTGGGAATACAGGAGACACCCTTTCTTCCTCAAGGAGGGGGTGGCATGAAGGGAACAGGGAACTTATTTTATGGATTTGGGGTCCTGGCCGGGAAATGCCACAGCAGGGGTCATTTGTGAGCTGAATAGTGGAAGAAGCAGGGCGTGTCTGGGGCAGGTAAGGGAGAAGGGCGCTGCAGGCTGCAGGAACAGCACAGGCAAAGGGACGGCATTAAGCAGGCCTAGTAGGGAACCTGCAGCCTCTGATATCAAGATTCTCTTTTATACACCAGAGGAGGCAGGAAAAGCTCCATTTCTCTCTGCTGCACCCCTTGTAGTAAAAGGATTTGTTCTGCAAAATTTGATTCAAAAGGTTACACTTACAGACCTAGAAAGCCACATTTTGCCCCACGCGTGATGGAGAGAGAAGGCTGCAGAGGTGGAGGAGGGGCAGGAAGGGAAATGGTCACTGTATTTAGGAAAGGTCACCTGGGCAACTTGGGAGGGAGGGTCACAGTTTAGGTTGGGAATTTGCAAGACCAACCACAAGGATACCAATGGGAAGAGACTGCTGCTGCTTTCACTGTGAGCAAAAGAGAAGTAAGGTGTAGCGTAGCCAATGGAAAGAGAGAAGAAATACACAAAATGTAGAGGTGAAATCCCACAGTTTGGTTCCTGACGGGGTGTGAAGGAAGAGTCTGTGTTTCTGACTTGGCTGACTCAATGTGGGGTGGTGCCTCCACCCCATTAGAGAACACAGGAGAGATGGAGGGGTTCCGTTTGGGGTCCTTTGGTTCAGGATGCCTCTGAGACAGCCAAGTTGGAGATGTCTTTCTTCACGGAATTGGATATTTGGGCCTCAGGCCTAGGAAAGAGTTGCAGTTGGAAATACAACGAAGATATATGATGCAAAGCAAGGAAGTTTGCGAGGTCTGCAGAAATCCTCAGCATGGTATGGGTGGGATATAAGGGAGCAGAGGACAGGCAAGGTAAAACTGGGAAGGTCAGGTCCCAGAAAGGTTTCCTTGTTATGCTTTGGAGTTTGTGGTTACAATTGACCCTTGGACAACATGGCCTTGAACTACATGGGCCCACTTATATGCAGATTTTTTTCAACCAAACATAGGTTGAAAATGAAGCATTTCCAGGATTTGAAACCTGCTTGTGTAGAGAGTCGACCTTTCCTATATGTGGGTTCCGTAGGGCCAACTGCAGGACTTGGGTATGCTTGGGTTTGGCTCTACCTGGGGTTCCTGGGACCAGTCCCCCTGATACACTGAGGGATGACTGTGATTCATAGGTATTAATGTTTCCATGTTTATTTTCTGAAAGAAGAACATGCTACGTGGACATTTTGCCCCCTCTAATGTTTAATGGTAGATACCACACTGGTGTGTAGGGGACTGCTGCTCACCTGACTCCTCTTCCTTCCAGCTGCTCGGCTGAGTCAGGCCAGTGCTCGTGTCGGCCGCACATGATCGGACGCCAGTGCAACGAAGTGGAATCTGGTTACTACTTTACCACCTTGGATCACTACCTCTATGAAGCAGAAGAAGCTAATTTGGGGCCTGTAAGTAGCGGGCAGTGCTTGGCAGGTCGGGAGAGCAGCATTTTGTGGGGGGA
>NW_003852400.1:972815-977632 GCF_000181295.1 Otolemur garnettii
GCTGCAGGCCTCTTAAAGCCTGAGCTCAGAAGTCCCAGAATGTCATTTCCTCACATTCTTTTGGTCACAGGGCCAGCCCACATTCACAGAGAGAATAACATAAGTTGTCCTTCTTAATGGGAAAAGCTGCACACAGATAAATACAGGGAATAGAGGAACTGATGGCTGCTCTTTGGAGATGACAACCACAGATATGTTACAGTAATCCAGTAAACAGTTAATCAGAATTAACTTATCGGTAATGAGCAGTCATCATCATATCAGGTTTCTTCCCTTGTTCACTTGTGCCAATGAAAGACTTAGAAAGAAATCCCTGCGTACTGGCACAGCCTTGCAGAGACGTGCTCATCACAGCTCTCAGGAAGTTCTCCTTCCTGCCTTTATGTTGCTTATTCTCCTGGTCGTATCATTTAAGGTATATCCCAAGCCTTGGTGTCCCACCTTCAATGTCCCAAGACGACTACAATCACAAAAAATGAAACTAATTTCCTGTTTATCAAAAACTTTTAATAATCTATTGGGGAAAACATGACTGAAAAATAGATATAAGATAGCCACAGGTGTGTTTGTTTGTTTGTTTGTTTGTTTTAATTTAGTCATAGCTGTGTACATTAATGCTATCATGGGGTACAGTGGGTTGTTTCTGTATACAATTTGGAATACTTTCATCCAACTGGTTAACATAGCCTTCATGTCACAGTTTTGAATCTCTGGGTGACTTTGAATCATCTCTTAAGTGTAATTGGATTCCTTTCAAACCAAGTGTGACTGCTGCCCCATTTCCCCCAGGGGGTCAGCATAGTGGAGCGGCAGTATATCCAGGACCGGATTCCCTCCTGGACCGGAGCCGGCTTCGTCCGCGTGCCCGAAGGGTCCTATCTGGAGTTTTTCATTGACAACATACCATATTCCATGGAGTATGATATCCTGATTCGCTATGAGCCACAGGTAAAAACCAAACTAAAAGGAGGGAGGGGAGGGGGTACCTCTCAGGGGTCCTGTGTGTTTTTGGGTTTTGTGAAATTTGAAGGTTGCCTCAGTACAGACCAGCCTCTGACTTTCTCAGGTCCTCTATGGAAATTAAAATGTAACTTATTCTTCTTGAATCCAGTTTCTCAAATATTTAGTGACCTCTTGTTAGACACTTGACCTTGCTGAGGACCACATGGTGATGAGAATGTGTCATGTCTTCCCTTACACACAGTCTGGCTGCCCAGTGACAGACACAAAGCCCTAACTGGAAAGAAAGGCCAAAGGGGACGGTGTCACAGCAGAGAGCACAGTGGTGCCCACAGATGGACCTGCTCATACCGGCTGAGCTGAGCCAGGGGCTACCAGTGTTTCTTAGGGAATCAGATCTGGGCCTTAAAGCGTGGATGGAATTGTGCTAGGCTGACACAAGAGGAAGTAAGGACGAGTGTGAGCAGTGGGGAGGAGAGAACTTTTCTGAAAATCGTTTCCACAGAGCTGGATAAAGATACTTGGTAGGAGGTGCTAGTAGCTGTAACTGAATTTGGACAGGAAGCTACTGGGGGATTTTGAGCAGGGGATTGTTATTATCTGAGCTGCTTGAGAGTGGACTGAGAGGGACATTGGGAAGAGGCAGAGAGAACGGTTGGGAGGTGTTTCTTGTGTGGGGGACCAGAGGGAGAGGAAAAGCAGCCATGTGTTTTCTGTTTCGACGTGGCAGATGACTGATTCGGAGAAATCTTTATAAACAGGCGGCGGTGGGCTAATGCAGATGGTGCTTTGATTATTTCTTACTCTAGCTACCTGACCACTGGGAAAAAGCTGTCATCACAGTGCAGCGACCTGGAAAGATTCCAACCAGCAGCCGATGTGGCAACACTGTTCCCGATGACGACAACCAGGTGGTGTCATTATCTCCAGGCTCGAGGTCAGTGTGCCAGTGGCAGCTTCACAGAACTAATGCATGCTGATATTTTTCTGTGTCTTGTGAGCTGTGGCGTTACCATTTCAGGCGTTGACTATTGGTTTTTCTGCTTTGGCATTATCAGCATAGAACTTTTGTTTCGATCTTAATTCTTTGGGTTCTGAAAGGTTACTTTCATTGTCATCTTTCTCTCTTGGGGCAGATATGTCGTCCTTCCCCGCCCAGTGTGCTTTGAGAAGGGTGTGAACTACACGGTGAGGCTGGAGCTGCCCCAGTACACCTCCTCTGACAGCGCCGTGGAGAGCCCCTACACGCTGATCGATTCCGTAAGTGACGGGTCACTTCCTGCGCAGGCACTGGGCAGACCATGTCCAGCACGTCCTTGGGGCATTTTATAGCCGGGTAACACTGAACAGTTGGACAGAATCATTGTGTCTTGCCTCCAAGGTTACTTTGCTTACACTGTGTGCAAAGGATGTGTTCAGGCTGCTTCCTTCTGAAAATATAAAGTGCCTTAAAAAACTAGCACTTCAAAAACCATCAAGCTCTAGTAAAGTATTTCTTGCCCAGAGTATTTAAGAATGGAAAGATTTTCACTTTTTTTAATGAGTCTAACTCTTTCTGTTCAAAAGTCAAAGAAGCATCTCGGGCTTCTGTGTGTTTGCCCACTGGACCTGGTAGCTCCGGGTACCACCCTAAGGCCGTCCGGCTGTTCTGGTTTCTTCACAGCTCGTCCTCATGCCCTACTGCAAATCGCTGGACATCTTCACTGTGGGAGGCTCAGGAGACGGGGTGGTCACCAACAGTGCCTGGGAAACCTTTCAGAGATACCGATGCTTGGAGAACAGCAGAAGCGTTGTGAAAACACCCATGACAGATGTTTGCAGAAACATCATCTTCAGCATTTCTGCCCTGTTACACCAGACGGGCCTGGGTAGGTACTGCCTAGCAGCTGCTGCTCCTGGCTCTCAGCGTACCGAAAAGCTGTACAGGAGGAGCGTCACAGTGCATGCCCCACAGTTCTGTTACACAGCACAAAGAAAATAGTGTCTTACCTATAGTGTGTCTTTATTTTTTTTTGAAATAATGTTTTAGTGATAAAGTGCCATCGAAGCTGGAACCTATAATCAAGAAGTATGCAAGTAATAGGAGACTAATGTCCGTGAGGATGTAGTGTTTCCACAGGCAGGGACGGGGAGTGGGGATGGAAGCAGAAGGAAGCATCAAGTAACTTAAACATCTGTGTTTCTCTTTGAAAGGTCAGACCAGCCCCCAAAGGTCACTGGGCTTTGGTCTAATGTCCCGTGATATCTGAGCTTTGAAAGCAAGGGTATAAACCCTTAATGACCTCCTGCCTGGAAAAACGTCTTTGATCTGCTGGCTCTGCCTCCTCTCTCTTCCCTTCCATGCACTGAGGGATGACACTGTTTGAAAGGAGAATTCTGGATGAGCCAGAGTAGTAAAGGACCCAAAGGATGCCGGCAAGCCAGAGGAAAGGCTGCAGGCTGGTTCAGAGACTCTGTGACGTGCTGCTCTGTGTCATAGCTTCTGGTCTCTTTCTCCTGCAGCTTGCGAATGTGACCCTCAGGGTTCCTTAAGTTCCGTGTGTGACCCTAATGGAGGCCAGTGTCAGTGCCGGCCAAATGTGGTTGGAAGAACCTGCAACAGATGTGCACCTGGAACCTTCGGCTTCGGCCCCAGTGGGTGCAAAGGTAAGTTCCTCGGAAGCAATGTCATGTGTTCCTTCAGTTTAACTGCGCCATCTGGGCAGGGGTCCACTGTTGCAAAGATGATGCTTCATGCCAGAAGTGGATCTCACGAGCCTATGAGCATTCTGAGGTGGGGACAGGGTGTGTTTAAGAGGGCATGTTTCCACCAGAGGAATTTCTCACTGCTGTGCTTGGTTCCTTTAGCTTGTGAGTGTCATCTGCAAGGCTCTCTCAATGCCTTCTGTGATCCTGTCACTGGCCAGTGCCACTGTTTCCAGGGAGTGTATGCTCGGCAGTGTGACCGGTGCTTACCCGGGCACTGGGGCTTTCCCAGTTGCCAGCCCTGCCAGTGTAATGGCCATGCTGATGACTGCGACTCAGTGACAGGGGAGTGCTTGAGCTGCCAGGACTACACCACAGGTCATAACTGCGAAAGGTATGTGAACACTGCCCGTGAGAGTAAGGAGAACGAGGTAGTCTTGGGCTGAGCAAACCGCATCTGAGACAAACCACAGAGTTCATTTCTACCGGGCGCCAGGGGGCTCATTCATTTCCAGTGACCTCAGTATTTTCTAGGAACTTGTTTATTTATCTAGTACGTATTTAGTTCACAGCTGCTATGTGCCAGGCACTGTTCTGGTGCTGGTGATACTGCAGCAAATAAAACTGACTTGAATCTGTCCTCTTAAAGAATGATCCGAGTTCCTAGAATTTATCACAGCTTCTGTGTAGAAGTTAGGCCTCTGTCTCCACATCTTCTGGCCTAGGGTGAGAGTTGTGTAATGCTAATGCTGAATTTGGATTGAAGTAGAAACCAAATCCAAGTGGGATCATTTTAAAAAGCTTTTAACAGCTTTGTTTTTCAAAACATTTTATGCAACTACAATTTCCAGGAGACTATGTGCCTAAGGAGATCTGTTCTCTAGCTAGCAAGTGTCCATTGAATAATTATGTATGCAAAGCACTCCATTCAATACCCAGTAATAAGACATAGAACATGCCTCCTGGAACATTAATAGTCCAGCTCAGCAGATTAAAAAATAGTCCATATGAGAAAAATCATATGCTGACTGACACTATTCACTGCAAATTCAGAAATGCAGACACACTGTTGTGATCTACTTTTAGAGGGTACAGGGGTCTCCACCTTTCCATGTCAGTAGATTTTCTCCATCTTAATATCCATTCACCTCTAGGATTTTTGTTTTAAAAAG
>NW_003852400.1:977820-978913 GCF_000181295.1 Otolemur garnettii
TAAAAGTCCCTTCCAACCCTAAAATTGTGTTGTAAAAAGACAACAAGGAAAGAGTTCTACGAAGCCAGAGGAGGAAATGAATATATTGGTGTCTCTTTTGGGTTTTGCCATGTTTTCCATTATTGTTCTTTCAAAGGGAAACGGAGGATGGGGAGAGCAGGAGACATGAGAAAATGAGGCTGGAAAAGGACTAGGTAGACCCCAGACGCGGGTACCCCCAGTGCTGATTAGAAACCAGACGCGCCGTTGGGAGAATTAGAAAGAGTACCCTGTGAGAAGGGCTCAATTCATATTGGCGACTGGCTTTGGGTTTTATTTGTAAAGGGTTTTGAGGGAGAATGAGAAAGGGTGTGGGAAAGGGAAAGATTTTTAACCCCAGGCGTGGATGGCAACACTTTCTTTAAGTGTTGAAATTCTGCTATCCAGTTTGAGCCAATTTCTCATCATTGTTTTCTTCATTCCAAGATGATCGGAGTTTCAGTCCCATGAATTTAAAAAGAAACTCTATGCGCAGACTTTTCCTGAGGGGAGATGAGAAACGAACACTCAGGTTTCTATCAGGACATATTTAGATTTGTTTCGCCTGGAAAAGTCTCATAGAAACTTACTCAGAAACCATTGTATAAAATTGTTTCATCAGTGTAGCTCCCTCCACACGTGATCAGGAAAGTGTTCTTGCTGAGTCTAGTTTAATAGTTAATTTCCTATGAACACTTTCCTCCTATACTTTTTCATCCTTCTACCATTTAATAAAAAGATTACCTCTGCCTCCAAAAGACATGAAAAACTGAATTGGAAATCTTCAGACCTGAGTTCTTGGTCCGATTTGGCGTCTAACTTACTTTATAATCTTGGGTGAGCTAGAGCATCCAGCTACATGTAAGTGGAATAACTTGGTTGGATTAGATCATCTCCAAAGTCCTTCAAGATCTTTTGTTGTAAGAAAAAAGTAATCTAATAATCACCACTCACGTTGAGAAGCAGCACGATACAGTAAAAGAATTTATTGTGCAAAGTCAGGAGGCTGAATTCAAACCCTGGCTTTTTACTTGAGAGTTTTACAAATCCTTTAACTTACACAGATTTGTTATCT
>NW_003852400.1:978979-994540 GCF_000181295.1 Otolemur garnettii
GCTCACAGCAACCTCCAACTCCTAGGCTCAAGCGAGTCTCCTGCCTCCGCCTCCCAAGTAGCTAGGACCATAGGCGCACACCACAACGCCCGGCTATTTTTTTTGGTTGCAGCCATCGTTGTTTGGTGGGCCTGGCCTGGATACCCGCCACCTTAGGTGTATGTGGCTAGCGCCTTAGCCACAGGTGCTGAGCCTAGATTTGTTATCTTTAAAAGGAAGGGACTGACAGGTTGGATTTGGGGGTTAATAAGCAACATCTCTCATCCCTGTCCAAGTGTGGAGCCACCTGAGAGATAGACACAAAGGTCACCCAGCTGGAGAGCAGCCCTGTCAGCTTCATGCTGGTAACCCTGAATTACAGGGTTGAGACCTGTGGCCACCATGGGCTTGCGCACACACCAACCTTCCCTGGCAGGAGGGAGGAGCCAGGCAGCTGACAGAATAAAGGAGTTCATCTGGGGAGCTGTGGCTCTTCTGGGAAGCAGCAAGTAAGGGGCCAGACAAGGCCATGGGTGTCACCTTAATGCAGTGGTTCTGTGAGTATGATCCTCAGGTCAACAGGGGACTTCACAAATGAGAAATGCAGAAAGAAGAGCCCAGCAATCTGTTTGCACAAACCCTCTAGGTGATTCTGATTGGAAGTAATGTTTGAGAACCATTGTTTCGGTGGAATGTCCTCCACACAGAATCAGGAGGGACGGGGAAGAACGTTCCCGACAGAACGCAGTTTCTAAGACTTTTCTTGGAACGAGTTTTTGACAACTGCCCCTTTTTCCCTGCCACTGATGCAGGTGCTTGGCTGGTTACTATGGTGACCCCATCATCGGGTCGGGAGATCACTGCCGCCCTTGCCCTTGCCCGGATGGTCCTGATAGCGGACGCCAGTTTGCCAGGAGCTGTTATCAAGATCCTGTTACTTCACAGCTTGCATGCGTGTGTGATCCTGGATACATTGGTGAGTCACATGCAAGGTCTGGGAGGCAAAGAAGGAAAAGATGTGTCTGTATTGTTAATGAGAAAAAAAGATGAAGAGGAAGCCAGTAAATTCGCATTTACAATGCTTAATTAAAACTTAAATGAATATGAAATAGAAAAGATGCTCTTTTCCTGTTTGGCTTGTAGGGTAGTCAGTTTTGGGATGTCTGATAATAAATTAGAAGGCAAAGCAGGATATGAGTGAAGCTCATTTAAATCCATAAACAAAACCTTATAAAACACTTTCCTGTTACTAAAGAGAAAAAGATTTAATTCATATTTTACTTCCTCTAACTCTTAGTAGAAGTGTCTCTAAGTAGTGAAACGGCCCAACGGTGGGCAGAAGAAAGAAGAAATTACCCTAGGAGCCGTCAGATAACGGAGTATATGCTTCCCTGTGTATGAGACTCAGATTATCTGTCAAGGCCCAGTGAAATTAGCTAGTTGTGAAAATAAACTCCATTTCATCCTGGAAGCCACGGTTACAAGTTCTAGTCGTGCAAATGCACACTTCACTACCTGCCTTTCGCGTGTAATTTCAGGATGTCTTAGGGAAACCAATCAGCACTAAGGATGCATCTTTCAAGTTGCTCACGAAGGAGCAATAATTTTAGTTCAGTTTATACGCTCCTTGGGTTAATGTTGTAACATCAAACTGCACTTTACCCTGTTTGATTGTAATTTAGCTCCCAGCCTGCCATACCGCTGTGTAATCAGAAGCTGAAGTCCCGTGTGCTGAACCTTTCTGTCACTGTCGGTGCGCGGCTGTGGCTCTGAGACAGTGTGGCAGTGCTTCTTCCCCTCACAGCTCAGAGCCTGTTCCTCCCCCTTCAGAGGCTTCATCCCAGGCTCTGTGAAGCACGGGGAAGACCTCCAGATGGGAATGTGGGCCACTTCCACCTGGTCGCTGTGCTAAGCATCTTGTGTTTGGTTTTGTCTCACAATAGGCTCCAGGTGTGACGACTGTGCTTCTGGGTTCTTTGGCAATCCCTCGGTTGTGGGGGGCTCATGTCAGCCTTGCCAGTGCCACCACAACATTGACACGACAGACCCGGAAGCCTGTGACAAGGACACTGGGAGGTGCCTCAAGTGCCTGTACCACACAGAAGGAGAGCATTGCCAGCTCTGCCGTTTTGGGTACTATGGCGACGCCCTCCAGCAGGACTGCAGAAGTAAGATGCGCCTTCACCCCGCCCCCTGCCCACATGACCGTGATTTCCACCCTCGCTGAAGAGCTTAGTCTTCGCGTATTTCAGTTGGGAAAACACTTGTTCAGAGAGGTAAAATTGTACTTGCAACAGAAGAAATATGAGAGACTAAATTTTTGTCTCCCTTTACATCCTCATTTTCTGGCAGAACTGAAGTCTCAGGATGTGGCTCAGTGCCTGGGAGAAATAACCGAAAGGAAAGGCTATGTAGTTGTTACCATGACAAATGCCATCAGTAGAGTATACTGATAACGTGTTCTGCCTGTGAACTTGCTGGTCGGATAGGGCTTAGATACCCCAAATACCTCCTCTGGTCTGTGCTTTCTGATGGCATCGCTGGAGCAGAGCCCTCCAGATTAAGGAAAAGGAAGAAGTAACATCTCTAAGATCTCTCTGTTAGCCCTCTTTACTTCTCTCTTATCCGCAGATCAGCCAGCATTTTCTCCTTCTGCTGGAAGCCCCCAGGCCTCGGCTCTGATCATACAAACATGTGAGGAATGTGGGAACCAGGGTACTGGATTGCTGAAAGCCTTTCTAGCTTAAAGGGCTCCTACCTGTGATGCCCGACATGTTCATTACTGAGTTTGAAATTGTTAGAGATCTCAATTTCCACTGGCATTTTTTTTATCGGTTTCAGTGAAATCTTCAATTTGCAAATGATTCAACAGCATCTTGTTAAATCTGTATATTTTGAACATACTTTTCGGCAAAATGTGTCATTGGGCATTTCTCCCTGGGAAATGGCAGAACTGTGTAGGACATCCTAAGAGACTCTAAACAGTCATTTAGATTAGTGTTTTAATCTCCTCCATTTCTTTACTTTTTTGCACCACAATGTCAAGATTTGGAGAGGGAAATTCTTGGCCATTTCGGATGTAGCTAACTTCTGTGCACCTGTGCGTTTGTGCATGTGACAGCAAGTAGACGCAGTCATGTTCTTTTTCAGAGTGTGTCTGCAATTACCTGGGCACCATGCAGGAGCACTGCAACGGCTCTGACTGCCAGTGTGACAAAGCCACGGGCCAGTGCTTGTGTCTTCCTAACGTGATCGGGCAGAACTGTGACCGCTGTGCGCCCAATACCTGGCAGCTGGCCAGTGGCACTGGATGTGACCCGTGCAACTGCAACGCTGAGCATTCCTTTGGGCCTTCTTGTAATGAGGTGAGGGGCTGCTGCCCAGGTGATGTCTTTATGAGCCCAGGTGACAGCCAGCTTATTTGGCAGCCTTGCCCCAATTAAAGCAAGGCACCAAGATACACAGGTTGGCAGACAGCATGGGCTGGAAATCAGCCCTCACTTGTCCCCCTTGGCTGGGACTCCTTAACTGTGAAGTCCCCCTCTGACTCATCCACAGCATTTGGGTGCAGGACCCCAGCTGTGGAGGCAGCCTTGTAAGAGTGGACAAGCACAAGCCCTTTCTCTTCAGTACGGGGCTGCTGAATCAGACAGTTTTCTTAGCAACTCAGCTTGAAAGGAACCAAAAGCCATACCCAGCATTGTAGAAAGTGCCATTGTTTCCTGGCACCTACTAAGAATGACACACTCCCTAAGTCTAATGTGGTCTGGGCTTGTTACTGATCTGTGGGGATAAAAGCGAGGAAACATGACTAAAGTATAATGCGCTGTCCAGACCCTGCTGCAGGAGAACAGGTAGGGGATGCTGGCGTGGCGCTCTCAGCACCTGAGAGCAAAGTGGGAGTCCCTTTTCCCAGTGGATGAGCAAATGCTTCTTAACCAGACAGTTCAGTCCCTCCTCTAACTGGCAGCTGGGGAGAAAAATGACAACTGGCTTCTGCCCTGAAGCCCGCTTGACTGGGGTCTGTGTTCTGGCTGCAGTTCACGGGGCAGTGCCATTGCATGCCTGGGTTTGGAGGCCGCACCTGCAGCGAGTGCCAGGAGCTGTTCTGGGGAGACCCCGACGTGGAGTGCCGAGGTGAGGCTTGGGCGTTATTGCGTTGGCATTTGGGGAGGGGGCAGGGATCTGCAGGGGCATTCTGGAAACTCTAAGCGTAGTACAAGTTAATTTGTCTATTAAAAACAACTCTATGTTTAGCTACAAAAGAAATTAATGCTGATTGCTTTAAAAAAAGTAACAAATCTAGCTCTGCAGATAAGTGCGAGCGGTAAGCGTGCATGTGCTCGCTCTTGGTAGCAGCTGTTTATTTCTGCACGCGTGAGCATGCACACCACACCACGGATACATATACAGCTGCTTTATTTGTTAATGCTTCTGGCCAGAAGGGGACTGTGTGAACTGTGTATTTGTGTGAAGTGACTTTTTGTCCCCTCTGAACAATATTTTGCAGCCAGCTTCCTGAGAGCATGTGCACAGCGGAGGTAAATGATTATTCTAGTAAGATCGTTTGATTCAGTGCATCAGCCACACTCTGCTGACACTTAAACTCTTGGCTACATGCAGTAAGCCGGTGTCCTCACCATGAGAACTGCAGGGTGACGTGGTGCGTGTCGTGTTGTGAGCCTTCACACACAACAAAAGGTCTATGTGGTAGGAGCCCCAATCTGTTAAACGTGAGCAAAACCCAGGTTCTTACTTAGGCTTATGATAATTTTTTTTAAAAAAAGGACAGTGAGGGAAATGACATTTTCTTAAGAACAGCAATTTGTTAAAATCCTGTTAATCATAGAGTGTTTTACTTTTGTGCTCTTGCATTTTTTTTTTTGGAACTGGCAGATTTTTTCAGATCTTAAAGTAAAAGCATTTATGGAAAATATTTACTAGGCTGTCTGGACTCTGTTTTCCTATTCTTTTGTTTCCCGCTTGATTTTTCTACCCTGTGTTTTTAATTTGTAACTATAGATAGATATTTTCTGTAATATCTTATATGTTTTCTTGTCTATTTTCTTTGTTACACATTAGAAATTTTAGGTCCTTCTTGGACTATAAATTTTAAAAATGACCTTTTTCTCTTTGGGATGCAACTATAGCAAGAAGTGATGCAGATCTTAAAGTTAGCAACTCATTCAGTACCTCCTGTAGAAGGTTAGAAACCTAAAACTAATTTCCTGCAGAGTGCAAACTCAGCTGTTCTTTAATAGCAGAAAAAATTTCAATGAACAGGACCAGAACAAATTGCATATGATTTGTTTTTTAAATTGAAGCTTAGCCCAAGGGTCTATAGGGACAGCTTAGATTAAGGTCTGCTACACAGAGGATGATGCTTGCTAGAAACAGGGACCTTTTCATTCATCATTCTGTTGTCCAGATCTTGGTTCTTCATGAGATCTGACGTTCTCACTTCCATTAGAAGGTACTGACATCCAGTGGGCCAGTTTCTCCTAAGATGTACCCTGAAAGGAAAGCCCTGCTTAAAATCTGGCTTTTCCAGGACTCTAAGCACTGTTCTGTTAAATTCCTCAATCTTGTAATGCCCTGAGGGCTTGATCTTTCTCCAGATCAAGGCTCTATCATTGCTCTGGTCCTCTGATTCTATCAGCGTGTGTCATTGGCAGAATAGCTGTGTCTGCCAAAGCCTTCTGACCTTTTGCTCCTTCTTAGCTTTGTTAACAGGAAAAGCCTGCTACCCAGAGTCAGAGTCAGTCAGAGAATTATTCATGGAGCGCTCAGAAATTTACCCCTCACCCTTTTATCTTTTCTTTAAACTTTCACCCCTAAATCTGCCAGAGGAATTGTGGCCATGCCAACTTGTTTAGGTCAAAAGTTAGATCCTGTTTTAGAAACTTTGCAAAGAGTGCTTAGATGCATGGCACTGGTGTTCGCCAACTTTTTGTTCATTTTATCCAGAAGAAAGGTCAGCTCATTACATAAGAAACTGATACTCAGGAAAAGCAAACAAGCAATAGGAAACAAAAGCAAAGTATTCTGCAGAGAGACGTGGTTTTCCTAAGGAGGACATGAAACCCCACATGTATACTCCTTTCACTCTTCCCTTTGGTGTGACCTTTTCTCTTTAAGATAATCACAGGCGTTTAGTTAATGGAAGAGCTACAAAGACCATCTGGCTTTATGGTTTACCATCGTGCTGGCAATCCCAGTGGCTCCAGGGCAGCAGGGATGCAGGCAAATAAGGAGAACCCACAGCAAAGAGCTGCCTGGCGCCCTTCAGGCATTTGTCCTCTGTAAAGCCCTGCTTATCCCCTACCCAGCACGCTCCTCTCTGCACCCTGTTTGGTGTGGTCCTTCGCATGCTCTTTCTGTGCATTTACAGGTGTACATGATCCATATCAATCCTTCTCTATATTTTTAAACACACACATGCAGAATTTGCTTTTTTTGAACTTAATCTATTTTAGATCTTTCCATATTTGTCACCCTAATATTATAAACTGAATCTTCAAATCCATTCAGCCCACCCTCCAGAAAAAGTTGGTTTTAAACTTTTTGGAGATATCATGAGCTTTCCCAAGGATATGATGGAAAGGAAAATACCCTGAGAGTTGTTAAGATAAATTCCCTCCCGCCCAAAAGGGGTGTGTTACACACCCCCATACCTACTTCCTTTTCCCCACCCCCCAGTCCCCCACCCCTCACCATGTACTAGGTCATCAGTTGTCCTCATATCAGAATTAAGTACATTGGATACTTGCTTCTCCATTCTTGTGATGCTTTACTAAGAAGAATACATTCCACCTCCATCCTAAGATTTTTTTTTTTAAATGGGAATAAAATGTCCCTTTTCCAAAGTTAAGATCTAAAGCAAAGGTATCTAACCTTGTTGCTAACTTTGGCAACTCACAGTTATAAAATGTTGGCACATCTTTTAGGGTGTGAAGTTCGGCACTATCTCTCCTTTGTGCCTGTAATAGCTGATCAGGGGTAGAGACATTTGGAAATTTGAGGGGAGGAGAGCATTTGGGAGTATTGCCGTGGTGGGGCAGTTGCTATAGGCACTTGGTGTGCCAGAGTCCAGGATGATGAACACCCCCTGCTGAAAGCAGGCTCTCAGAGAAGGTGCTGGGCTTCTCACACCCTGTGGGAGAAACTGGTTACCCACAAAGCACCCAGAGGGAATGAGAATGATTGTGGTCCCCCACAATGTGGGATTACCACCAGCCACGGGCCACAGGAGCAGAACAGGAGATAAGAAGGTAAAGGGGAAAGAAGAGATGCAATCCAAAATTAGATGCAACTATGGGAAGAGAACATAAAGTCTCTTCTCTGGTTATGTAATTAATTGCCAAATACGTTTCAGTTGAAGTGGTTTGTGAGAAGGGCTCAGATTTAGACTTTCTTCTGCCATCTAGCTAACAATATGCTTACAGAAATACTTAGGTCATAGCTAAGTATGCTCCTTATGGAAAAAAAATGTAGTTATGCGAAAGACAAATGAGTTGAGCCTCTAACTTACAGATGGTTGAATGTTCCTATTGTCCAGGCGGGTTGGGGCTGTTGGCCCATCGTGCCAAGTCTGAACAAGCCCACCACTGTGCTGGGATAGAGAGAGAATCCCATCCACCCACCACTGACCATGCTGGAGAAAACAGCCTGGAGTGCTGCATTGTGCCCTAAGGAGTCAAAAAGTCACAGGAGGAATCTTTCTGTTGATTCATAGATAGCAAAAGGAGGGTAAATTTCCATTTGGGGCCTCTGGCTCTTGGAAAAGGCTAGTGTCTGTAAACCCAGGCAAACTGGAAATGCGGGGCATAGGTGAGAGCCTGTGGGTAGTGGCCATTTCCCCATCATGCTTATACAGTGCTGTAGCACCATAGCTCACAGCAACCTCAAACTCTTGGGCTTAATTGATTCTCTTGCTTCAGCCTCCCAAGTAGCAGGGACGACCAGTACCCACCGCAATGCCTGGCTATTTTTTTGTTGCAGTTGTCATTGTTTAGCTGGCCCGGGCCAGGTTCCTAGCCATTGCGCTATGGGTGCTGCTCTCATGTGCCTTTAATAGAAAAACTCAGTACATTCCTTTGCCCCCACATTAATCTTTAGAATACCTGTGTTCTTTTCTCAGGTTGGCATTTCTTTCACAATCACCCACCTATTCTTTATTTCCTTTGTGACTCAGAAAATCAGACTGATTCTTTAGAGAACCATAAATACTGTTGTTAGTAGAGAGAAGTCTTGTTTTGCATCATCCCAGTAACAGCGTCTGTGTCCCCAGAAGTGATAAGATAGACCAGATGTGGACAAACCACAGACAGGGGCCCAAATCTAGCCTGTGTTGGTAAATAAAGTTTTTCCTCACTTGTTCATGTATCATCCAGGGCTGCTTTCACGCTACAAAGCCAGAGTCAAGTACCATGACACAGACAGATGGCCTGCAAAGCCTAAAGATTTACTACTTGAACATTTACATAAAAGGCTTGTGAACCCCAGGCTAGACAGGCAGCTCATTTCTGCAGGTGAAATTGTATTCTAACTCCAACTTTCATTCCACAACTGAAGTTCTATTATTGAAGCCAGGAAAGGAAATGGATAGGAGAGAATGTCAGAAAAAAGGAAATCACACATAAGAGAGAAAAATGACTTAAATTTCCCTTGCTTTTAGTAAAATAGAAATGCCTAGGTAAAGTATCAGTCAACCTTTTGGCACCGTGGCAAGTCCTGGAGTCCTGTGTTGCTTTAAGGCAGGGTCTGTGGCCGCAGAGGACCCTGTTACCTGATGATGCTTAGGATGCCCCACTTTCTCTGTCCCAAGGCAAAGTTAAGTTCCAAGGGCGAGGTGGAAATCAACCCAACAGTGAGTGCCTGGTGGTACACAGTGGAGATGAATGTGGCAAAGAGTGGCTGCTGCCTGGGAAACAGGGTACTTGAAGTGACAGGACAGCAGAAAAAGGGAACCAATCTGCACAGACCTTCTCGGTTGTCAGGAGGAGCAGGAGCTGGAGCGCTAGGGAAGCTTTCGTGGAAAGGGCCCACTCTAGTGGCCGTTCACAGAGACACTGCTGGGTGCTGAGCACTGTCAGGCATGTCGTGTACATATTCTTACTTTTATGGGGGTCAATGTCTCCATTTCAAACTTGACAAACGTCCGACTCAGAGAGGCTAACTGACTTGCCCAAAGATAAACCTTGAGCGGGGAAGTTGGGATCTCAGTCCAGGCCTGTGATGCCCAGTGTCCCTGTCCTTCCACAGTTGTGCTGGGTCCTCATTGACAGCCTCCCTTTAGCAAGGACATTATTGTCTGCGATAAAGGAAAGTAAGGACGGCAAGGCTGTGGGAGGTACCTCAAGAAAGGAGTGTGAGCTAGAGAGTCACGGCAGAGGCTTGGCTTCACCAGATTGTGAAAAGCCTTGATGGCAGGCCACTGCGGTGGACCGTGCCCCATGGCCAGGGGTCGAGAGGAGGAGACGGAAGGAAGCTAGGTCTGTCAGGTCACTAGGTACACAGACTGATCCCCATTGCAGCACTGACCTGCTAGTGTTTTCCTCTGGGCCTCAATAGCTTTAAACTTGGTACAGTATCCTTATTTATCTACCTCTTAGGAATCATGTTTTAAATTATAAGAAAATTTAGCAAAAAATAGAGGAAACTTAACTGGCCACAAAACAGAGAGTATATTTTTAAAGATGAAAAGAGAATTCTTATGGCTCATTAAAATGATCACATCATTTTAAAATGCTCTTCTTCCTCTCCATGACTCATTCCTCACAAAGACCTGGCAAGAACTTTTGCTATTTATACATCCTCCTTTCCAAGATTCTCTGCCGTATAATCCCATTTCTTAAAGCAACACTGTGTTCCAGGTCGCTTGGACTCTGTTCCCTTTCTCATTAAGAAAGAGGATAAGCCTCCCTGGACCCAGTCAGCTACAGCCTGCCGAGTGGGTTTGTAGTGTTTTAGAGGCCGGTGTGTGGGGAATCCCCTGCATGCTGTTCGTGGCCAGGGAGTTTCAGATTGTCAGGTATGAACTGACCTTCAGCTTCAGCTTCAGCTGAAGCCATATGAGTGTTGAAGTTTCCCTGGAAATATCTTTGGGGATCTCTTGATAAGTTATAAAAGTGGGCCTTCTAGTGCTTGCCTCCCAGGTGACCCTCAGAGAAGTACTTCTGGAAATTCGATAGAGAAGGAAAGAAGAACATGTCCACAGGAGCTTTAGCAGTTCCCAGTTTCAATATGAAATCAAAACCTGACACATTTTTAAAGAGTCATTTGGTGCCTTTCCAGAGAGAACTCAGGACTGGCTGTTTCAATGATAAAACTGCAATCCAGCCATCTGTGAAATTTGAGATTTACTTCTTAGTTGGGGGAAAGGAATGTTGGTCAATCCAGCTGAACTGGCTGGTGTCTTCTGGAGAGAGCCGAGGTTCTGCCGGCCCTCTGGAATACTTGTCCAGACTAAACTCCCTGGGCCTAAGGAGGGAAGCCTTAGCTGCCTTCAAAGTGCTACAGTGTGGGCTGGTGTTTTCCCCTCAAAGACGCCTGTAACAGAATGTGGGCAAGACATGCCTTTAGAATGAAATAAAAAATTATCAGAGAAATTAAAACTTTTATGGATGCGTGTCTTGCCCCAAGCATGAATCCAGTAAAAATCTGTTATTTTGGACTTCATGTTGTCTATGGGGAAGAAACAATTTTCTTTCTTTTCTTTTCTTTTTCTTTCTTTTTTTTTTTTTGGCAGTTTTTGGCTGGGTTTGAACCCACAACCTCTGCCATATGGGGCTGGCGCCTTACTCCTTTGAGCCACAGGTGCCGCCCAAGAAACAATTTTCTAAGCAAACTAAAAGCATGTGCAGCGTCTGCCTCAGTTGTGTCCAGCCTAAGGGAGACACAGGGTAGGCAGGTCCCGGAAGGTGGTTTATTGTGCCACCTTCTGAGAACTGGGAGCCTGCAGGGCAGGAGCAGTCATAATAGTTTTATTACAAATGGCATCATTTCTTCTTCTGGTTTGTGCATCAGCCTACACTGGTGAACTTCCAAAGTCATGATTCTGCTCTGAAATTTGACAGGCAGGAGCCACCCTTTGGAGGCACGTGTACTCTCTCTCGTTCTCTCTCTCAAGACAGAAATAGCTGGGAAGATAACACAGTCAGTATGCCTCAAAATGGGTCTGGTGACCCTCAGTGTCAGCAGCTTCCAGGAACTTGTTAGAAATGCAAATTCTGGGGCCCCACTCAGACCTACCGAATCAGAACCGGGGTAGAGGGGACAGGGGTGGGGTGGGAGACGGGGGCCCCAGCAATCTGAATTTTGTGAGCCCTCCAGCTGATTGTGGAGCACACCCAAGTTCGAGAGTCTACGGCCCAGATAACTTCCAGCTTCCTGGAAGATGACTGATACAGAAATTTAGTCCTAAAGTCTGGACTTACATTTTTCAGGTACAACATTATCAAAGTTCTTCCTGATCTCAGAAAATGATGAAAGTAAAGGTTTTCCCAAGCCTTTCTCACCATTTCCCAGGGGTGTTACCAGGTACTCCACTAAGAAAAGGTCCCATGGGGAAATGTGTTGGGGATACAACTGGTAAAAACAATGTGAAACCAGGTTTTTCCTGCAGAACTCCTCTTAGTCTTTAGTATGCTAATGTTTGTTTTTAATCTTCAAGAGGGGGTAATAGAATTTCCCAAATTACCCTTTTATTATGGGTCCCATGTTTTGAAAAACAAGTCCAGGGATCACTATTGATGGTCCAGGGATCACAATTACAGTTACTTACAGTTTGCCTAAACTGCTTCTTGATTCAGTATGAGAACATTCAAAAAGCAGGAAAAATGAAATATACCTTAAAACACCTAGGAAGAAATAATGTTTTAAAAAATAAAACACCTGGCCAGGTGCAGTGGCTTATAGCTGTAATCCTAGCACTCTGTGAGGTAGAGACAGGTAGATTAATAAAAGTACAAAAATTAGCCAGGCATGGTGGCACACGCCTGTAGTCCCAGCTACTCGGGAGGCTGAGGAAAGAGGATGCTTTAGCCCAAGAGTTTGAGGTTGCTGTGAGCTGTGACACCATGGCACTCTGGCCTTAGGCAACAGAGCGAGACTCTGTCTCAAGAAACAAACAAGAAACACTCAATTTTAGTTTTGAAATCCTAAGGTTTAGTTTTGAAAACTCAGATACCAAGAAAGTACTGTTTTAAAATCCTAAAGGTTGAGGAATGAAATAAAATAAACGTCACATTTTTGTATCATCATGACATTTTGGCAAAAAGAGAGAAATGAACATAAGTTGCTTTATTTTGCCCTTTATGCCATGGAAATGTGATCAACACTCTGGGCAGGAGAGCACCAGAGACCTGTAGGAGCAATAGAAGGTGGCAGTAAAGCTGTTCATTAAATGTAGACTGGATATTCTTCTAAGCAATTCGTAATTATTATTTTATCCTGAAAGCAATCATATGAGGTAGGTGTACTCATCACACCTTTTTACAGACGTTCAAGCCTTGTCTTGGCTTCCTAATTGCCCAGGATTGCGCAGCTGGCATGTGGAGAAGGCAGGACTTACAAGCTCAGTCCGCAGCGTGTGCTCTGAACTAACCATGGTGCTGTCCTCAGATCTCACTGGAGAACTTGGAATGTAGATGGCCAACAAAGGCAATCAGAAGATAAACTGGCAATTCAAGATTTCCTATTGGAAAGTCTTTCAGAGGCAAATCACAGCTATTGTCCCAAGAAGATTTTACAAAGTTATCTGAGAGGTTATGAATCTGTTATGCTCTGCCACAGTTGACATTGCATTTCAGGAGGATTATTTTCTTTTATAAAGGTGTGTGAATGTCCCTCATATGCTATGTACTGAAATGAGGTGAGGGCCTCATTTGGCACACTAGAGAACTCCAATTACAAGTTAACCCTGTACCCCATGTGGGGACAAGAAAAATGATTTAAGACATATCCCTGCCCAGAGTACACAGTCTAGTTAGGGAAGTAAGCTGGTGTAGATTTGTTCTCTTCTAATTTATTTATTCCCACCTTTTCCCAGAATACATGTAAGGCCAGGGATAAGATGTGTGTACAGGCCTTTTGTTACTCACTGTACAAATACTGTGAATGTCAGATGTTGATATAAAAGTCATTTGGTCACCTGAGATTTGGGCCTCTAAGCCAGAGTCAACAGCACAGGCACTGTGATAAGTTATCTCAGCCACTGCTATTGGCTATTACCCCGTACCATGTGCGACTTTACCCTGTGCCATTTGGCTCTGGATTAAGATGTCAACCCTGTTGGGCCCGTGAGAGGCTGAGACTACGTGGCTCCCAAGATCCCTTCCGACATGTTATGAGCCTATGATCGTAGTGTGAGGAGTGGTTACTGTCATGGCAGATACTCACAGATTAGATTATACTTAGTTGAAAGCCTTTCAGCCAGATACTTAGAATTCCTGTGAGTTCTTTGGGATTTAGTTTTCTTCTGATCAAGTTTATTATCTCACTAAGTAGTAACCGTTCTGTTTTGTGATGAGATGGGGTCAGTTATGTTAGGAGCTGCTTGTTTATGGTGTATCTTATGCCAGATGGCTTATGTTATCAGGATGTAACCTGAATTATCTGTGCTGACATGGTCTGAAGGGAAGTCAGAGTAAGGGGGAGGCAGAGGCAGGAACAAGGTTAAGAGCACAGATTATGGGGGAGCAAAGTGCTAAATCAGTATCCTGGCTCAGCCTTTCCTTGCTATGAGACTCAGGACATATTATACAATCTCTTTATTCCTCAGTTCCCACATCTGTGAAATAGTATTATAATAACCATGGGGTTATTGTGAGGACTAATGAGGTGATGTGTGTAAAACATTTCTACAATGCCTGGCACAGTAAATATTCAGTAAGTATTAACTGAGAATTTGTAAATTATTATGTTATTACTAAGAAGGGGTCAGCAAGAGCTGAAGTCATGCTTATGCTGGAATGAGCAGCTGCAGTCTCTACAGGAGCCACTGGTACTCTGTCATTGATGGTTGACACCATCCAGCTTTAACAGCATATGAGGATTCTAAATGCCAAATCTTGTCCCTGAGGTTCACAATCAAGCAGATCAGCTAGCATTTCTGTTTCCCTCCTAGCCTGTGACTGTGACCCCAGAGGCATCGAGATACCACAGTGTGACCAGTCTACGGGCCAGTGTGTCTGCGTCGAGGGTGTTGAGGGTCCCCGCTGTGACAAGTGTACTCGAGGGTACTCCGGGGTCTTCCCCAACTGCACACCCTGCCACCAGTGTTTTGCTCTCTGGGATGTGATCATTGCCGAGTTGACCAATAGGACCCACAGATTCCTGGAGAAAGCCAAAGCCTTAAAGATCAGTGGTGTGATCGGGCCTTACCGGGAAACTATGGACTCAGTGGAGAAGAAGGTCGGAGAGATAAAAGACATCCTGGCACAGAGCCCGGCCGCAGAGCCACTGAAAAACATTGGGAATCTCTTCGAGGAAGCAGAGTAAGTAGTTAATGAGCCGGAGTAACACCTCAATAATATCTTTTTCAACTTTGTGAATAAATAGCAAAGATTTATTGGTATGGTGCTAACTGATCAGAAGGGTTAGTCCTGTGTGTGAAGTGAAAACAGATTTTGGACCATTTATTTTCTGGCAGTCTTGACTCTGGGCGTTCGAGTGAGTGACTATTGGCACATCAGTGGGGACGACCCGAATTCTGAAGCATAGAATGTGTGAGTGTTACCAGTTCTTGACCTTTTGACTAAGGTCAAGTGTAAAGGGAGTGAGTGTCACAGTCAGTGAGTGTCACAGCCTTTGCAAAGGATGCTCTAAGGCTGAGAATGGGAGAAATGCTGGGTTTGGAAGAGGAAGATTCAGAGTTGAGTCTCAGGTCTGCTCCACGGTAGGCTGATCTGTGAAATGATAATGTGATTGCAAAAAAGATACTTTTGCATGCATGCTCAAGGTGCCAAAAAATGTATGCACATTTTAGGTGACGTTATGTATGTATTTCTCTTCTAAGTTGAGTTGAATTATGGTAACTATGTGTAGTACGACATTCCCGGCACCTCTTAATAACTGCAGAAGTCAATCGAGACTTGTATTCATCTTTTGTTACCAGTATATATTAAGTAATACAATTTTAATACCGTTTTACCCTTTCTTAAAATGCGTATACATTTTGGGGAGCACTTTCTGTGTATGTATATATATTATTATTATAGTATTGCTACTCCTGGATAAATTCCATTACCATAAGTGAGACTCCTTATTTTAAGTTATTTCTGCTGCTGGGCCATTGGTCCACCAGACTGGTGCTTCATTCATCCAGTTATATTAACTTCTCTATAGTGAAAAATCTTCACCTTAGCCCTTCTTTGGGTAATCATTGCTCCAATTGGAGAGTGTTTATTTGGTCAGCAGAAGCCAAAGGACTGAGCTGATTGGTACCGAACTTCTCAGGGATCATTTTTCCATCCTTTTTCCTAGCCTCATCTCTCTTGCCCCCAAACATCCCTACTACCTTTGACAACCCCCAGGCTTGGCACCCGTAGCTCAGTGAGTAGGGCGCTGGCCACATACACC
>NW_003852400.1:997232-998344 GCF_000181295.1 Otolemur garnettii
GAGGCTCCTTTGGGATCTTGCTGAAGAGGGGAGCACATGAAAAGCTAATCTGGGCGCCTCCTGTTGTCTTCCTAGTGGGGCTAGAGGGCTTCCTCTCTGCTTGTTCCATCTCGAAGGAGATCCCTGAGGCTCCGAGAATTTCTGGAAGGTGGCTGGGAGGCATAATTCTACACTGGAGTCATTTGTGTCTTTAGAGTTTTCACAATTGCAAGGGCTTGAAGCTGCTTGCTATATAGCTAGAACTGCATATTCTGACCTGTGTTCATATTACAGCAGAGATTTGGAATCCCTCAAATGGCCTGCCTATGTGCCACAACACGGCTAAGTCATACTTTTTGTCTTTTACTTTAAAATCTTTGAAAAAAAGAAAAAGTATTAGATGATGAAATAATCTTTTATGAAAAGGAAAATAAACTTAGTACTTAGATGAATTGTTACAAATAACTGGATTTGTTTGAAATGACAGAGTATTAATACATATGGTATGAATAGAAAATATAAAAATGAATATTTAAAATTCGCCTTTGGTGTATTTTACATAGGTCAGCTTGCTTTTCTCTTTATAGGAAACTAACCAAAGATGTTACAGTAAGGATGGCTGAAATAGAAGAGAAATTGTCTGACACAGCTTCCCAAAGCAACAGCACAGTCAAAGAACTAGATTCTCTACAGACAGAAGCAGAAAGCCTGGATAAGACCGTGAAGGAACTTGCTGAACAACTGGAACTTATCAAAAACTCAGATATTCGGGGTGAGCATTTTTTGTGCAAATACTCAGTCCTGGACAATGGACTTTACCATCTGTGCAGCCTTTTAATATAGCACGCTCAGAAAAAAACTAAGTGCTTTCTAAATAATTTAAAAACTTCTGAGTCTCTGGCACAATGAGGATTAAAGTCCCCCATTTTACAAATGTAGGACTTCAGGCACCAGGAAACCAGAAGATGCAGCAAGGATCACAGTGAGCAGCAGTTGTTGTATTAGAATAGTATCTGTTTTCTTATTTTTCCAGTTAGTGGTTTAATGAACTCTCTTGGCCTTTTCTTGGAAAGAAATAGTGAAGGCATTAAGTTGATACTCTGGTAAATTCTTTTCCATTCAAGAATGTTGCT
>NW_003852400.1:999269-1000286 GCF_000181295.1 Otolemur garnettii
TGAGATTAACTGTGGGCAATTTCATTTCCTGCTGTAGGCGCGTTGGATAGCATTACCAAGTATTTCCAGATGTCTCTGGAGGCAGAGGAGAGGGTTAATGCCTCCACCATAGGACCCAAGAGCAGTGTGGATCAGTCGGCTCTCACTAGAGACAGAGTAGAAGACTTGATGTTGGAGCACGAGTCCCCGTTCAGGGAGAAACAAGAGGAGCAGGCCCGCCTTCTCGATGAACTGGCAGGCAAACTGCAAAGCCTCGACCTTTCAGCTGCTGCAGAAATGGTAAGGTTAGGGGTCTGGCCTCACTTTCTGAGAAAAAGGCACCCTACTTTGTCTTTAATATTATTCAGTTCACAAATGAATCAATAGGAGTGAAACTTCCAGGTTCAGGTATCTAGGTCATGGCACAGGGTGTCCATGACCACGCCAGATTATTAATAAAAACAAAAGCATGTGGGTGTCCATCCCTCCCCCCTTCCAGTTGCTTCTCTGTGGAACACGCTGAAGAATCATGACTACTTTCCTATTCAGTTCTGTCAACTCAGTGACATCTTACTGAAACTAGTTTCTTATTATACAACTGTGGACACTTTTTTTACTTTGTTCTGATTCAGAGTGCAAAACAGGAATTCAGACTTCATTCTAGAAGGGGCTGCCTGAAAAAATTAAAGGGAGTAAAATTATTTTTTTCCCATGCGTATTAGCTAAAATGTTCCTTTGTTCTAGTAACTTTACCTGGTGAAGATTAGCCCTGAACCAGTCTAGAAAGTAGATTCATTTCCCAGAAGCTTTAAAAAAGTAACTTTGGAGCCAAATACAATTGAGTTGTGAGTTTAATGAAAAGCAGGCAGAAGGCCAAAAAAAGCCAAACTGAGCCTGTTTCTTCCCCTGCTTCCTTAACTGCTTTTCATGGAAGGACACCAATCTGAGAGAATTTGGAGGGTATTTTTTATAGACTAAGGCTTTTGTATTGTCTTAGCCTAGAAGCCGACAGTAAACCATGGGAGATGTGTAGGAGAC
>NW_003852400.1:1001436-1002837 GCF_000181295.1 Otolemur garnettii
TTGCCTTTGTATGCAGTGAATGATCAAGCAGTAATCTTTGAGAAGTTCTGGTAGGTAAGAAGAGAAACCTATGCAAGTCTGATGATGGTGGGGTTGGGGGCAGTAATTGGGAAAAGCTACCTCCACCTTTGTTCCTTTGTTCACACTGTTTTCTCTTTAACACACAGAATGTTTTTCACTTCCCCGGCTCAAATCACACCAGCCAACAAATCCTTCCCCAGCTATTATTACTGCATTCCTCCATACTTATTGCATCTGAACTATTCTTGGCTAATTTATGTGGAATGATCCTGTCTTCCTAAGCAGATAGGAACTTAGTCAACTAGAGCAATTTACCAGAGCAAGTGGCATGGTGCTGGGCCTGAAGAAAGTTCTCAATGCTCAAATTTTTTAGTTAGGAAAAAAATAAATGGAAGTATTCTTTGCCCCTCACATTGGCAGAATTTATCTTGATACAGTAGATAATGTTTGTACCCTGGACAGAACCCATATTGTATTTTAATTCATTTAGACAGAAGGTATTGAGGAGGTTGTTTTGGAAATTGGCAAGTTAACTTGTTTCTAAACTCTTAGCTCCTCTCTCGGTTCTGTCTCCTGAACACTATTTTCAAGCACCCTTTCTGTGGACCACCTACACTTCCCTAGGGCCACCCAGGCCCTGCACAGCTGTTACGCTGCAGCAGACTCACTCTCTGAACCCTTGTGCCTGATCCTTGGCTTTTTGCAGACTTGTGGAACACCTCCAGGGGCCTCCTGTTCTGACACTGAATGTGGTGGCCCAAACTGCAGAACTGATGAAGGACAGAAGAAGTGTGGGGGGCCCGGCTGTGGTGGTCTGGTCACTGTTGCACACAGTGCCTGGCAGAAGGCCATGGACTTTGACCGAGATGTCCTGAGTGCCCTGGCTGAAGTGGAACAGCTCTCCAAGATGGTAATTCAGTGGATGGCCTCAGTTGCTGTTACTTTTTTGGTTTGCTTTCAGTTGTAGACTGGAGGATCTGAAACAGAGAAGTCAATTCTAAATGCTGACTGAAATGGAAAAGGCATTTCACAATCAAATATGAACAATCAGCTATGAAAGTTCATGTTTCTGAGAGGTCAGAGAAGAGATGGGGAGATTTTCTTCGTAGATAAAAGAATTTGCTTTCTTTTCTAGTAACAGGAAAATAACACGTTTTACAGCAAAGAGTTCAAATCTCAGACTGATGATAATTTGAGATAACCAAATTACTTACCATGATTCTAGGCTTATAAATACATCCAGCCGTACTACAGATATTCTATACTAAGCAGTTGAGTATCTATTCTTCTAAAGTGGCACATACTTAACAAAGAGTAGGGAATATTTCATAGGCCAGCAGATGTTTTGGAGGAGTTAAAAACTTGAGAAATTTTTAACTG
>NW_003852400.1:1003628-1004999 GCF_000181295.1 Otolemur garnettii
ATGCAAAAACAAGGAGCCTTTATTCAAGCTCGAGCCTGGGCTCTCAGGGACCCAACACAGCAGGCAGGTCCTGGCTGAGAGCCCCACCTCGCTATTGTCTGTTTTCTTTATAAGGGTTGCATATTATGGGATAGAATAAAATGCAGGTGAACACTGCTACCAGAGATCACAGGGGTTGGTTTGATTGGCTGGGTTCCAGGCGGGGGGCATTCTAAGGGTTTCACAGAATTTGTGGAATTTCCTGGGACAAGGGGCTTTCTGTAGGCGGAGACTTCCTACAGGCTACTCAGTGGCAAGTTTTTACAAAATGGAGTCACTTCTGTCCTCTCAGTCTCTACTAAAAATCGAAAAATTAGCTTGGCATGGTGGTGCGTGCCTGTAGTCCCACTACTCAGGAGGCTGAGGCAGGAGGATTGCTTGAGCCCAGGAGTTTGAGGTTGCTGTGAGGCCGTGGCACTCCAGCTCACATAACAAAGACACACTTGTTCTCAAAAAAAAAAGTCATTTACTGTGAGAATTCAATTGTAATTTGTTCAAGATTAGATGATGTCATGTCATTAGAATCTCAATGTAGAGTTATTTTGACATTGCCCCCCAAAGCTTCATAATTCTATTACTTAAAGGATATTATGCCCATAGTTAAACAACTCTGTACCTCTAGTATTCAGTAGAGAAAAAGAAAATCTCTAGAATTTGAGGTCCAGATCACAAGTGCTCTTGGACTTCAAGTGTTACCAGTAAGAATGGTTTTGGCTACCTCATCTCACATAATATGAAGTCTAGGAGTTGGAAAGCTTCATGGGCCTGGGACTTTAGGCACTTTTCATCTTTCTACACTGCCATCTTAAGTTTACCAGCTTTGTTCTCAAGATAGTTCCTCATAGTTACAAGGTGGCTGCCAAATTCCAGACGTCACATAAAGACAAAATAATATGTAATGGTACAAGAGACCACCTATTCCTCTGCAAGTTATCTTTGTAGAAGAGCGGAAACCTCCCCCAAGAGCCTTTTAACAGTCATCCTAAGTCACATGCTCATGCATAAATATGACTGGAAAATGGAATGTGATTATAGTAACTGGCAGACTGATCAGGATTTAATGTTGAGTTGCTCTTTTTACCTGACCTTAAAAGATGTAAGTTCCTGGGAAAAAAATCAGTATTCTGTTAGCAAGGCAACAGGTGCAGTGGCTAATAAGAAGTGGACAATATTTACTAAGCATAACTTAAGGAATATGCAGTGGAAGTCATCGTGCAAGCACGTATTTTATTATAAATCCTCTGGAATCCATTTTTATGTTCTTGACAGTTTAAACACAAACATAGTTTAAAATGAATGAGAATCTAACATATTTGAAACTTAACCTCTGTC
>NW_003852400.1:1005358-1006648 GCF_000181295.1 Otolemur garnettii
AACAAATGCTAGTCGTACTCCACTATCTGCATCTGTTCTCTTTGTGTGCATAGGTCTCATCTCCCCACGTTAAGTGGATTACAAATAAACTCTTAAAACAGAAAGTCTGTGTCTCTTGGTGTAACCCCACCAGTGCTTGATAACCAGTAAGTGGATGAGTGACCCATCTATGACTTTTCACCTGTTTACGGGGCCATCTTTGCTTTCCACAGAGGATAGTGCTGATTTGGACAGCATTGAAGCAGTTGCTAATGAAGTATTGAAAATGGAAATGCCTAGCACCCCACAGCAGTTGCAGAACTTGACGGAAGAGATACGTGAACGAGTTGAAAGCCTTTCTCAAGTAGAGGTTATTCTACAGCAAAGTGCTGGTGACATTGCCAGAGCTGAGTTGTTGCTAGAAGAAGCTAAGATTGCCAGGTATCTAAAGACATGGCATCTAAGGGGCTCTTTTATGTGTGTATATTATTTATGGATTAAAAAGATATTTATTTAACTGATGACATTTTAAAGAAAGAAATGAGTCTGGCTCTTTGCAGGAAGAAAAGAAGTGCTCTTTCCTGAGGTACTTTTTTCATGTCCATAGACAACTATTATCTCATTCTTTCCCTCAGCAAAAGTGCGACAGATGTTAAAGTCACTGCTGATATGGTAAAGGAAGCTCTGGAAGAAGCAGAAAAGGCTCAGATTGCAGCAGAGAAGGCAATTCAGCAAGCAGATGAAGACATCCAAGGAACCCAGAACCTGCTAACTTCAGTAAGATATTATAACTGTTAACCAATATTATGTGTAGGAGAAAACACCTACATAGACTTACATAGAAAAGTAAGTGCAATTGATAGTTACATATGAACAGAAATCTTACAAGTCAACATTAACTTAAATAAATCTAAACTACTCCCTTAGCACAGATGCTAGAAGTAAATGGAGATATATTTTCTAGGGGAAAAGTAAAGATGCTGAAGACATTAGCCCAGTTAAGTCCCCTCTCATTGTCTCACCCACAGAAAGCCTAAGAAAGATAAACTATTCTTTCAGGAAATAGCATACGCTGTGTTCAGCAGTATCAAGTATAATACTGTTTTCAAAATTAGGTTTTAGAAAACTGTCCTTTTATAAAGCAACCCAAAAGCAGCGTATACGGTTAAGACCAGTGTCTAAAGATTTGGGTGATTAGTCACAAAAATTTTACTATACAGTAAAATTAAAACCCACTGGAGAGCAGTGAGTAGGCTTCCAGTGCCCAATTCTAGAGGACTCTCATAGCCTATAGCTAATCTGTTTTACTCA
>NW_003852400.1:1008082-1010559 GCF_000181295.1 Otolemur garnettii
GCCCGCCACAGCGCCCGGCTATTTTTTGGTTGCAGCCGTCATTGTTGTTTGGCGGGCCTAGGCTGGATTTGAACCCGCAACCTTAGGTGTATGTAGCTGGTGCCTTAGCCACTTGAGCCACAGGCACCTAGCCTTAAACTGGCGGTTCTCAACTTGTGGGTCACGATCCCTTTAGGGGTCAAACGACCCTTTCACAGGGGGCGTCTTATATCTGATATTTATATTACAATTCATAACAGTAGCGAAATTACAGATATGAAGTAGCAAGGAAAATAATTTTATGGTTGGGGGGTCACCACAACATGAAGAACTGTATTAAAGGGTCATAGCATTAGGAAGGTTGAGAACCACTGCTCTAAACTATGCTTTTTGAAACCTCTTCAAAAACAATTCACTCATTTTAAAGTAACATCCTCAAATAATTACAATTACCCTAAGAACTTTATTCTATGTTAATTAGTGGGTAATCATTAGTTTTGAAATATTTACAAAATTTAGCATATGTCTGTATTGATCCATTAATTTCATTATAACAGTATTATTATTCACAGTTGATTCTATGCAATAGACTCATCCTTGAAGACCATTTTAAAGAAAAACTGCTCAGTGAAATTGGTTCTTCTGTCATGGGTCTGTTGACTTTGGCTAGCTTTTAAAAGTCAATGTTTACTGATTCTACTTTGAAAAGAGACCAAACGTAGATACTCACCAGTTGCCCAAATTAGATTATTTTTTCCCTGAATAAGTTTGAGTATTTATTAGCTTCCAGCTATAACTTTCTCAGACAATGTTACCTTCACAATTCCTTAGAAACTTTTCTGAGTTTCAAAGGACATTCCTAGTCTCCCTGTCAAGTAATTAGCTAAAACTTTCACTACTAGAGTTTAACCATTAGAATTGCTAGGAAAAACTAATGAAGTAACTGGAAGTTGTAATTTCCACTCATGTTAATTTGGAAACTTACATGGGAATCCCTCTTCCCACAGCTGCTCATTTGTGAATGTTCTTCAGCCAAGGTTTGCAGGTATCCTTGAAATGCTCTCTCAACACAGCAAGCTGCCTGAAGGTGGTTTTTACTCTCAGTAGGGGAAAAATTTTTTAACAGTCTTCAGCATTAGATCATCAGAAGGTACCAAAAAAATAAAGTAAAAATATGATGTAGCAAAGACTAAAGTTGGCCACTTTGTACAAGTTTCCTTGAAATATTTTCATTTTAGTAATTCCTTGAACAGAATGGCAGGGCATGCTTTAAAATATTCCTCCTAATTTGTACTCATTGTAATTTCTACCATTTCTTAAATTAATGGCTTACTTCATGATTAAAATACTTTTAGATTGAGTCTGAAACAGCAGCTTCTGAGGAAACGCTGTTCAGTGCCTCCCAGCGCATCAGTGAGCTAGAGAGGAATGTGGAAGAACTTAAGCGGAAGGCTGCCCAGAACTCTGGGGAGGCAGAATATATTGAAAAAGTGGTATATACCGCCAAACAAAGTGCAGAAGATGTTAAACAGGTAAGCGAATCTTTGTAACTTTTAAGAGCTATATTGACAAAGGAACAACCAGCCTCCTCCTTGCTGTCCTTAGAATTAATCAGGAAAGGAACTAATAGGGACATTCATCAGAAACCTCTCTTGAAACAGTCCTTAGAGATGCCGGTAGTGGATATGGAAGTGTCCAGTATGACCTAGGCCCTCAAATCTAAACTCAGATGAGTCTAGAAGAATGAAATTCATTTAACTTGGGGGTGGAAATCTTAACAGGCATACTGAACTTTATTTTTGTACTATATTTCAATTAGGAAGACCTTCATGGCATATAGGAATTACCTGGCCATGTGAGAATACTTTAAAAGCAGAGTGGAAAAACCTTAGTTCATTACAGAGAACAGGCAGGGGGAAACTCAATCTTACTTCTTTCACACTCATTTTTAATTAACCACCTCTTGCTGCTCAATGGAAGGCACTACAGTTTGCAGAGAAAATCTCACACAACCCAAATTTTTAGCCAGAAATAGTAATTTCATGTGTTTTCGGCTTCTAAATTTGTGGGGTTTTAGAAGAGGACTTCTAAAAGTTCTCTTGGTTAAGAGCTGGGGAAGGGAGATGGATAACTGTTAAATGACTTAAATTCTGTTTATAACTTTTACTATTCAAAAATTTTCCTGGAAATTACTACAGCTCTTACACATTCCATAGAGTAACTCTCCGACATCTAGGAGTTGGAGAACAATGAGAAAAGTTCACTGTCAGGATATCAGGCAGCTATCTTTTCTGTTACAGTTTGTGTCACCCTGCAGATTTTGAGGGCCTGTCTACTATAGGGCATTCTGCATAATGGTATTTGTTACAAAAAAGAACAAAAATCCTTTTGAAAATTCTATATTTGCTATTGTTTTAAATTTCTAAAATGACTCATTTGCAACCATCTTTCCAAACCATACCTCGTATCTTTTTCTCATCCACTTTTTGTGTATGCTA
>NW_003852400.1:1011268-1014642 GCF_000181295.1 Otolemur garnettii
TTACTTATTGAATACCTTGATGAAGCTTAACCCATGGCCCTTAATCCAGAATGTGTGCCATGCATGTCTATGTGGTCTGAGCTTGCCATGAGTATGCTACTTCTCTCTAACACATAATCACTGACACTAATACTATCACCTCTTTCTCTCCGAATGTGGAACTGCAGACTTTAGATGGTGAAGTTGATGAAAAGTACAAGAAAGTAGAAAATTTAATTGCCAAAAAAACTGAAGAGTCAGCTGATGCAAGGAGGAAAGCTGAAATGCTACAAAATGAAGCAAAAACACTTCTGGCTCAAGCAAACAGCAAGCTCCAACTGCTGAAAGGTGGGCTGGGTCTTCTCACTTAGGCTCATGTTTCTGGTTGTTTTTACAAAGTAATTTTAAAGGCATAAAGTTTGAATCTATTCACTTTGTCTTAAGTGTTTAAACCAAGCATTACAGGTAAAGATTAGATTAGGTTTTGAAATTATCATGGTATAAATTGCTCAGACTGACTTTTCCTTTTTATCTTCCACAGATTTAGAAAGAAAATATGAGGACAATCAAAAGTATTTAGAAGATAAAGCTCAAGAATTAGTGAGATTAGAAGGAGAAGTCCGTTCACTCCTAAAGGATATAAGCCAGAAAGTTGCTGTTTATAGCACTTGCTTATAGGGCTATAACATGGCTGAAGTGATCAAACTAAAATAGCTACATTTTTAAAATTGATTTAATGATCTTCAAAATAAAACTCATTACCTATTTAATGTTTTTAATCACCAAATTTTTGTATCAAGTTAAATAAAATACAGTGCTTTTGTATAAATATATATCTACTATAATTCTTACATTATTTTTACTAATATGGTATTCATGAATCTTTCAGTGTAAAAATGAATTTATAAACAAGTTTACTGCCTCCATGAAGACCCTAATTTCTGTTATGTATATAAACAATTATGCTATATATGAACAATTATTCATCTGTTTGACAAGTTAACATCTTCTAAAAATCCAGAATCCCCCCGCCCCACCACCCAGTGGGATTCCCAGGTTGAGGTAAAGGAAGTTACAGCCTATACTACCTTCACTATGTCAGTGGCTGCTTAGTTGCTCCAGTCTCTAAAATTCCTTTAAGAATTCCATGCTCTGGGAACAAGAACAAAAAGCAGCACTTCAGAAAATCAAGAGGATGAATTATGTTTATAAGCACTACCACCTAGAATAAGGCCAGAATTGCTGATGGGAAGGTTTCAATTCAAGGTTTCAATTAAATCAGGCCAGAGTTTATGGACACTTCTCCCTCCAATTAAGCAATGCTAATAAAAAACACAATAATTTCTTTAAAATTCTCTGCTATAATCCGTAGGTGAGGCCAAAACAGCAATGTTAACAATTACTTAGTCCAGGGGTGTCCAACCTGTGGCGTGCTGATTTTGTTAGGAGTTTTTTTGCTTATCTATGGTGTTGGATATCACAATAAGTATGCAGGGACCTTTTTTTTTGCCTTTATATATTTAATGTGTGCCCCAAGACAACTTAATCTTCCACTGTGTGGCAGAGGAAAAAAAAAAGTTGGGACACCCCTGATTAGTCCATAGGATAAAAAAAAAAAAATTACTGGAATGTAATTGCCAAGCCCATGTCAACTTTATAGCTGAACTGTTAGCTGGATAAAAGCCCAGCACCTAAGTGTTTTTCTCACACATTCCTCTGAGAGCAAAAGTATTCCATGGCCTGCTTAACAACTACCCACACATCCAACACAGCTGCATTTGAAGCTGGGCCAGGCCAAAAGTTATGTAAACAGCCATAATTTAAACAATCAGGCAACTTACCTCTGGTCTGGGGTAAATATAATTGTCACTTATATTTAGGTTAAGAATCCAAATAACTGAAACAATTGAATTATACAAATTTAATATGTATTTAAAATAGAAGAAACCCTTTCTGTTCCCCCTTCCTCTTCAACTAAAGATCCCATTTTGAAAATTACTAATTTTAATACATTGCCACACTAGAAGAAAACTTTTTTCCCTTGGGACCACAGTGCTGTATTACAAAAACAGAATAAAAACTTCAAAAACAATCCTTTCTAATTTAATGAAAAGTTTATTGTTTGTACGTGATTTTAATCTGTAACTCACAGCGCTGGAATCAATTTTTATTCTGCACACCACATGAGCTGTATGTCACTGACAACATACTTCTTAGTCTCTGACAGTCAAGTCTTGTCACTTCATACGTTATTTAGCTGTATCTGGAGTGGACCTTGGGTGGTGCTGGATGCGATCTAGATCATATCCCCTAAGTATGTATACACGCACAACAATGTGTCACTGCATACTATCCTACGATTTCATTCAAAGAGCCACCAGGTGATCATTCAAGGGGGAATGCACAACTGAAAGTTGTGGTAAACAGAAAACATAGTCCAGCATATGTAGTGGCACACTGGGCAGGGCGACTGGAGCAGGGTGACAGGAAGTAAGGGAGACCTGCTAATTGACAGCAAAAACAACGAGCAGAGGTTTCACAGCGCCCAGGTATGCTATGCATCTTCCTGCTTATCCACCAGTTAGTTTTATATGCTTCACAAGGAACTGGGCTTAAAACTAGCATGCATTAAATACAACTCACATGGCAGTTACTGTGTTAATCAGCTTAATGAAATGGACAATTAACACCCCCCCCCTTTACAAGCCAAGAAAAAATATTGAGTAGATAATTGTAAATGAACATTTAAAACTTGCTTTTTATTCTTGGTGGCGCCCGTAGCTCAGTGGGTAGGGTGCTGGCCACATGCACCAGGGCTGGTGGGTTTGAACCCAGCCTGGGCCTACTAAAACAAAAAAATAGGGAGGCGTTATGGTGGGCAACTACTTGGGAAGCTGAGGCAAGAGAATTGCTTGAGCCCAAGAGTTTGAGGTTGCTGTGAGATTATAACATCATGGCAAGAGTCTGAGGTTGCTGTGAGCTATGATGCCAAGGCACTTCACTGAGGGCAACAAAGTAAGACTATCGACATTAAAAAAAAAAAAAAAAGGTGGGGTCTCAGTGTGTGACACACCTCTTGGGAGCAAGACACAATTGTAGGAGGGACTTTACCTAACAAATGCAATCAGTGTAACCTAGTTTCTTGTACCCTCAATAAATCCCCAACAATAAAAAAAAAATTAAAGAAAATATTTGCTTTATTCATATGACTTTGACTTTACTACCCACCAGATATATATGCATTCTCATACTGAATGGAAACACTTAAAGTTGAATTCAAGTATTATTTTGTCTCTACAGCTAGAATTTCATATTAAATTATACTTCACTATACCCAAATTGGAACCTTTCTGCTAAAAGTAGGGAACATGGCTCGGCGCCTGTGGCTCAAGCGG
>NW_003852400.1:1016262-1021098 GCF_000181295.1 Otolemur garnettii
ATAGACTGTTCTAATTTGGGTTATTGTATAACTAATCCTTCAGACCTACAGACCTCAAAAGAACCTTAAAAATCTCAAACACAAACTTTACCCCTCAACTACAAAAATTTTTGAGTTAAATAAAACCAGTGAGAGACCATTTTTATTTACATCAGTTAGGTTTATACATATTTGAATCGTATTCAAATGACTGACTTGTTTCCAATATGAATACCAAATTAAAAATAACTTGATCACCTTGCTTCAAACATAACTATTCACGTACCATACTCCAGCTCCATCCGTATAAAAGTAAATTCAACTTTTCTGTATCAGAGATAAAAGCTAATAACAAATTTCAGTGATACTGAACCTTTCATAAGAAGCATGAAAATATGGGTTGATGAATATTTTGCAGAATGCCACTATGAAGCTTTCTGTCCTGCATATTAATGTACTGAAAAAGGTGAGATTATCCATTCTGTCCAAACCTATTAAATACCTTCCAAAAGATTCATAGTTCAGTCCTAGGAATTCCTGGAGCTGTGAGCATATCCTGTTCAGAAATGCAACTTCTACAATATCTCCCAGGAAATTTCAGAAAAAATATATATAATCTTCTATTTAAAAGTTGATAGGTTTGCCAAATGATGCAGCCAGGTTTGCTTCTCTAAAAGCTTCTGATAAGGTCTGAAAAGGAAGAAATTTAGAATTAAAAAGCAATTATTTATGGGTCAGAAGAAAATTTAGACAGCCATTAATTCTGTATGCCATCAAAACTCACTGGATGTGCATGACAGACTCTAGCTATATCTTCACAGGATGCTCCATATTCCAAAGCAAGAGCAGCTTCATTTACCATTTCTCCAGCACCCTTTAAAATAACAAACCAAGAAATAAATTTGCTTCCAGTTAGCAACAATTTAAAAAGCAGATTTTTAGATCTTAAAATTGCCTTAAATATTTGCTGTTACAGTAGTTGAGGAAAAAATCAGGAAATGCTTAACAGAAAAAGTGATACAGGTGAGTTTGGACTTTGGAGCCAAATGGCTTAGATTCTTATTACCAATTACTACTGCAACCACTCACTGGATGTGTGCTTCATTCAGGTTTTTTACCTCAAAAACAAAAGCAGCACCTATCTCACAAAGCTGTTATAAAAACATAGTTAATATAAATACTTAGGAAAAGTGACATATTAAGCACTCAAATATTCTATTCTCATTACTGTCACATCAGATACAACAGATATGTAGAGGGAGGATACACGTGCATACTTTATGCTTAGAGGTAGGGAAGGTGTCCTGCGTCCCTTAAGACAGCGTTTTTCACCGCATGGCACACTTGAACTCATAAACTACTGCAGCACACTTAAATTACATTGATCAAAAAAAAAAAAAGGAGACAGAAGAATATACTTACTGCGTTTTGAACTTCTTTTGAAAATAATTTAGGAATCTTTAAAAATTTTTTAAAAGATCCTCTCACAGCACACCAGTATGCCGCAGCATACTGGTTGAAAATCACTGCCTTAAAAGATAAATGAGACCTGCACAATAAGGAACCAGCCATTCAAAGATATGGAGGCAGAGCATTCTAGGCAGAGAGTACTACAAGCACAATAGCCTTACAATGCAAACAAGTCTGCCCTCTTATGACAATGGAAGAAGGCTTGTGGAGCATGGAATTAATAAGCAAAGGGGGAGAACAAAAAGAGATGAAGTCAGAAAGGTAGACAGGAACAGATTCGCGAAGCTTTGTAACAGTCTGAAGCTAAAAACACTACTGGAGGATCTGAAGAAAGGCCATGGCCTGGTGTGTGTTGTAGAGAGATGATTCTGGCTCAGTATAGAAAGTAAATGATATGGTGGGCAAGTCTATGAGAGTGCTGCTTGTACACTAGAAATGATGCACAGAGAGGCCACAGTCAAAATTTTGCTGGTAATTATAACCTCAGAATGAAAACAGCAGGTGGTTTAAAATTAACAAATAGCAATGTTTTCTATAACTCTTCGTGGGATTTCCCTGGCTTTACAATACTCACTGGTCCAAGAATATGTGCTCCTAATACTCTGTCTGTCGATTTCTGCCCAAGAATCTTCACCATGCCGTCTGTGTCAGCATTCGTCTTAGCTCTGCTATTAGCAGCAAATGGGAATTTCCCAACTTTGTACTCTATGCCCTGTGAGAAAGATCAAGAGAACCTACATAAATGCTGGAAAAGTTCATTCTCATTGGTGAAATCATCTACCATTTGTTCAGAAAATAAATCCCAAGATGGTAATTATTCACACAGCATACAGAAGGAAAGACCAAAAGGCTGGTCAATTGAAGATATTTTGGGCACAAAAGCAAGTAAATACACACTTGTCTGTCCATCTAGTTATAAAGGCTATCCCAAAGTTCGTGTATAATTTAAAATAGCTTCGTGTGTAACTTTAAATTGCACACAAACTTTTGGACGAGCTGCAAAGCTAAATACAAAAGATCTGGAATTACTAGTGTTTGAATACAGACAACTTCTCCTTCTGTTATCATTGGTAAATCTAAGTGAATGACCTCTTCATGAAGCTAAAAGTATATACTTAAAATATATATAAACTAAATTATAACATTTTACAGTTGTTAAAATATATTAATACAATATATAATTCTATATTAATATATACACAATATACATGCATTACATACATATTACACATATATAATATATATTATATATGCAATATGTAATGATAAAATGCTTTCTCTCAACAGTGTCATTAGCTCAGTTCACACATCAGAATAAAACCACCCACATGGGAGGATTACCTCTTCTTTCAACTGCTCTTCTGATTTGCCAACCCAAGCAACTTCCGGGTGTGTGTAAATCACTGATGGTACACAATTGTAGTCGATGTGCACAGCACCACCAGCCATTCCTTCAACACAGATAATGCCTTCATCCTCTGCTTTGTGAGCTAGCATTGGACCAGCAACTACATCACCAATGGCATAGATACTACCACAGAGATCAAAAGAAACAAATGAATTTATAAAATCGAAAATATTTACCTTCAGTTATATCATGGCAACAAAAGTATAAATGTGTAGTTAATAAGTCACCCAAATACATTTCAAATGCAGCTTTTCAAAAATCTATGAATTTAGCTTCTAATCTTTGAGTAATAAAAAATTCAATTAATTATTTTTCATTTACTTCTTATAAGTTTGCTATTCTTTCCCAAATCTAACACATTTTATATGTAAAAGTTATCTCTTTCAAAATATTTTTTAAATAAAATTTAAAACTATTAAAAATGCAGATAATCATCCACTTACTTTGGAATTTTAGTTTGGAATCTGGTATTGACCGGAATTCTACCTCTGGGATCTAGTTCAATTCCAAGCTCTTCTAGTCCCAAATTCTGAGTAAAGGGTCGTCGGCCAATACAAACCAAGAGTACATCACAAGTGATAACTTCAGCTTTACCACCAGAAGCAGCTTCAATACTAGACAATAAACAGTGTATGACTGTTAACACACATCCATAGAAATAGGTGACAGACTTGGAAACTTAAGATGAAAGATTTCTCAAGTGTTGATGACATTTCTAACAATGTATGTTTATTATCTGATTATAAATATAAACATAAGTGTCAGGCAATTAAGAAAAATATAACATCCTCTAGAGCAGTGCTTTTCAACTTCTTTTATCTCACGGCACACTTAAACCTGTAGTTAAACTTCTACAGCACACTTAAATTATGTTGATCACAAAGAAAAAACAGAGAGAGAGGGCTGAGCTGAGTGGCTCACACCTGAATCCTAGCACTACGGGAGGCTGAGGTGAGTGGATCAATTGAGCTCAGGAGTTCGAGACCAGCCCGAGAAAGAGCAAGACTCTGTCTCTACTAAAAATAGAAAAACCAAGCAAGATCACTCAAGCCCAAAAGTTTGAGGTTGTTGTGAGCTATGCTGCCACAACACTCTACCCATGGCAACAGAGTGAGACCCTGAGTAAAAGAATAAACGAAAGAATTTACTTACTGTGCTTTGAACTTCTTTCAAAAATAATTAATGATCTTTAAAATTTTTCACAGCACACCTAATATCCTCTCATGACATACCAGTTGAAAATTACTGCTCTAGAGGGCTATCATTAAAATCTACAAAAATGGCAGTATAAACACAGTGGTAAGAATACATGTCTTGCCTGGACAAGGTGGTTCATGCCTGTAATCCTACCACTCTAGGAGACTGAGGTGAGAGGATCACTTGAGATCAGGAGTTCAAGACCAACCTGAGCAAAGCGAGACCCCATCTCTACTAAGAACAGAAATTAGCCGGGTGTGGTGGCGCATATCTGTAGTCTCAGCTACTCAGGAGGCTGAGGCAGGAAGATTACTTAAGCCCAGGAGTATGAGGTTGCTGTGAGGTAGGCTGAGGCCATAGAACTTTAGCCCTGGCGACAGAGCAAGACTCTTGTCTCAAAAAACAAACAACAAAAAAAAACAACCCAAACACCAGTGTTAGAGTCATAAAAATCCAAGTTCAAGTACTGACACAGCCACTCATTAGTTGTATGGTCTCAGGCAAGTTATTTAATTAAATGATATAAGCATTTAGTAAGTAGAGGGCCAGACACAGAGTAGGTAATCTAACTATTATCGATTCCTCATATATCTGTCTAAAAATGTTGAATTAATGTCACTGAATGCTGAGAGTTTAAAATTTTCTTAATGTATCCTATGAAAAGGTACATTACAATAATGAGAACATTGGATTAATCATTTTAGCATCAATTTAATCATAAATTTCAATGCACTAATGCAATGCAATGCAACGTCTTGGTAAACAATACTGAGATATATTAA
>NW_003852400.1:1021218-1022573 GCF_000181295.1 Otolemur garnettii
TACGAAACATCAATTTTTCCATCTGACTTCTTGGTAGCACCAGTAACCTTTGTATTCAACTTAAATTTAAACCCCTGTTTTTGAAGGATGCGTTGGAAGTTTTTAGATATTTCCATGTCAATTCCAACTCCACCTACATGACCCAAAAATTCAACGGCTGTCACGTCTGCACCAAGTCTTTGCCAAACTGAACCCTGAAAATGATAATCAAAAACTGAATAATCATAAAAATAAAAGTTTCTATAACAAATGTTTGTTAAATCATCTAAAATAATTATATAAACCATTTTCTGCAAATGTTTCTCTTAGAACCTCTGTTTAAATATGTATGACTGTTTAAAATTAACCCTGTTTAAATATGTATGACTTCATATATTTATCAACTTACTCAACATTTATTGAGCGCCTACTACATGCCAGGCAACATTTTAGCTGCTAGGCATACATTTAGTGAACAAAACAAAAATCTCCACCATTAGAGACCTTATATTCTGAAAAGAGAAATCAACAAGTAAAAATCTATGTCAGAGGGTAGTAAATGCTATGAGAAAAATAAAACAGGAAGTAGAACCATGAAGACTACTGAAGGGAGAGAGATTATAATTTTCAGTAGCGTGGTTGAGGACAGCGTCACTGGCAGTGGCAAAACACTGGAAGGGGTAAGGGAATTAACTATACATTAGTTAGGGGAAGAGTGCTCCAGGCAGAGGGGAACAGCAAGTGTAAAGGTCCTTAGGGAAAGAACACTGCTACTAATCACTAATGTTTGCAGAATAAACTGACTTCATATTTTATTTTCCTCAATAAAAATGTTTACTTTTTCATTCAAATTATAATTTAAACTGAATAATAGTTGAACAACATTTTAACAATCAGCAGAACTTCTAAACAATTATATATGAAACTATACATAAGATTAATAATTTTATAGCACTAAGTAAATTACAGAAAACTATTAACATTATCTCTTGCCAAGAATTTAAAATAATCTGGTGATTCAAATAAACTATACACATTTACAATCCCAATAAGTGTGTGCATTCATTTTAAAAATTTCATGAATTTCTGGGATGTGGACTCAGTGAACTAGAAGCAACACAGTGATACTAAAACTCTAACTCATTGTATGTACACATATACATATACATATATAGACATATATAGACACACACACACACACACACACATTAACTCAGAATGGACCATGGACCTAAATGTAAAACCCAAGAGTATAAAATTTTTATAAGAAAACCTAGAAGAGAACCCTTGTGACCTTGAGTTAAGCAAAGACTTCATAGCTATAACACCAAAAGCACAATCCATAAAAATAATAAAATGATGAACTAGACTTCATC
>NW_003852400.1:1024842-1026609 GCF_000181295.1 Otolemur garnettii
AGAATATTGTTAACATGACAATATTACCCAAAGCAACGGGTAATAACAGACTCAATGCAATACCTTTCAAAATACCAAAGATATTCCTCACAGAAACAGAAAAAAAATCCTAAAATTTATATGGAACTACAAAAGACCCTAATACCTGAATAGCCAAAGCAATCCTGAGCAAAAAGAACAAAGCTGAAGACGTAACACTACCTGACTTCAAAATATACCACAAAGTTATAGTAACCAAATCAGCACTGGCACAAAAACAGACACATTATCACAAGATCAGATGAGATCCAGCACGTTCAGGGTGGTATGGCCATAGACAAAAAACAGACACATTATCAATGAAACAAAATAGAGAACTCATATATTGGACGTCCATAAATTCATGTGCCATTTAAAACAGACACACAAACTTTATGGACACCCTGTATAAATCCATGTATTTTCAGCCAACTCATTTTCGACAAAGATTCCAAGAATATACAACGAGGAAGAGGCAGTCTCCTCAATAAATGGTGCTGAGAAAACTGGACAACCATAAGTAGACAAATGAAACTAGACCTCTCTCACCATATACAAAAATCAAATCAAAATGGATTAAAGCCTTAAATAACAGCCATGAAACTACTACAGGAAAACATTGGAGAAATGCTCCAAAACATTGTTCTGGGCAAAGATATTTTGCATAAGATCTCAAAAGCACAGACAACAAAATCCAAAATAAACACATGGGATAATATCAAGCTAAAAAGCTTCTGCCCAGCAAAGGAAATAATCAACAAAGTAAAGAGACAACCCACAGAATGGGGGTAAATATCTGCAAACTATCCATCTGACAAAAGGTTAATAACCAGAATATATGAAGAGCTCAAACAACAGCAAACACAAAAACAGTCCAATTTATCAGTACCATGCGCTACCCAACTGCGCACTGGAGCACTAAACAGTCCAATTTAAAAATGGGTAAAAGGCTGAAGACATTTCTCAAAGAACATACAAATAGCCAACAGACATATGAAAAAATGTTGAACAATACTAACTAATCATCAGAGAAATGCAAATCAAAACCACATCAAGATATAATTTCACCCAGTAAGAATGGCTTTTATCCAAAAGACAGGCAATAATGGATGCTGGTGGGGATGCAGAGAAAGGAGAATCCCAGTATACTGTTGGTGGGAATGAAAATTAGTACAGTGACTATGGAAAACAGTATGAAGTTCCTCAAAAAACTAAAAACAGAATTACCATATGGCCCAGCAATCCCACAGCTTGGTATATCTCCAAAAAAAGGGAAATCAATATATCAAAGAGGTATCTGCACTCCCATGTTTACTGCAGTGGTATTTACAGCAGTCAAAATACAGAATGAACCTAAGTGCCCACCAATGGATGAACAGATAAAGAAAATGTGGCACATATATACACACTGGAATGTTATTCAGCCATAAGAAAGAAATTCAGTCATTTGCAGCAACGGGTAGAAATGGAGATCATTATGTTAAGTGAAATTAGCAAAAATTACAAATACTACAGCCTCTCAATCATATGTAGGAGCTAAAATAGTGCAACTCATGAAGATAGAGAGTAGACTGTTGGTTACCAGATGCTAAGAAGAGTGGGAGGTTGGATTGAAGAGATGTAAATTAATGTATACAAATATACAGTTAGACAGAAGAACTAAGGCCTGGTGACTGATGGATCTACAGGTGACTACAGTTAACAATGATTGTACATCCCAAAATAGAGAAGAAAACAATCTGAATGTTC
>NW_003852400.1:1026889-1033132 GCF_000181295.1 Otolemur garnettii
AGCTCAAATTTTTATAAAAACCAACAATATCAAGTACCAATGAGAAAGTGGAACAAATGACACTTATATTGCTGGTGGGATTGTAAAAATGATGCAGCCACTGTTGAAAACAGTGTTCGTCAAAAAATGAAACACAGAATTACCATATGACCCAACAATTATACTCCTAGGTATATACCCAAGAGAAATGGAAAGAGATGTCCACACAATAACTTGCACACAAACATTTGTAGTGGTGTTATTCCTAACAGTTCCAAAGTAGAAACAATCCAAATGCCCATCACCTGATGAATGGACAAACAAAGTGTGCTGTATTCACAGAATGGGATGTTATTTGGCCACATAAAGAAATGAAGTATAGATACATGCTACAACTTAAATGAACCTTAACAATATTCCAAGTAAGAAGCCAGGCATAAAATGCTACTGTATGATTCCATTTACATGTCCAAAATAGGCAAATTCATAGACACAGAATGATTAGTGGTTTCCAAGGGCTGGGGGATGGAAGAAATGGACAATGACTGCTAATGGGCACTGGGTTTCAGACAGTGGTGGCTGCTGCACAACTTTGTGAATATACTAAAACCACTAAATTTTAAGCTTTAAATAAGTGAATGCATATATAAATGATATCTCAATTTAAAAACAAAAAAAAAGGAGCACTCTTCTGAACCTGAACTGGAATAGTAAGGAAATAACAGGTTTATGGAAATAACAGAAAGCATCACCTTGTTTATAATTCAAAGTAGGAAATAATGAACATACAGAAGTGCCCTACTCTTTAGGAAAAATTACGTCAAAATCTTTAGAGATAGAAAATCAACAACTATTTAGAGCTTATTAGATGCCAGGCACTGCAATAAGTGCTCTAAATGTATTACCTTATTAAATCTGAGCAACAATCATGTTAGTTATTCTTATCTCCTTTGTTTTGGGGGTTTTGTTTTAATCTTATTTTATTTCAGATTAATGAGGGTACAAATGATTAGGTTACAATGTTTGCATTTGTTAGGTAAAGTCCCTGCTGTCTTATTCCCTTTATTAATGACACATCAACTCATCCAGAGAGGCTCACTACTTTAACAAAGACATAAAGCCAGTAAGAGGCAGAGCTGAAATCCAAATTTAAATGCATTCATTGCATAATCCAAATTTGTTCAATGACGCAGTGCCACTACTGAGATGGAAATGTCAAAGGAGAAACAGGTTTGGTTTTCTTTGTTTGGGTGCAGGGGAGGTAGGATGCAGACAGTAAGGTAAAGTAATAGATTTACTGAATAAAGTGCCTATAACACAAATAGAGATAAAATGGCAAGGAAAAAGAATTAGGCTACAGATACTTTTGAGTTCTTGAGTAATTGAGGAGGCAGTGTCTGTTCTAGACAAAAAGATCTAGGGTAGAACCCTGAGACAGGATTGAGAGTAATACTAACAATCAAAGGGAAAGCCAAGATGATAGAGACAGTTGATAGAGAATTCAGGCCGAAGGGCAGAGGTAAAACCAGCAGGACATGGAATCAAGAAAAACTAGGGAAAGAGTTTCAAAGACAAGAAAATCAGCAACGCTAACTGCTGCCAAACACAGCAGTGAAGAAAATAGTCCACTATTTTGTCTTTTTGGAGCAATTTATTGGCATAAGAAGCCATGGACTGAGGAGTGAATGGAATTTGATGAAATAAAGCATGGGCAACTCTTTTAAGAAGCAGAGGACAAGTAAGATAAAATTTAGTAACTGAAGAAGGATGTGGGATCAAAAGCGGCTTATTTATGTGTACACAAGTCTGTGTCAATAGGTGCAAATCCATGTGAGCATCTGTCTATGGTACACAGGTGGATAAACAGGCATGTTTAATTGTAAATAAGGAAACAGAAGTAGCAAAGAGTTTGAGGACTGAAAAACACAAGAAAGAATAAAAATTACAAAGCAAGTCTTTAAGAAGACAGAAGATGAAGTGCTACCAACAGAGTTAAAGGGACTAGCCTTAGGAAAACAGCATTTCCATAGTAATAGGAAGAAAGATAAGGACAGGTGTCACAAAGGCTAAAAGGAGCAATCCCCAACCTTTCTGGCACCAGAGACCAGCTGAAAGACAATTTTCCCACAAAAAAGGGACTGGATTACACTTTCATAAGGAGCATACAACCTAGATCCCTCATGTGCGCAGTTTACAAACAGTAGGGTTCGTGCTCCCATGAGAATCTAATGTCATCCCTGATCTGACAGAAGGAAGAGTTCAGACAGTGGTGCGAATGATGAGGAGCAGCGATAAATACAGATGAAGCTTCGCTGGTTCACCTGCAGCTCACCTCTTGCTGTGAGGACTGTTCCTAACAGGTCACAGACCCCTATCTGTCCAAGGCCCAGCAGGTTGGGAACCTCAGAGTAAAGGTATTTTCAAATCTGGGGTACTGAGTTGTGAGAATTGTCATCTGATGATTTCTCTCTCTCTCTCTCTCTCTTTTTTTTTGCAGTTTTTGGCTGGGGATGGGTTTGAACCCACCACCTCCGGCAGGCATATGGGGCCGGCACCCTACTCCTTTGGGCCACAGGTGCCACCCCCTGATGGTTTCTCTTTTACTTGATATTTAGGAGTAACTTATAGGCAGAGGAAGACAGTGTACTGGCAGAGGTTTGAGAAGAGTGGGAAATCAGCCACTGCAGAGACCCAAGACAGTGTGTACCAGGTAAGGAAATAATGGAAACATGTTCCTGCTGAGGTTTCTAACCAACACAGGCAACTATCTGCAGGGTGTTTGTCATCAATAGCCTGGAGATAGCATTAAATAAGGCAGATTGCCACATTCAACCAGGACTAGAGATGTGCTAAGCAGGTATGACAAAACTGCAAAACAAGTGACTGAAGGACACTCTTAACAAAGTGGCTAAAATGAACTGGGGAATCTAAGCTGATCAGAAAAGCAGGTGAAACAGGAAAAGACAAACAGCAAAAAAGTAGAGAGATCTATGGACTAGAAAACACAGTAAAGTTAAAGAGCACAAAAGGAACTAAGCAACAAAGGAAAGGAGGTTGTGGTCAGACAACAAAATGTCTGAATTGACGATTTCAGAAGTAGAACAATTTTTGGTGATCATAGGTACAATGGTTCTGAGAAAGGATACCTAAAATGATGGGAAAATGCCCCTGGAAATATGTGGAAGAGGGAGCAAGACACATGGACAACAGGGAAAGCAAGACAGGCAAAGGGTATAAAACAGCATGGTGGCTCAGAGAACAGCAAATAGTTTGACATTTCTAAAACCCAACAGGCATCAAGACGAGGATGGGAGAAGAAGGGAAGAGCCAGATCACATATGTCACGGTAAAGAGTATGGTCTTCATCTGGAGGGCAACTTGATCTGAATGACAGCTGTATCCAAATATCTGAATGGCTGTCGGATTAAAAGTCACTTGGACCAATTCTATGCAACAGGAAAAGACAGAAGATAAAGAGAAGCACACCATAAAATAAGCAACATTGAGACAATCATGAGACTCTTGGAAGTGATCAAGAAATACAGTAACATCTCAGGATATAAAATTAATGACCACAAAACAAACAGCAGCTTTCATATAGGCCAAGAACAGTCAAGTTGAGCATCAAATCAAAGACACAATACCCTTCACAGTAGCTTAAAAAAAAAAGAAATACTTTGGAATATACTTAACAAAGGATGTGAAGGATCTCTCACAGAGAGAACTACGAAACCTTGAAAAAAGAAATAGCAGAAGATGTTAACAAATGGAGGAATATACCATGCTCATGGCTGGGTCAGAAAAGCAGTCAAGAATCAACATTGTTAAAATGTCCATACTACTCAAAGCCATCTATATATTTAACGCAATCCCTATTAAAACACCAACGTCATACTTTAAACAACTTGAAAAAAATAATTCTCCACTTTGTATGCAACCAGAAAATCCCCTGACCAGCCAACACAATTCTATGAAACAGAAACAAATCTGGGGTATCACATTACAGATTCAGGTTATACTACAAGTCTATAGTGATCAAAAGAGCATGGTACTGGCATAAAAATAGGAGACATAGATCTATAGAACAGAATAGACAACCTAGAGATGAAACTGGCTTCATATTGTCATCTGATCTTCGATTAACTAAACTAAGGCACAAACTGGGGGAAAGAATCCTTAATGAATAGTGCTGTGAGAACTAGTTAGCCACTTGTAAAAGACTGAAACTGGACCCACACCTTCCACCACTTACAAAAACTAACTCATGATTCATAAAAGATTTAAATCTAAGACATGAAATAATAAAAACTCTAGAAGAAAGTGTGGGGAAAACTCTTAACAATATCAGCCTGGGGAAAGATTTTATGAAGAAGAAAAATCAGGTCCCATATATTTATTTTTGCTGTTTGCACAGTTGCAAAGTTAAAAAGCTTTTGCACAGCTAAGGACACATCAATAAAAAAACAGATAATCCTTAGAATGAGAAAATATTTGCATGTTATAAATCTGACAAAGGGCTAATAACCAGAATCTACAAAGAAAAGAGCAAGTAACACCATTAATCACTGGGCAAGTAACATGAACAGGACCTTCTCCTAAAAAAACAAATGACTAAAAAATGCTGATGAAAAAATGCTCATCATCTCTAATCATTGAAGAAATGCAAATCAAAAGCACCTTGAGGTAGGATCTAACTCCAATGAGAATAGCCCACATTACAAAGTTCCAAAGCTGAAGATGCTGGCGCGGGCACAGAGAAAAGCAGAGAAGAGAATACTTATTCACTGTTGGTGGGACTGCAACCTAACACAGCCTTCTTGGAAAAAGTATGGAGAATCCTCAAAGAGATAAAAGAATACCTTCCATTTATTTAATCCTGCAATCCCATTACAATGTATCTACCCAGAAGAAAAAAAAAATTTTATTATAAGGACATTTGCACTAGAATGTTTATAGCAGCTCAACTCATAATTACAAAGATGTGAAAACAACCCATGTGCCCATCAACACATGAATGGATCAATAAACTGCAGTATACGTATACCAAAGAACACTATTTAACCATGAAAAAAGACGGAAACTTTTAAATTTTTTGTATTTACCTGGATGGAACTGAAGAATATCCTCTTAGTAAAGTAACTCAAGAATGGAAAAGCAAACATCCCATGTACTTGGTACTAATCTGAAATCAGCAGATCAATAACTACAGACCCACATGAGAGAAAAACACAATTAAATTCAAGAAGAAGGAGAAGTGGGAAGGTGTTTGGTAAGCTCACACCTAAAGGGTACAATGCAGGGGAATATGACACACCTCCTGTATAAGACTTTGCCTTACAAATGCAAATATTTATAATTGTATGTACTGTCACATTAATCCAGAATTTAAAAAAGGAAAGAAAGGGCAAAACCTCCTCATGAAAATGTGCTCAGCATCTTAATCATCATAGAAATATAAATTAAAACCACATGAAGCTATTTCATAATCACTAGAATAGCTAAATTACAAAATTTAAAAATTTGGTATTACCAAATATTAGTAAGAATGCAAAGTAACTGGTGCCCTGTACAATACCTGTGGTATATAATGTGATACAACCATTCAGGAAAACGGTTTAGAAGTTTAAAAAAAAAAAACAAAATTTAATATACATTTTCTATCACTCAGTATTTATACTTATGGGTATTTTCCTAAGAGAAATAAAAACCCACCTGTGACTATTAAAAAGAATTGTACAAGAATTACCTGGGACTGAGGAGGGAATTGGACAAGTTCACACCCAATAGATACATTGCACGGGTTATGGCACACTTTTCAGATAAAGGACACAACTATAACTTGGACTTCAACCTTACAAAAACAAACTATGTAACCTAATTGTATGTACCCTCATATTAATCTGAAATGTAAAATAAAGAGCATTCTAATAACTAATATTTAGCTAGAGAGGATGTCTTGGGAAAAATAAAAAGTAAACTCATTATTAGAAAGTGTTTAAGCAAAATTCAATGCAGACAGCCTATGATATTATGCAAAGAATCAAAGAGGGGACCTTTAAGTCCCTTTCAACTCCATGGAGGTAACAGGAAGACATTACTTACCAATTCTACACCTATTACACCTGCACCAATAACAACCATCTTCTCTGGAACTTTTTTTAAAGATAAAGCTCCTGTAGATGATACTACTGTATCTTCATCAATCTATAATAAAAAAAGCAAAAGATACAATCAAAATTATTTAGAAAAACCTAGTATAACCAA
>NW_003852400.1:1034215-1036624 GCF_000181295.1 Otolemur garnettii
TGCTGCCATCAGTTTTCGTAGCAGTGACCTGATTTTTGCCAGTTATCTTTCCATATCCATTGACATGAACAACCTTTATAAAATGTTTATAAATTTACAAAGTTGAAAATTTTTTTGATGAACAAACATAGTTAATAGGAAAAAAACACTCTGAAAATAATTATCTAAAATAACATGATTCCTTAGTAATGTTACACATAGAGCAGCAAAAAATTTGTTACATAATATTAGGTCAGTCAGAAGTCTATTCAAGTTAGCAACCTGTTTTAAATTAAATAAATACCCCCCCACTCCATAATCAAGTTCAAATATCATCACTCAACACCACATAATACAATGTTAGTGTATATTATCAAATAAAGCAAAAATCTAACACTGACCTTATTCTGTTTGAATAAGTGGGCAATTCCACCTGTTAAAGCTTTTACTGCAGTACTCTTCTGCTCCATCATCTTATCTAAATTCAAGCGAACTTCAGACACTGTAATTTATTAAATAAATCTTTAGTCTTTAGCTAAATTCTTGAAGCAATGTTCAGTTAATTTTTCAGTTTAGTTAATTTTTCATTAACTAAAGTCTGGAAAGTTTCAGCCTAATGCTTACAAAACTGTATAAAAGACAGTAGTAAAATTTTAAAATTTAATAACTGATAATCATGACACCTGACAAATGGTCAACAACATCATTATCACCACAACAGAACTGATCTAACAACGTAAAATTTCCCCCTTGGGTAAAAATGCAATTCAAAATAAAATATCCCATTGTGACAATGTATTCTTCAAACACCTTATGATGGTTATAGTCTGGAAGATACTTGAGTAGAAATGGCAAAGTAAAATGTCATCTGAAATTTTAAATAAAGGAAAATGCTAAATTTCATGAAACAAAAACTAATTGCAAAATGTATACTTGAAAATTTCAAATTCAGGAGCTCAGTATAAATAAATTTTACTTAATCAGCTATGTTAACTTAGAAGAAAACTCCATATAAAAATGCTCAACTCAATCGAATTTTAGAGGTAAGAAGGGTATCTTAGAAATCAGCTCACAACAATAAGTATCTTAGAGATAAGGAAACAGAGTCTGAAGAATTTCTTATTTACCCAAGGTCACAGAGATAGACAGAAACCCTTGCCTACAATGCAGATCTCTTAATTACCCTATCTCCTCTTTTCTTTCATCATTCCACTTTCATCTGTTTGACCTGCTATTTGCTCTAGTGTATATACATGACCTCTATAATGTGGATTGCCTACATACTGCCCCTTTCTTTTTTTTTGTAGAGACAGTCTCATTTCATCGCCCTCGGTAGAGTGCTATGGCTCACAGCAACCTCCAACTCCTGGGCTTAGGCGATTTTCTTGCCTCAGCCTCCTCAGCATACTGCCCTTTTCAGAAACCTACTGCTATAAAAAATAAATGAAGGAAAAGTAACACCCCAAAGTATGCATGGATCGTTCCTAGATCAGGCTAACCCTCTGGAAGTATCAGTCAATGATATCTGGAGAGAAAAGATGAAAACAACCTAAAATAGCATGGCAGGAGACAAGACAAACCAAATTCAAATGTTATGAAATGTCCTCTTCCTTTTCTACTATGCGTCACTCTTTCTCTCCTCTGCTCTGCCCACCATCAACAACTCAGATATGCCTGCCTTCATTCCTTTTTCTTTATCCATAGCACTCAGGAATCCAGCTTCCCCAGAGATCGTCAGGTTTCACAGAAACAAAACCTCACTTTCCATATACACGAAAATGCAGCCTTAGGGCAAATGTCGTCAAAGGAACAGCATGTATTATGGTAGAAATCTGGGCCTAAATAAATCTGTACATCTTAAAGATTATATTCTTCCCTTACTAAATACCTATTACACACATGTTAGACACATACAAGTCTTTAGCCCAAAGAATCAATTCAAGCAGTCTGGTACTATAGCTAAGTATGAAAAGTACACGTACTTTCAATTCCTCTAGATGCAAAATCTTTTCCATGGGCCATATGGTAATAATGAGAGTTATTTAATAAAGCCTAAAGGAAATAAAAAGATGAAATTATCAAATATTCATAAACAGACTGCAAACAATAAAAATGTTATCTCTGAAAACACATTCTCTTTCAAATGGTCTCACCACAAAAATGCTAAGTATCTAAAATGATGGTTATGTTAATTAGCTTGACTTACTGTATCCGTAAACATTATATTCATAAATCGTAACCTTGTACTACATAAATATACACAACTATAATTTTGCCAATTTACAATAAAAATTTTAAAAGTAAGTTTAAAAAATGGCATTCTGGGCATCGCCTGTGGCTCAAAAGAGTAGGGTGCCGGCCCCATATGCCAGAGGTGGTGGGTTCAAACCCAGCCCTGGCCAAAAACTGCAAAAAAAAAAAAAAAGGCAT
>NW_003852400.1:1037668-1038600 GCF_000181295.1 Otolemur garnettii
TATAATTTATTCTCAAAGATATTTTGTTTGTTTAACATTACTAAATATATGCTTTTAGTTCTATCACTATACCTCCCAAACGGTGATTAGAAGCCCAAATAAAAAGTTTTGGGAGAAGGAGAAAAATAATGCACTTCATTTCCCAATCCATGAAAATACTATAACCAAATCAACCCAATCTCATTATCTCAGGCTTGCCAATAAGTTAGAGTTAAAAAAAAATTTACCAGGTTTTCACCTGCAAAGTATTTTGTCAACATAATCAACCCTTCCCAAACAAAAATGAACTGACACCTACCTGAAGTTAAAACCTTACCTTGAAGCCTAACTGGGCAGCTTTAATAGCAGCAACATACCCTCCAGGACCAGAACCTATAACTGTTACGTCAGCATCAACTACAATAAAAACACATAGATTTAAAATAGTAAATTGCTTAAAATTTACCAAAAACAGCTCGTTAGAAAAGCAAGTAATATTTAAACTTTCAAGATAGCACAAATAACCAGCATTTCTACACAGTAATTTTTCATGCATAGGTACTTGATTGATGTTCTTTGATATTACTGAAAACGGCACAAACTTTAAAATTTCATTTTCTATTATTTCCTATTCACCATGACATATGTAAATACAACTGAGTTCTGCATTAACCTTGTACTTACCAACTTTGCTAAATTCTATAATTTTATTTATGATAACCGACAGCTTTGGAATCTGACAGACCAGACTTCAAATCTCAGCATTGCCATTTGTCTTTTGTGATCTTTCCCAAGCACCTTAACCTTTTTATAATATAGGAATGATAACACTGCCTTCCATGACTGATATTAGAATTAAATAATATAATTTTATATAATGTCTTTGTACATCAAATAAATTTAAGACAAATTACCTCTTTCAGGTCATTACCTTCTGAAGTATCATGAAAAAA
>NW_003852400.1:1040158-1044175 GCF_000181295.1 Otolemur garnettii
TTGAGTTTTAGTTCTCAATTAACTATACAATCTTGGGTGGTTTTTTTAACTATACAAAATATCAAAAAGAGTTCACTTCTCACTGAAGATATGAGATGTAACCCTCCACCACCATACCACTAATGTGCTAAGAAGCACAAAAAGGAAGAGAATAAAGCAGAGTCTTTGTCTAAAGATTTGTCAGCTGAGAATTTAAAAGGGTATAAGCCAATGACAAACTTTCAAAAACAAGCCAGTACGGAAATACATCCAAATATAAAACAGACTGATAAACATACATGTTATTGTTAAGTACAGAAAAATGTTAATGTTAGAATCTGTGGGTGGTGACTGTAAAACTTACTACCTTTCTAAATATTTGCAATTTTTCATAATAAAATGTTCAGAAAAACAAATCATGTAACTCTACCTGCACCAGATGATGCATGCAAATGAACCTTTACAAAACATGACTCTGATTCACCCTCTCCTTGTCAAGAAGCATTTCACAGGTTGGGTCCCAACCCAAGCATTTCACAGTTAAAAATCAGGATGCAGAGAGAAAGCTGAATGAAACACATTTAATATTCAATTCAAGGAGTACTTGGTAATTTTTACAAAATTAGCATCAGCCTTTAAAAGTGAAAAAGATCCCCTAAGTGGCCTGATGTGATCTGTGAAAATGGTTCGCTATGCATTTGACCCAGAAAACCCCACAAGTCATGCAAGTCAAGAGGTTCAAATCTTTGTGGTCACTTTCAGAACACATGTGAAACTGCCTAGGTCATCAAGGGTACGCATGTACGAAATGCCACCAGGTAGCTGAAGGATGTCACTTTAAAGAAACAGTGTGTACCATTCTAACGTTATAATGGTGGAGTTGGTAGGTGTGCCTAGGCCAAACAGTGGGGCTAGACATAGGGTCAGTGGTCCAAAAGAAGTGCTGAATTTTTGCTGCCCAAGCTTAAAAATGCAGAGAGTAATGCTGAACTTCAGCTTCAGATGTAGATTCTCTGGTCACTGAGCATATCCAAGTGAGCAAAGCACCCAAGATGCCTCAATGAACTCTATAGAGTTCACGGACGCATTAACCCCTACATGAGCTCCCCTTGCCACATCGTGATGATCCTTACGGATAAGGAACAAATTGTTCCCAAACCAGAAGACAAGGTAGCACAAAAGAAAAAGATATCCTAGAAGAAATTGAAAAACAAAAACTTATGGCATGGAGACAGATGCAACACAAAACAAATGCAAACAACAGTGGAAAAAAGTGAAAAAGAAAAACTGGAAAGGACAGAAAAGTGATAACCTGAGAGAAAGATGACTAAGTCATCAAAAATGACCAATGACAGCTGGATAACAATCTGCATTTCAAGTGGCACTGAAACATTAGCAAAAGCTATTAAGGTTGATGTTTCTAAACCACTGGGGTACAATGAGAGCTTATCGACTTAAACACAGCAATTAATGTTATTAAACTTAACTGAAGAGGAAAAAGCAAGAAAAAATGCTTTGCAGAGTACCGACACGTTACTTATATCATTACAAGAAAAATATGGCATCACGTTACCAAGGCTACCACCGAAATAAAGGTGCTGAGTTACAAATCAATTGTAATCATCAATAAATTACAAGATGTAATTTAAATGTATCTTAAGAAGTCAGTCTGCAATAATACCTACCGTTTCACTAATTTCCTATGTGCCAGTCAGTGAGCTAACACTTCATGAATGTCTTATTGAAGCCTCATTACATCTCTATGACAGTTATCACTACCATTTAACAGAGAAGCAAAAACTAAAAACAACTAAATAACTTGCACACTAGTAAATCATTTATCATATTCAAACCAGGCAGGTCCTTCAGATTCTGAAACTTACGCCTCTAAACTATCATGTTCTATTGCCCTCCCAAACACTGAGACGACCCTGTAATCTCCAGGGCAATCAAAAACTTCACTAAAATGACAAGAAGCTGCTTTACTATCGGAATGAAATCAAATATTATGAACGCCTTACCTATATGGCATCAGTACTTTCAATAACTTTACAATACAGAGGGCATATGTCCAAATGAAAGTAAAACAAGATTATTGTTGAAAAGAAAAAAAGAATAGGAAAAGAGACATCATAAAGCAGTAATCAGTAACTACCAAATTCACTAAGAGCTATTTGGCAGTTTATTTGTTGACATTTTGTTTGCGCATAAGCGAGGCTGATTTAAAGTCAGTAACCTTTTCCCACTATCACATCCTATACTTATCAGTACCCAATACTGCTTAGCCTCTGAAATCTTGAACTCGTTTTTAAAAATATATTTTCATTTTTATTTATTTACTTTTGCAGTTTTGGTCAGGGCTGGGCTTGAACCCACCACCCCTGGTACATGGGGCCGGCACCCTACTTCTTGAGCCACAGCCGCCACCCGTGAAATCTTGAACTGTTAATACTCCAAATTTCTGATCACAACCCTACAACGTCCTAGTCCATAAAGGAGAAAGGATAAGAAAAGATTTAAAGTAAATAAACGTAGGTTAAAATTTGAACTCTACCCGTCCTAAATTCCTGGGCAAAGTATTTAATCTTCCTGGGCTTTTATATAACATAGGATGATAGCAGGGATGATACCTACAGCCTATGGTTGGAAAGATTAGAGGTAATGTATGTCAAGACCCTCAGAAGGTGCCAGGTGCATACCAGGCACTCAGTAAACAGTACTCCAGATCTACCTCCCAACATTAGTCCTGTAGCCTTCAGTCTCATACCCATCCTCCATTACACTCCACACACTGCTGGCCTAGTGCTACCCCCAGCTAAAACCCAATTCAAATCTTATTCTCTTGCTCTTCACTAGTTTTCCTGTCTCTTGTTAGATAAAGTCTGTATTCCTAAGTATAGCATACAAATCCCTTCAGCAACTATTTTTCCAGCCTCAACTCCTACCACATTTTGCTTACCCACCAATACCATGCAGTTTAAGCTTCAGTTAACAGTGAACTACTCTTAGCTTACATGCGCAGAATGATTTTGGTCTACCTATGTACAGTCTGTTCCATCTAACCAGAACTAAATACTAAAACAACATGTGTTTCACATTAACACACTACTCTAAGCTCTTGGGATATATACAGTAATAGAACCTCTGTAAGATGACCACCCAAGGGACTGTAACAAACTGGTCAACATAAGGAATAAGGCCTATTGTACTGACACATGTGGTCCAAATATGGTCTATGAAAATTAGTTCAACTTAAGGAAGTGGTCAATGTAGGGAGGTGGTCAACTACAGAGGACAGAGGTTTTACTGTATACAAATGACATAGCCCTGGTTCTTACAGTCGAATCAAGAAAGAAAAAGAATTATAATAAAAGGTCCAATCTGTAACCTGAATGACCCTCATCCTTTTCAGGTAATTCCTTAGGAAAGAATTCTGTGACCATTCCCAAACCACATATAGATTTCATAGCTCCTATGTTTAGCTTTCTTGACCTTTCAAAGCTACAATAAATCACTCACTACTGATCACTGGTGACTAGACTCCTGCCCCTACTCTTCCTCTAAGAATAAAATACACAAAATCTTAATGGTTTGTGTTAACAGCTAAGGTTATAGGATTAAATTATTTCACAGAATAGAGGGAGACTATTGGTAACAGTTCCCCCAACCTAATGGTCTCCACAATGAAGCTTTAAGACGTCTGATTTTACTTATAATCCATATGGATGAGTCCAAAAAATGTCAAAACAGCTATTTTCAAATAATCAATATCCTCGGTACTAGGAAATCTAAACATTCTAAAGTAATCCCATTAACTTCCTATTTTAAATACTTAAAAAATAAAATGCATATTCTTTACAGAAACTTCAAAAATATAAGAGTATAAAGAAGAAAATCCATGATCTGTAGCTTCCTTTTAGGATAGGTATATCCTGCTGTTCTTTAAAATGTGCTTTTGATAAGCTTATCAAGATTTTCATTCACAGGCTTGGGGCCTATGGCTCAAGTGGCTAAGACGCCAGCCACATACACCTAAGG
>NW_003852400.1:1044534-1057862 GCF_000181295.1 Otolemur garnettii
GCTGCCCTGCTCAAAACCCCTCAATGGTTTCCCAATGCACTCAGAGTAAAATCCAAGTGGCCTGGCTTATAAAGTACTTCAAAATCTATCCCACCTACCTCTCTGATTTTACATTCTATGGGTCTCTGCTCCAGCCAAACCAGCCTTCTTGCTACGCCTTAAACTTCACAAGCTAACTTCCACCTCAGACTCTTCATTGTTATTTCCCTGGGCCTAAAGTAATTTTCTTGCTCCCCCACTTCACTAGGGCCCCTCCTCAGATACCATCTCCTCACAAAGGGCTTTCCAGACACCCTATCTAAAACTGCCTTTCTTCCTCTCCGTTACCTGCTCTAATTTTCCATTACTTCCCAAAACATTTATTGTTTGTCTTATTTCACCAGACTGTAAGTTTCACGAGAGCAGGGCTTTGCCTTGTTCACTGCCTGCAACACATTAAGATGGTCAATAACACTTAAATGATTAAATACATGAACAAATGAATTCTAAAATTATCATAAATTATTCTAATTTCATTTTATGTTGAAACTGAAGGCTGTCAGCTAATGAGCTAAAAACTGTTTTACTAAGTACTTACTTGACTGATCTGCATAAGTTCTCAGAGGCACTGCAGAAAGTCCCTGTAGGCTATGAGATATTCGATTGAAATGGCCCCTCTAGAAAGAAAAAGAAAATGCTCCTATTATATAAGATGAATTCAAAACACAGAACTGCTGGAGGTTGATGAAAACATAATAATTAAGAGCAAATTTATAAAGTACTGATTATTAATGTATCTTCCATAGCCACAGAGATCACATGTCAATTTTTCTTCTTTTTGACAGTAACGGTCATTTAAATTTTTTAATTTTTCAGTCTCAGCTAGCTGTACCCATCTTTTTATCATGGAAATTCAACAAACCATCTCATATTTAACCTAACTTAAAAATTTATTCAATGATATTAAGGTTTATTAAATTTTCAGAAGGCACAGCTACTTTTTAGAGCCAGGGATCATTTTAATGTCATAATTAAAGTTCTGTAAGTTCTAATTTAAGTACGTGAATAAGCTATAGTATGATAATCTTTTTTCTTGTAATTATTGTGTTCCAACTCTAATCTACTACTATGTATATATAGTACATATTTATGTAGAAAGATGCTCCTAAGTCATCAACTAGAAACAGAAAACAAGACAAGCTAGCTTAGGAAAATGCACTAAATAAGGGTACAAATATTCTGGAGCTACAACACTTTTTACAAATTTCACCATCATCTCTATAGCTACAGAATGATGGTTACCATTTCTTAAGAACAGTGAGGCACAAGGAAACAAAGCAAGCTATCTCCTGCTCCTACCCAGACAGGCGAACAGGAGGCAGTGACAAAACCTACACTGATGTAGTAACGTTCTTTATTTCAAAGCAACTCTTTCGCCTGAGAGCAGGACAACAGAGCAAAGAGAAGCAGACTGTCAGTCCTTTAGTCCCACCTCTTCCTCTGCCTAAAAGCAAGAACTTCTAGCATGTAACATTACCCTTTGGGAACACAGGCTTCTCATCTTTGAAACAAAGGGGGTTGATCACTGTATTATCTTTAAGGTCTTCACCAATATCATAACCAGCCACAGTCCCACATATATATCTAGTAGGTGGATATAAAGGGAAAGCTGTCTTTACGACAACCGCTGCTATTAAAAATGTAAGTTGCCGGAGGACCTGAGAGTTATGGACACTAAGTTATGGCTTCAAACACTGATTACGCCGTCGGGGAATTCCCAGAGCTATCCGTTGGGATTGTCATTCAAGAAGTGTCCCCAAGGTTACCTGCCCACTGTAGAAAATTAGGCCATTGAGAGGAAGGGATCAGGATTAAGAGAAGGGAAAAGTTATGAAGAACCAGACCGTATGGGACAAAGCTGAGTGGCTCACATTTCCTCCACCAAGGTAGAGGCCTGTGCGACCAGGACGCTCTTCCGGCCAGGTGTGAAGGTGCGGTGTGCGTGGCTGCCGGGCGTCACACACCTGGCGAGCACTCTGCACGGCCTGGGCCCACGCCCACTGTTTGCCGGCTACTACCGGAGAACTAGCCGTTACTTCCCAGGCGAGGTCCGGGCTGAGCCGGCGCAGAGGAGGAGCTAGTGGTAGCCCAAGACAGACCCCCGGCCTCTCCCACTCCACCCAGAGTTAGGCCGCGTCCCGAACTCACTGAGCGGGCCCCTCAGTGCCTCTAGCTCAGCACGACCCCACCCACTCACACTCGGGCCTCACCTTGGCCAAGGAGCAGTACACACGACTCCAGCTCTGCATTTTGCCCCTTCAATTTTCTTTCCGCCAACGCTTTCACCTCCGCTAAGCTTCTCCGCCACTTCGCCAAGGTCTCCCCGCCCTGCGCATGCACAAGCCCAATTTACGTCATCTCCTGGGAGCAGCGCGATTGGCCCGGGCGGTCCCACTGGAAGAAACGTCCCGACTAGGCGTCGTACGCTGTCGTAAGGGGCGTAGTGCTTTGCGGTAGTGGGTTGAGGGAGGTGGCTGGAACGTTTTAGCGCTTGCTGTCAAAATATCCGGCGCTGAGATGTAATCTTATTCTTGCACGACGAAATAAACAAATAAAGTCTTTGAACTTTACTGCTTTAAAATCTCTCCCCTCATATTAAATGCCCTGTAAGGAATAGGACATCCTGCTCTAAGCGAGTAAGATAACTGGCAATATGTAGAAAACAAACTATTTTCTATTTCCTTAAATAGGAAGCATAACTCCCTGGTAGAACAAATTAGAATGGGTGGTTTGGTGGATGAGATTTTAGGTTTTCAGAAGATATAATACGTTTTAAAAGCGTTGAAAAATATTGTCTTCAAGCTTGAGCGCGAAAAGTCTAAGGTCTGATTCTTGCCATGTGATAACTCTATATAGTGTGACAAAGTTTAATTGCACATTTCTTGAACATTCGCTGCCCGGGCACTGTGCTGGGCTCTGTGGATTTGAACACTATTTAGAAGTTATTCCGTATCTATTTTCGATTTTAGATGTAAATGATTAGTGTTCATTATAGAGATGGTATGGCCAGCAGCTCTGCCCTGTGACAGGATCCCCGACTCTTTTGATCTTGTGACTCTGCCATCAGAGCCTGCTTTCCATCTTTTACTTCAAGATGTTAGTGCTAGTTTCTGCCATTATATCACAAAGCCGCAGTTAACTGCACGGGGATCTGGGAAACCTGTCTGGTCTGCCCAGTGTCTAAGTAAAATTGTATTAAGCAATGAGATGAAGAGATACTGAGGGCGGCGAGAGTTGCGTCTTCTTTAGTTTTATGCCAGACTTTGACATCTGATCTAGGAGTCATCTCTGCAAATGCACCAAATCTCATGGTCTTTCCAGAAATGTTTGGGGCTTTTGTCCTCTACTCCCTTATCCAGAATAACAGAATTGCATGCTTATAACAACAAAGAAACAAAAAAAAAAAAAAACCCCTTCCATTCTTTCTAATTCACAAAGCCCGGGAGCTCAACTCAGTATGAAAAGTCAGGCAGGATACAGGTTACTTTCTACACTCATCATATCTCCCCACTCTCCTTTTCACTTCTACCAATTACACCTGTACTTTCTTCAGCTAGAAACAAAAGCCACATGCTTATCAATTACCACACACAGACTGAGGAGCCAGGGGGGTGGGGGTTAGGGAGAGGTGAGAACAGTGGATAGCCCATTCTAGACATGTTTATATTCCAGGTGAGGCAGCCAGAAATTGGACCCTAATTATTTTACTAACTTTATTTTTTTCACTTAAAGCTATTTCATGAGCAACTTTCCATATTCATATTATATTAGACTACAACATTAGTTCTAATGGCGACTTAGTTTTTTAGATATACACTAAGTATTCTTTCTCTCTCTTTTTTCCTTTTTTTTTTTTTTAGAGACAGAGTCTCACTTTGTCACCCTAGGTAGAGTGCTGTGGTGTTACAGCTCACAGCAACCTCCAACTCTTGGTGATTCTCTTGCCTCAGCCTCCTGAGTAGGTGGGACTACAGCACCTGTCACAATGCCCGGCTATTTTTTTGTTACAGTTTGGCTGGGGTCAGGTTCGAACTCTCCACCCTGGATCTATGGGGCCGGCACCCTACTCACTGAGCCACAGGAGTCACCCTAATTAAGTATTCTTTATTATTAGATATTTAGGTTATTACCAGTTTTTCACCATTAGGAACAGCTTATGGCCTATTTCTTGGCACAGTTTTGTTTCATCATTTCCTTTTTTATTTATTTTTATTTTTTATTATTAAATCACAGCAGTGTACATTAATACTACTAAACAGTACATGAGGTACCACGTACTGTTTCTACATACAATTTGAAATACTTTCATCCAACTGGTTAACATGGTTTTCATCATTTCCTTCCAGTAAACTCCCAGAAATAGAAATGCTAGGTCAAAGAAAAAAGCATATTTTAGAGATTTATACTGTCTTTCACTTAATTTAATTTTTAACAATGGTTGTCTTAAGTGAATCAGAAATTCTAACTGGCAGTTTCAAATACCTTTAATTTAAATGAGTTAATGGAAATGAACTATTAATTATAAGAGAGATAAGTCAGGCAATTAAAAACACTGCCTTTGCTGATTTAGGCCAAAAAAAAAAAAAGGAATATTAAATAAGCTATTCTTTACTTCACTGAGCTTTTTGGTGCATTTGATATCATAGCCCCAAGAATGACCTGGGTAGACTCTTCCTTCTCCACTTACCAAATAAATGTGGAAACTTGTAAATGTTCCTTAACTTCTCTGATCCTCCTTTCTATCAAGGTAACACAGGGGCTAGCTCGTACACCACAGGCTATTGTAAGTATTTAACACAAGATATATGTACAGCATCTAGCACAGGGTAAACATTTAACAAACATTAATTCCCTTCTTCCCAGTCCTTTCCCCCTCCTACTAAACTTAATCTTAATTCCTTTTTTATCCAGTATAACTGACTAAGTCTTAGAGGAAAATGTATCTTCATAATGCAAATAGACTGGAAATTTAAATGTTCCACAAAGTGGCCACAGTGAAGTGCTCCATCCACATCCAAGGACAGATCAGAATGAAAACTCTATCCTTTCAATCTTCTTCATTGGGTCTTCTTTCTCTAAGCTCTTAAATGTTAATGTTTCACAAAAACCTGTCCTTAACTTTCTGTACATAAGCTTTTGTGCATCTCACCTACTGCAGTGGCTTTAGCACCTGCATACACTGATAGCTCCCTGAGGCTCATCACCATCCTCTTCCTTCCTTATCTCCAATTCCATGTTTTCTACTGTCTACTGAACATGTCCAACAAGCACCTCAGTTTCAATTATCTAACATCTTAATTTAAAACACATGTTTTCCCTTCTATTTATAATTAATGACACCTCCAAATAGCCTATCATCCATAGTAAAAATTTTGTAGACATTCTCAATTCCTTCATTTATCCTTAAATCTAATTGGCCACTGTTCTAGTTAGAGTCCCCTAGAAGTATACCCAGAAACAAGTATTTGAATACAAGGAGTTTATTTAAGAAATGATTCAAGGAAGCAGTAGCAGGGATGGAAAAGGGATGGAAACTATTTCAGATACATTAGTGAATAGATTATCATGGTGAGCAATTGAAGCTCAGACTCGCTGGAGACGTCTGAAAGACAGGAGAGAGCATGTTTCAGAGTTGCTCTACCCAGAATATACCCACTGACTTCCATCAGTCTTTGAATGAGAACTGCTCCCAGGAATTTTAACTCTCTGGCACTTCTGGCCTGCCCCCTAAATGGGCAGTGTGAGTACCAGCAGCCAGAGAAGTCTCTCCGGCAAAGAGTCCATGGTGCTTATAGTAGAAAGGCTTTGGGTGAGCATGCAGAAGAAAAGTGAACGCTAAGAGGACACAGGGGAGATGCCAACAAAGTCAGCTACAGTCAATTCTGAATGTAAATGTGACAGTAAAAGAAACCCTAAAGGTGGCTCCAGAGTTTCTAGCCTCGTTGGCTGGTAGGGAGTGAAACCAATATAGAAACAGGCAATATGGGAGAAAGAGCCATTTGAGGGGAAGATAATGAGTTACATTCATTGAATCTGAGGTGCCAGATGGATAACCCAATCAAGAGAAGTTATGGAAACACAAGCTCTAGAGACGCCCTTGGAAATGTGCTGGCATGTAGATAGTGTGACACTTACGGGAATAGATAAATTCACTAAAGGTAATAACACCTGAAAAAAAAAGTTTATGATGGAGAGTGAAAGGGGCTATGAGATTATAAAGCTATTACAGTCTTGGGCACGGAGCAAGTCCCAGTCACTATTTGCTAAATTATTTTTAATTGGGATTTGTGGCCTCCTAGAAGAAGCTGTGGTACAGCAGAGTCCCTCATATAGCACCAATCCCCTCCAAACTGCCTCAGACAAGGACAGAAGAATTATTGATATCCGATTGAGTGGATATCATACTTAGCCCTGCGTATAAGTACCAACCACTGCAATAATAGCAAAAACAACTTTAGGCTGGGCACAGTGGTTCACACCTACCATGTTTCCTTGAAAATAAGACCTACCCCCCCCAAATAAGCCCTAGTAGGATTTCTATGCATTTGTTAAATATAAGCCCTACCCCCAATAATAAGACCTAGTGATGGGCATGGCTATGCAGTATATCTGCATAGCCACACCATGCATTTTGGCGCAGAGAGGAAGACATCCCCTGTAAATAAACCCTAGTGTGTCTTCTTGAGAAAAAGATAAATATAAGACAGTGTCTTATTTTAGGGAAAACATGGTATATTCCTAGCCCTCTGGGATGCCAAAACAGGAGGCTTGTGTAAGGTCAGGAGTTCAAGACCAGCAAAAGCAAAGTGAGACCCTGACTCTACCCAAAAGAAAAATAATATTAGCCAAGTGTTGTAGTGAGTGTCTGTGGTCCCAGCTTCTCAGGAGGCTGAGGCAGGATGATCACTTGATCCCAGGAGTTCGAGGATGTTGTGAGCTAGGCTGAGGCCACAGCACTCCAGCAACAGAGTCAACACACTGTCAAAAAAAAAAAAGAAGAAGAAGAAAGAAAGAAAAGAATGAAGGAAGGAAAAAAGAAAAAAAGAAAGAGAGAGAGAGAAAGGAGGGAGGGGGAGAGGGAAGGAAATAAGTTTAATAATAACCTGAACTTGCATTGTGGTATGCAAGCTCTCTTCATCCATCACTGGTCCAATAATCAATGAGGGCCCAGTATATGCTTGACATGCTAGTCTTGGGGAAGCAGCAGAGAGCTAAATCAAAACCAGTCTCTGCCCTCATGGAGTTTACATACTAACGGGCACATAGCATTAACTCACTAGTTCCATAATGAAATAAAAAGCACAATTATAATAAGTGCTATGAAGGATCTACAAAAGATTTAGACTACTTAGTCAAGTTGAAGAGGGAAGGCTCTTCTGAAGAAGTGATGCTTGAGTTAATAGCCAAACACTGAGAAGTTACCTGGGCAAAGAGGATGGAGCGAGTGTTTCAGGCAGTAAACATCATCATCACATTCATTTTACAGATGGGAAAGAATATTGCAAAGAGAAATGGACTGCCAATTAGGAGACTTTAGTTCTAGACCTAACTGCTAGCATAAATCACCTCTCTTGGCCTGCCAAACTTTACAATGAGGGCTATCAGTTTTCCTATGAAGCCTAACAGTGCTATTTATCTGAGTTTCAATGAGCTGGCTTATAAAAAACTACATAATAGTTATATTATGGAACTAGTCTACTAATGCACCTGTTTGGATGGCTATTATCAAAAAGACAAAGGATAAGTATTGCCAAGATTGTGGAGAAAAGGGAACTCTTGCACACTGTTGGTGGGAATGTAAATTGGTATAGCCATTATGGAAAATAGTATAAAGGTTCCTTGAAAAATTAAAAATAGAACTATCGTATGATCCAGCAATCCCGCTATACAGCCAAAGGAAAGGAAATCAGTATCTTGATGAGATAGCTACACTCCCACGTCACAACCTTATTTAAGTGAAATAAGCCAGACACAGAAAGACAAATACTATATGATGTCATATTTGTGTGTAATCTAAAAATGTCAAACTCACAAAAGCAGAGAAGAGAATGGTGACTGCCAGGGGCTAGGCAGTGTGATGAGGGGAATGGTAAGACATTGATCAAAAGGTACAAATTTTCAGTTATAACACGAATAAGTTCTGGGGATCCAATGTTAAGCATGATGACTATAGTTAATAATACTAGGTTGTATACTTGAAATTTGTTAAGAGAGGGCTGGGCAGAGTGGCTGTACTTGTAATTCCAGAATTTCAAGAGGCCTAGCCAAGAGGGCCTGCTTTAGGCCAGGAGTTCAAGATCAGCCTAGGCACTACCACTAGACCACTCTCTCTACAATTAATTAATCAATCAAGCAATCAATAAGAAAAGCCCTTTAAATTACCCAGGGTTTAAAAAAAATAAATTTGTTAAGAGAGTGGATTTTAAGTGTTCTGACTTTACACAGAGAAAAATGATAACAATATGAAGTGATGGATGGTTGCTTAACGTGACTGTGGTCATTTCACAGTGGATAATACAGCAAATCATGACACTGTACATATATGTAATTTTGATTTGTCAATTATCCCTCAATGAAAGGTATAATTATTTCTGGGAGACAAAGGTAGTCATAATAACTACAAATGGTAGTTGGTTTCTTTGGGGGCTATGGGAACTCATGATTATCCAGGTTTACTGAGGTTGAAATCATCTCTTCTATTTTTTTTTTTTTTTGCAGTTTTTGGCCAGGGCTAAGTTTGAACCCGCCACCTCCGGCATATGGAGCCAGCACCCTACTCCTTTGAGCCACAGGCACTGCCCCCATCCCTTCTATTATGAAAGATACCAGCCCACATGGTTTTCTAAGGCATTGCCCTACAGCCCAGTCCTCTGCGTATTTTGTGGGTTTTATTGAGGCACTAAATGTAATTCACTTCCTGATCCTCTCTTTTTTCCTGAGAAATTGCACTACCTTGGATGGTGCTTAAACAACAACAACAAAATTGTATCAAAATGCAAATCTAAGCTGTTGTGGCTGATTGAGTAGACAGTAATGAGTTAGTGTGGCGTGAAGAGCATCAAGTATGTGAGCAAAGATTTAGAGTCAAAAGCTACTAGCACTATCTTCCCATAGGGGGCAGTGTCCTCTCATTTTGTCATTTATTCCATGGTTACCTCGGAAAAAGCAGGGACTCAAGAGAAGAAATGTTTATATTAGCATGGGAATGGAGGGATTTAACCATTAATGCATCAACATTATTCCACATGCAAAGATATTAGATCGCTGATGTGCCATAATCAATAAATCAATAATTACCAAGTGTTTGTAGAGCGTCTACTGGTTGCAAAATATTGCACAGGACCCTAAAGAGAATACCAAAAAGTTGGCAAATCTCCTTGATTTCAGAAGGCTCACCATTTAGTTGAGGAGTGCAGACATCTGTGCAAGCGAGAAAGAAGTACCAGACAACAGGGGCTGAACCTCTGGTTTACAAACGCCCTACTCCACCTCCTCCCACCCCACCAGAGTTACAAACGACTCACTCTTTTGCCTCCTTGAAATCCTTACCCAAAAGTCACTTTCTAGAAGAGGCCCATCCTGACCACTCTAATTAAAATCATAACGCACTCACCTCTGCCCTGCACTCATATTCTCCCTGTCCTGGCTACATTATTTTATAATATTTTCTGCCTCTAGGATCTAAATTCCATGGGGGCTAAGATTTCTGTCTGTTTCATCCTCTGATATATCCCCAGTGTCTAGAACATACATTTTGCATATAATAGGAACTTCAAAAAAATGTTCAATGAAGGAAAGTAGAAGAGAGAAGTGTTGCAGGAATTTGGAGCTAGAGAGATCTTAATGGGTTGGGGACCTGGGAGGAGTCTTCATCAAATTGTAATTAATAAAATTTGTTGTTGAAAGGCAGGTAGGATTTTGACAGAGAGAGAAGAAAAATTAGAGAGAATAGTTCCTGGAGCATAGAGATATCTGGGCAAAGAGGAGTAAAGGGCCAAGGCATAATCTTTTATAGCGCAGTAGAGGGGAAAGGCTATGGGTTTGGGGGAAAAAAATCTGTGGGCTTGAAACCTTATTCTATAATTCCATTGCTTATGCCCTTGGACAGATTTGCTGATCTCTTAATTATTTCCTCATCTGTAAAATCGTAATTAATGATGCTTATATTGAAGATTGTTAGAAAACATAAATAATGCACCTGATACACAGCAAGTCCTTAAAAAAGGAAATCATTATCGCACTGTTCACCGCACTGGACACTTACCAAACAGTCGAATTGGCTTTCAAAATACATTTGAGTCACTTATGGGCTTTGAAGCAACACAGATATTTTTGATCTGTTCCATCAATTGAAAAAAACCCCAGCGGCTCTCAAACCAGTAGCTACAATCCCTCGCTCTCTCTAAACGGAACTGAGATAAGAGGACCTGGAGGACTGGAGTGTAGCTGTGAAGGCCACTTTCTGCCCACTTACAAAAGATTTCCTCTCCAGGGTCTTTGTTCTCACAGAATTTAAACCCATTCAGGTGGAAATGGTACTTGAGGGAAAATAAGTTGGAAATACTCTTTATTTCACTCAATATACTTCACTGAATGTTTTCAGGTAAGAAGGAATTCATCCTAGACATTAAGAAACTGGGAGGAAACAGCTAATCCAAACACTTGAGCTGTGTGAATGAATACACATTGAGGTGGGGAGGATTTTGCGACATCCAAGGATTAACAGAGCATGAAATAATATAGGAGAAAGTTGGGGGAGGATACTAGAAAGTCCCATAGGTGGACAGGAGCTGGACCTTGCTCTTAACATGAGAGAATATAGAGAGAGACACAGAGGGCAGGTTTAAGAATGAACTAGATGTAATGGGATTAGATGAAGATTGGGTGTGAGAGATATGACTACTATAGAAAAAACAGCTATGCCTACCAGGAGTAAACAGATTCTCTGATCTACCATAACAAAGAACAGATTCAAGGTCTGCCATAATTTGGACATTTCTTTGATCCCTGTCCCTAAGCCAAGTAGGAATTTCTTCATTTATTAGAACCAAGAAAGGAGATGTTCAGAGAGGTGATCTCCACAATTCCTCTTCTCTGAGTCTCTTAGAGAATTGCAAATTTTCCCTATGCCAACAATGTTACATTTTATCATTTTTCTGACGTAATGACTTTTAGCATGTTAAGCTAAAACACGCTCCCTTCTAATTTTCTTTCCAGAGGCACCTGCGGCTAGTTATTTTAAGTTCATCTTTTCAAAAGAGAATTACAACTCACTCAAGAGGACAAAAGTCTATCCCATGGCAGTAATTAACAAACAAATTAGCACGTGGTACCCACAGTATGGCTAGCACTGTATATGATACTGTGAAGGATATAAAAAAGTTATTTTTTATTTAATTTTTATGAAAAATTTCAGACACGCAAAATAGACAAAATGGTATGATGACCTCTCATATATCCATCACTCGGTTTCAGCAATTTTCACCTCATGGCCAATATCGCTTCAACTGTATGACGACTTTCCTTCTCCTATTCTATTCTGAAGCAAATCCTGGTGGCCATATCATTTCATCCACAACTAGTTCAGTATGTGTCTCTAAAAGAGGAGGAACATTTTGGGGCATGAGGATTTTTAAAACAGAACGTAAGTTAATTTCTTGATGTTACCAAATATCGAGTCCCTCCCTGTTCGAATTTCTTAGGAAGGCTTTTTACTTTGAACAATAACATTTATGTCTGGCACTGTGACAAACAATTTCATAAACATTATACAACTTAATCTTCACAAAAATACTATGAAGAGAGCGATGTTAACAGCCTACATTTTATAGCTGAAGGAACTAAAGCTTGGAGTTTTTAAGCAATTTGCTCTGGGCCCTCTCTTCAGAAAATGTAGGAAACCTGTGGTAATAGAAGCCAGGGACACTTACGATGAATTACTGATTCATATGTGTAATAGGATTAAGTTGAAAGGAAATTTTTCTGTGCTGCAGCAGATAGAACCAAAAAAAAAAAAATCATTCTAGGGCTGGGCGCAGTGGCTAATGCCTGTAATCCTAGCACTCTGGGAGGCCAAGGATTCCCAGAGTATCAATGTGAGTATCAGTGTCACAGGATGAGTCGATGAGCCTCCAGAGGGACAGGGAGGATGAGCCAGGGAGCTGGTGCCTGTGTGCGGAGGGAGGTGAGGAAGGGTGAACACTTCTCCCCTTAAGCTCAGGTGTTTAGGAGTTCAAGACCAACTTGAGCTCAAGAGTTGAGCTCAGGAGTTCAAGACCAGCCTGAGCAAGAGTGAGACTCCCGTCTCTCCTAAAAATAGAAAGACCAGGGCGGCACCTGTGGCTTAAGGAGTGGGGTGCCAGCTGGAGGTGGCGGTTCAAGCCTAGCCCCAGCAAAAACAGCAAAAAAAAAAAAAAAAAAAGAAGAAGAAGAAAAAAAGAAAGAAAAACCAGCCAGGCATTCTGGCAGAAATCTGTAGTCTGGGCAACTTGGGAGGTTGAGGCAAGAGGATTTCTTCAGCCCAGGAGTCTGAGCTATGTAGCTGTGAGCTATGATGATGCCATGGCACTCTACCCAGGGCAGAATGAGACTATCTCAAACAAAATAAAATAAAATACATACATACATACATAATTCTAGAAGACATAGGTATGAGAATCCATAATGTAAACTATAAAGATTTTCCATGCTATGTGATGATCAAGAATTTAAGAGAAAGTCATTGCAAGATGCAGTTGAGGAGGTACCTGCCAGACATATGAAGGGCTCACAAACGCTCAAACGGATTCATTTTTGGTTTAGGTGGCTGCAATATGGGCTACAGCCAATAGATGGCAGCAACATGGCAGCAACAGTAACATCTCTGATTCTAGGACTGGGTTTACCAAGTAACAATCCTGCTTTCACTCTCAACTGCTTTGATACACAATTGCTCCAACATACACTCTCAATTGCTCTATTTCAACAGGTGTCTCAGTACCTCCAGCACTCTAAAAGTGACTTTGGGAATAGAAGAAATAAAAAAGAGCCTTTAGGGCAGCGTTTGTCAAAGCATGTCCCATAGACACCCCCACCTGAGTATCATCATGTGAAAGCCTCATTAAAAAGTGATGGGTTTTGGCTTGGCGCCCAAAGCCCAGTGGTTAGGGCGCCGGCCACATACACCAGGGCTGGCGGGTTCAAACCTGGGCCTGGCATGCTAAACAACAATGTCAACTACAACCACACACACACACACACACAAATAGCTGAGCGTTGTGGCGGGCACCTGTAGTCCCAGCTACTTGGGA
>NW_003852400.1:1058243-1073114 GCF_000181295.1 Otolemur garnettii
AGCTACTTGGGAGGCTGAGGCAAGAGAATCACTTGAGCCCAAGAGTTTGAGATTGCTGTGAACCGTGATGCCATGGCACTTTACCTGGGGCAAGAAAGTGAGACTCTGTCTCAAAAACAAAACAAAACAAAGTCTCATGACCAGCCCAGAGTCAATGTGGAAAGGGAAATAGATTTCACATCTTGATAGGAAGAATGACAAAGATTATGGCCATTATTAAGTGGTCATCCTCCAGCAAAATTAAACAATTTACCCTTTTGTTTCCTGAATACCATGCTGCTCCATTCCGTGTGTCTGGAATAGCCTAATAGCCTCTTCCTTTTTCCTGTCTGGTCATCTTTGGTAGTTACCTTATTAAATGAGTTTGTGTTGGTTTGGTTTTTTGATTACCTGCTCAGTGACCAGCTATTGGATCAGATAATGACCTTGGCAACTCTCTTTAGCCTAGCGCAATTTCTGGAGCAGGCTGGCGGCACTCCCAATAGCTGGAGGAATAAGTACGTTATTTTCTGAAAGGGCATCTGGACAGTACAGCACAGTATCCTTCGCATTCTATCCTCTTCCCTTCACTTTTTCTCTGTGTTGATAACCTGTTTATGACAAGCCTTTGGGGGCACTGTTGCTTCTGAACTCCAGCCCAGTGGTTGGAATGGTTACCCTTGCTCCCATTCCTTCCTGAATTTTCAAATATATACTGCACCTGAACTCACTGCCTGCATTGTCACATATAGACTCTAGCTCCTCCAGGGCCCCCTTGTCATGTCTTCTCAGTCACCTGCTGCTTGTCAGCAGCTCCAGACACGGAGCTCCGGCTCTCTGTGAACCTTGCTTTTCAAATGTCTCCCCAATTTACTGAACTTGTCTCATGTTTCACCCTCCTGCCTGAGTGAATAAACCTACATATGAAGAGATATTCTAGTTCTCTGATAAGCACAAAAATCAAATAAAGTAATTATGAGATTTTCTTCATAGATAAGCTTATCAAAGATTGGGAAGACTGATAACATCTTGAAGAAAAGGACACTACTACCTGTCGTATACAATTGGTGTGACTAAGTTGATAAGATCTCTCAGGAGAGGAGCTTGACTTCAACATGTTTGCCATCATGGAAATTACCTAGCAATTGCATTTTTACTCATTTTACTAATAAGATACTGTCACCCATGTGAAAATATTTGTAAACAATGGTGTCCATTGCAATATAATAGGGAGATTGAGAAGACAAACTAAGTGTTTACCAATTAATAAGTAAATTATGGTACAAGGGGACAATACTATGCAAACACTAAAATTAGGAATGGATTTATATACATGTACATGGAAAGATATCTAAGACGGTGCTAAAGGAAAAAAATCAATTCACCGAACTTAAGGCATACTATGATCCCACTTGTATAAAATTTTAAATATCCATCCGTAAGTACATATTTATAGATTGAAAGATATTTGAATGATTATTTATCAAAATTCTCCTTTAAAAGAATTGACTTTGGAACAGAGATTTAGATATAATAACTCAAAAAGCATTATAAAAATACAGGCATAAGTATGTGAAGTATTTTATACCTTGCAAGACTAAACAACTAACGTCATATAGGATAGATCAAAATTTCTTTGTGGGACAAATGCCATAAACAACATTGAAAGGTAAATGAAAAATCTAGAAAGATACTTGCAGTATGTACGACAAAGCTTTATAATTCTATTTGAGAAACTGTTCTCTAACAGACAAAAAACAGAACATTCCAGTAGAAAAACTGGTGAATAACAACAAAAAGGAAATTCATAAAGGACAGAATTCAAATGGTCAGAAAACACACCAAGCTCCCACCACGGTATAAACCCCAGGGAACACACCCAGGTTCACGCTGATTGGGATTTTTCTAACCCGTCTTTAAATTTAATCATTTAATCTTCCAAAACAAGCCTATTCTTTTGTATTGTTATTTATGTATTTGTTTTATTTATATTTATTATTTTTCCCACTTTATAGACAAAGAAGTTGAGGCACAGAGAGGTTGACTAACTTGCCAAAGGTCTCAAAGCAAGTGAGTGGCTCGGCGCCTGTAGCTCAGCGGCTAAGGCACCAGCCACATACCCCAGAGCTGGTGGGTTTGAATCCAGCCTGGGCCTGCCAAACAACAACGACAACTACAACCAAAAAATAGCCGGGTGTTGTGGCAGGCGCCTGTAGTCCCAGCTCCTTGAGAGACTGAGGTAAGAGAATCAGTTAAGCCCAAGAGTTAGAGGTTGCTGTGAGCTGTGACACTACCGCACTCTATTGAGGGCAACATAGTAAGACTCCCAAACAAACAAACAAACAAAAAACAAAGCTAGTAAGTGACAGAGCAACACTTGAATCCAGGTAGTCTGGGTGCAGAGCCCGACTCAACACCTCCTATCTAAGGACAGATCATATACAAGTCAATGCCACCTATGGACCTCTCCATGTCCATCTCATTCCATTACCCCCTATTTCTATGATCTCTGACCACATTGACATCCACTCTGATCCTCAAAGATGCTGAGACCTTTCCTGCAGTGTTGGCCCTTCCGCCTGGAATCCCCTTGGCCCAGCTCCATCTCCCTTGCTCTATCTATTCATTCATGTATGTACGCGAGGGTACATTCAAACATCCAAACTGCGTGTCAAAAAATAAGTCTGGAGAAGGCCCTGGTTCATTCACATCGCTCCATCCTCACCCCAAATGCTCCCTCTTGCCTTGCCGCCACTCTAAAGGGGCCTCCCTGGCTTTCTCTATGTCACATCACCTTTGTTTTTCAAGTCACTCATCACTTCCTATAATCATCTTGCTTATTTTTTTTTTCTGTTGTTGTTTGTTCATTTATTTAGAGACAGGAATCTCACTGTGTTGCCCACAATGGATTCAAACTCCTGGGTTCAAGCTGTCCTCCTGACCTCGGCCTCAGAGGAGCTGGGTCTACAGGTGCACACCACCTGACTGGCTCTTGCTTATTTCTTTTTACTTTCTCTTTCACTTTATTACTCCACTACGAGGGAAGCTCTAAGAAAGCAGGGACTTTCTCTGTTCCCAGAGCCTAGAGCAAGACTCAGCATAGAACAGATATTTGATAAATATCCTTCAAATGAATACGCAATGAAATAAGAGCTAAATATCTTGCATTTTTTCACTTTTCAGAAATACTTTTTACTATTTTAGTTGTGAACTCCCCCCCAATCCTCATTACTTCCTTCCACTTTCCTCCCTTCTCCCATTCCTTCCACTTTTGCTTTCCAGAAAAAATAAAATAAAATAAAATCAGGTTAATTTGGACAGCGGGAGGAAACCCAGGTAAAACCCAGGATGACTTACACCCCTTTACATGTGAGCATTTTAGTTAATTAGGGAAAAAAGTTCAAATTCTACAGGAAGAGAACAAAGATTGAGAATCAGGAAAAGGTCAAAGATTGTAAGTTACATAAGCTATAGCATAATATAGTTTTATGTTTACTGAAGAATTCATTTTCTTAAAATAGGATCAATAAACATTCATCCCCAAAAGTAATTCTTCTCTTATTACACTATTACACACCTCAATACATAAACGTTTATAGAAAACACAATGATGTTTTTAAACGAAGCAAGAGTCCTGAATTTTTTTATTTCTTCTGAGTCAATCTTGGCCAAAGAGTATTCAAAATAAATTGGAAATTTCTGTTCTTTCTACAGTGAAAGCTCAGGAATGAGCTCGGCTTCAGATACAGGTAAAAAGACAGATAGGCCTTGGCCAGACTCAGCCCATAGAATTGTTTTGTCAAAAAACTGGAATTTGAGAGATTCTTTTGAAAAATTCTTTTCAATCTGTATTTCCAGTAGCAGCAATCAGCTGGAGCTAAGTAATTACTGTCCTCTCTCAACAGTTACCGGGCTCTAAAATCTTGACCCAATCTCACAAATCTGTATTTTTCTTACCCTCAGTCCCCTTCCCTTATTTACATCACTTGCTTGGTCTTCAAAATGTCCTAATTTAATGCCATACTAAAGTCAGGCAGTTCTTCAACCAGTACATGGTGGTGCTTCAGCTCAATGATCGTTCTGATCGGTCAGCATCATATTGCATTGATGGGTAAATATTTTGAATACCATTTTTGCCTAAAATTCTTCAAGTCATATTTTTAATTTGACAGTTGTTTGAATTGGTATTACGAATATTGAAATAAATGAAAAAAACTTTATTATTCAGTGAAGGCAAAGAAATTAAACTTACGGTAAAGAATTTAGGTAAAACAGATAAAGAATCCTGTTTTACTTTTATCAAGTAGTAAAAAGTATTACAGTTTAGGGCGTAACTGATAACTCAGTGTTGAAATTAAATCTCATGACCACAAAATATTTGCAGTGATACACAGTACATTCATCTGGCTGGCTGGGTTTCACTGTTGCAACGAAACCCTTCTCATAATCAACAAATGTGTGGCTTTGTCCCATGTCTTTATGAAATGAGTTATATCTCATGTCTTTGCTGAATTAGTTGGTTCTGAAGACACAAATATTCTCAGCACCGGGAGTGGGCGTCAATCTGATCGCAGGAAAGATTTCAGAGCAAATCTCAGCAAAAGAGATTTTGAATAAAAGAATGCAAGAGAATATCAAGCACTTCTCTTCCATTTTGTCCCACTTCTTTGGAAGCTAAAAGTGTCCTAAGGTTTAGGGTGTCTGCTTTTTTAGAATAGGTGACCAGTGATGAGCAACCCTGAAAATGTCTTTGTACCCACTGTGGTCTTTGACCTCTGCCTATTTACTGCCTGGGCCACGATGGAAATCTGAACTCTCCCTTTCCTGCTCTGTCTCATAAAAGACTGTGAACAACAATTGAGCATGAGTGTTCGAGGACCATTTATACATGAGGGGAATAATTGAATCCTGGAATATTACAGGTGGAAGTAGCTTTTATAGGCTATTTAATCTGCTCCTTTTTTTTTTTTTTTTTTTTTCAATTGAGGAAACCAAGGTTCAGACACATGAAGTGACTTGCTTCTGAGGTCTTCCAGCCAGTGAATTACGGAGTCAAAGAACTAACCCTATCTTTGTATTTTTTTTTTTTTAGATGAGCCCATTGGTAACATTGTTGCCTTGAATAGTGGAAACAGCATAAGAGAACTTTACAGTAGCAAATACTGATATTTCAGAATAGCTCTGTATTTTACTCTGAGTCTTCACGTATCACTATCCTGCTGAGTAACTTGAAGGCATTTTTTAAACGACAGAAGCTCAACAATACTGTATTCAATGTTAACATGGAGAGTCAAGATTTGGGGGGAGGTTTAGAATACATGTCAACATAGGCTGCATTGTGTAACATGGGGAGGAAAATCAGAGTGGAGGTTGGCTGTGGGCAGCACTAGCTATGCAGAGTGCAGCTGACAAAGGAGGCTCCCTGTTCTCTCAGTCTTCTAGGCAACTTCACCTGTTATCTAGATTTCTTGCTCTGGCCTCTCCCCCAAGCTCCAAGCTCAGATATATATTTGTAGCTTTTGGCTGGGGCTGGGTTTGAACCTGCCACCCCTGGCATATAGGGTGCTCTACTCCTTTAAGCCACAGGTGCCACCCCCAAGCTCAGATCTTTTATCATCTTTTGGACACTTTTACTTGGATGACTACATTAAAAAACCAAAGTGCTCAGCAACTGTCAAACCACAGCTACCATTGTCCCCATCAAAGTGTGTTCAGCTACTTATTTAACAATTCCAGTTAATAACCCCCAAACGCGGTGAATATAATTATCTGCCCTCCTCTGCACCTTGATCCTGCTAGCCCTTCTATAAGTCTCACTCATTTCCGCAAATGGTAATACCAGCCCTTCAATTGCTTCAGCCCCAAATCTGGAAGATATCTTTTTTTTTTTTTGAGACAGAGTTTCACTATGTCACCATCAGTAAAGTGCTATGGCGTTACAGCTCACAGCAACCTCAAGCTCTTGGGCTTAAGCGATTGTCTTGCCTCGGTCTCCCAAGTAGCTGGGACTACAGGCGCCTGCCACAACGCCTGGCTATTTTTTTGTTGCAGTTGTCATTGTTGTTTAGCAGGCCTGGGCCAGGCTCAGTGTATGTGGCTGGCGCAGTAACCACTTTGCTACCAGCACCAGCCAGGAAGATATTCTTGATCCCTCATTTTCTCTCTACCTTCAGTCCTTCAGAAAGCACTGGTAAATCTTGGCTGGGTGCAATAGCTCACACCTATAATCCTAGAACTCTGAGAGGCTGAAGAAGGATTACTTAAGCTCAGGCATTCAAGACCAGACTAAGCAAGAGTGAGACCACTCCCACCCCCATCTCTACAAAAAGTAGAAAAATTGTCTGGGTGTGGTGGGGTGCACCTGTAATCCCAACCACTCAGGAGGAAGCTGAGGCAGGAAGATCTCTTGAGCCCAGGAGTTTGAAGTTGCTGTGTGCTATGATGATGCCACTGTACTCTAGCCCAGGTGACAGAGTGAGACCCTGTCTTCTCCCCCCACCCCAAAAAGCACTCATAAATCTAGTTCCAACTATACCTCAAATCCCTCGATGGCCCTCCTGGCCAAGCCCCTCTGAGCCAAGCCACCCTTCCCTCGTACTGCAGTGCTGTGGAGCTTCCTCAGTGTTCTCTTTGCTTCCAGTCTTGCCCGTCCAGTTCATTCACAAACCAGCACCAGGAGTGACTTTCTTCAAACATGAATTAGATCACATTGTTTCTCTGCATAAAAATACTTCCCCAGTTTTCCTTCTGTGTCTCGAATAAAATCAGTGTCAAATTATTTGCCATGACCCTGAATGATGTCACCGCTGACTTCCCAAACTTAATTCAAGCCTCTCTTCCATTCACTCCCCACTCCTCAACTCCCTGGTCTCCTTTTACTTCTTCAACATGCCAAGCTCAGTCTGCCCCAGGACATTTGCAGAGGCTGTGGCCTCTGCCTGCAACTCTGCTCCCCACCACTAACTCCCGTGCCTGGCTCTTTCTCGTCTTCATGTCTTAGCTTAACGGGCACTTTCGCAGGGGGACTTGACTTGACTATCTGTTTTAAATTGTGATTTCTTATTACTTTCTATTTCAGCTCCCCATTTCCTTTGTAGCACTTATCACCATTTGTAGTTATTTTATTTATGGGATTCCCTGTCTTGCTCACTGAAGTGTGAGATCCAAGAAGTTGGGAACCTTGATCAACATTGTTCCTCTTTTTGTCTCCTACTCCTAACCCTGGGCCTCGCACATAGGAAGTGCTCATTAAATATGTGCCGAATGAATGAATAATTGAATAGCTGTTTGCTTCCCTGCCGCCCCCGCCCCCACCTCAGGACTGTGAAGTATATGAGGGTGGCAGATAGAGCTTGTCACTTGTCATCCAATGCTTCTGTCTCCAGATCCTAGTATGATGCTTGGCACATAGTGAATATTCAATAGATATTGCTGAATTAAAATGAAATGTAAGAGGCCAGTTATGAGACTATGGCACGAATCCACACCGGAGGCAACGGAGACTGAGTTAGAAAGGTGGAAAGGAAGGTAGAAAGCAGAGGGCACACGGCACCATGCACTGCTGGGCGGACTCTTGCCCCATCTTGCCCCACTGTGTGCCATGAGGCACTACCTTATCCACACTCCCAGGAGACAGCTGCTGCTCTGAAGCCACCAAGGCTTCAGAAGCAAAAACAGCAAGTGAAGAACAGTGTGCAGATGTTGTTCCTTTTTCTATAATTTAAAAGACATATTTATATATATATGTACAGAAAATTTCAACATACTCATGACATTATTAATGATTACCTCTTGGGAAAAAGATGGGTGAGGGGGTGCAAGAGAAATCGACATTTTAATGGCTATTCTCTCATGGTATTTATTTTTTTTTGCAATCTCCAATAACAACCTTTTTTTTTTTTTTTGAGACAGAGTCTCACTTTATCGCCCTTGGTAGAGTGCCATGGCAGCGTCACACAGCTCACAGCAACCTCCAACTCCTGGGCTTAGGCGATTCTTTTGCCTCAGCCTCCTGAGTAGTTGGGACTACAGGCGCCCACCACAACACCTGGCTATTTTTTGTTGCAATTTGGCTGGAGCTGGGTTTGAACCCGCCACCCTTGGTATATGGGGCTGGTGCCCTGGCCACTGAGCAACAGGCACTGCCCAAAACATGCTAATTTTTTAAATTAATAAATATTCCCTCAGGCCCTCATGGATTTTCCATTTCAATTCTTAGAAAGCTAGAATAGGAACTACCTCAGGTAATATTCCCTCATGATGAATTAAAATAATAATTGCTGTTAATGTAGTGCTTTTTAATATCCAAAACATTTTCACTGCATTGTCTCATTGCAATCTAGCAATGAATACATTAGTAGTAACAGTAGTGATCACATTTATAAATGAAGAAACACATGCAAGGTAAACAATAAATTGTGGACTCAGGACTTGAGTAAGGTCAGTGGATATGAAATGCTGATCCTCCCTCTAAACCATGTATATATAGAAATATATGTATGTAATTCTATTATATGTATGTAGTGTATACATTATTGGAGTGCTAGCTATCTCCTTAAAATGCTATTATAAATTTCAGATTCGTTGCAAACAATTGAACATTCTGAATAAAGTATTACTCTATTGTTAGTTGATACTATTCTCTGTTTTAATGGAGAAAATATGTGTATTTTAAGATTTTTTTTCCCCTTCTAGTAGGTATTGATCTGTTACCAGCTTTTCATTTCATGGGGGTGACTTCCTATAGGCTAAGGGGCATGATCCTGATATTGATCCCAGACAATTGCTAATTCTTGAGAGTTTTGTCATAGCCCTGCTAGTATCAGAGTAGTAAGAATGGGCACTTGACAGACAGAATTTCAATAGTGAGGAGTCCAGGCTTCCCCTTTTTCAAGTTATTCTAAGTGACTTGACAGAGCATTTTGATGAACTGGGTAGAAGACCCCCTGCCGTAACACATAAGAAAAGGGCATCTTCCTTCTCTCCTTACCAAGGGCTCTCAATCTGGTTTAGAATTACCCTGAGAACTTTTTTAAAATGATGATGCCTAGGCCCAGCCCCTAGAGATTTTTGAGTCAATTTCTCTGAGATGATACCTAGGTGTTTATTTTTTTATTTTTTTATTTGAGACAGAGTCTCACTTTGTCACCCTCCATAGATTGCCATGGTGTCACAGCTCACAGAAATCTCAAAGTCTTGGGTTTAAGTGATTCTCTTGCCTCAGCCTCCCAAATAGCTTAGACTACAGGTGCCCATCACAACACCTGGCTAGTTTTAGAGATGAGGTATCACTCTGGCTCAGGCTGGTCTTGAACTCATGAGCTCAGGCAATCCACACACCTCAGCCTCCCAAAGTGCTAGGATTATAGGCATGAGCCACCACACCCAGCATGATGTTGGTTTTTATTTTTTGAGTCACAGCTCACAGCAACCTCCAACTCCTGGGCCTACGCGATTCTCCTGCCTCCGCTCCCCGAGTAGCTGGGACTACAGGCATCCATCACAACACCCAGCTAGTTTTTCATTGCAGTTTGGCCGGGACCGTGTTTGAACCCACCACCCTTGGTATATGGGGCTGGCGCCGATGTTGATATGTTTTAAAACTCTGCAGGTAAAGCAATATTAAGGTCAAATTTTCTGGTTTAGCATTTAGCAGCTGACTTTTCCAGGGTGTACTGGGCTGCAGTTTTTCCCAGAAGCAACCTTCTGGGAAAGGTATTTTAACGGCCCTCAGTGGTCCTGGCCAGCACCATCTCTCCCACGCTCAGTGATGCTGAACTCTGGGCCTCCAGCTGAGAAGTGGCACAGGCATTTGAGCCAACTCCAGACAGCCTCTTAATAAAATTTGGCCCTGCCTATATCTTCCTGCTGTGCCCGCTGTATGATGTGAGAAGTCTGCATATCTAGGCAAGAATGTAGATCTCTTTATTTTTCACAGCAAGGTATAAACTTTACCCACTGACATGCTTAGAATTTAAACTAGAAGGCTCTCTTTTCAATCTGTAACAGCATTTCTACACTTTAGGACCTGCTAAGGAATACAGCCTGGAGCTGTCTGCTCTCCACTGTCAGAATAAAACCTAACCGAAATCTTAATCAAAGTTCAAGTCCATGAGAATCATCCTCTCAGCTGGGCTCCATATGTTCCATCCCTGCATGGAGCAAATGAGAGAGCACCACACCTTGCACTATTACACAAATGTCACGATGATCGTAACATTGAATATTATGACCTTGGAATTTTATGGTGAGTTTATAAAAGGAATAACTGCAGGAATACCGGCCCTCCAATGTTAAAGTAAAACTACATTTGAAGATAATAGCTTCTATTTTGCTCAGTGGACAGTATCAACTATTTTGCTTGTTTTATTCAATTCCTACATCTATTAAGCACCTCCTTTGGACAGACAGGTTCTAACCACACTTAGATAAATCAGATAAGTGTATGTTTCCAAGAATTCAGATTGGTGTAGTAAATTCACATAAACAAATAATCACAACACAATGAGCCAGGTGCAATAGAAGGGTTTAGTACAAAGGGCACAGAGGAGGGCCCAATTCCAGCTTGGGCCAGGCAGTTGGAGGAGGCCAGAAGAAGTGAGCAGGGTTAGGCAGGAGGGTGTAGCTTCTCTAAGCAGAAGGTTCAGGCTTAAATTTTAGAAAGGTAATTCTGGAATAGAAAGAAGGTGGATTTATTGAACAATGCATGGATAGCACTTGCCCCAATGCAAGCACTGTTCTAAGTGCTTACATATAGTCAGTAAACCACTTAATCCCTGTAACAACTGTTTGCGGCAGGAACTGTTATCATCCCCAAATTACCCATGAGGGAACAACCACACCGAGATTATGCCACATGATTGAGGTTGTACGACTGTTAAGGAGCAAAGCCAAGATTTAGATGCAGACGGTTTGGCTCCAGCCTCTGCACTTTGCATTATGTTATACTGCTTCAGGCAGAGAGGCCGAGAAGAAGCCAGAGAGGAAGGTGGATCAGTTTTAAGGCTGATGTCATAGTCCAGGGAAAATGCACATGTCATAATTAGGAGATGAAAGTACTGGAAAAATCAACTGGCAATCACTCCTTGATTTCTAGCTTGGGGAACTAGGAAATTACTGAGCTTTTAACTGAGGTGAGGCATGCTTAGAGGTATAAGTTTTGGACACAGGTTAAATGAAGAGGAAAAGAGAAGTAACATTTATTTATTTCTGGTGTGTGCATTTTTTATTTTTTAAATTTATTTATTATTTTTTATTTTATTGTTTGGGATTCATTGAGGGTACAAAGAATTAGGTTACACTAATTGCATTTTTTAGGTAAAGTCCCTGGAGAAATAACATTGATAAAGCAATATTTATGATTTAGAAACCCTGCAACGTTATCTTTTTAAATTCTTATAACCTTAAGAGGCAGGTATCGAATATGCGGAACCAAGGTTCAGAGAGGTTACATAAAGTCTCACAATATATTGGACACATGTGGGCTTGAGCTGCCCGGCCCCCTAATAGCACCCTGCTTTCCTTTGAGGAAATCACATCCATTGCATGTTTTCTCAGTGGGAACCATAATTGCAGACACCTGCTTACAACAGCTGTCAAGGGGCTGTGTCATTTCTCTTTCTGGTTGTCAATACAGTCGAGGAGTGGACATGCTGGCCAGAGCTGGTTCCCAACTGAAACACGAAGCCAAAACTTGAACCTCCGCCCATCTAAGGCCCAGTTCAGACCTTCTACCACACTTTGCTGCTCCCTGGGTTTCTACACCCGGAATACGTGCACTCGGTGACTGCTCCCCAAACGTGCAACGTGAGAGCCTTTCTACAAACCATTAGATGCTTATTCCACGGTAAGTGATCATCTTTGCCAGGCAATTAAATAAAATTAGGTTTATTGAGGTATAAGTCACATACAAAAAAAGTCCATCCTGTTTAGCAAATCACTTATGATTTTAATAAATATATGGTCATGAAACGGCCATCAAAAACAAAATATGAAATGGCTCCAACACCCACAAAAGTTCTCTAGGGTCCCTTAATGTCAACTCCTATCACCCCAACCTCAGCTCCTGGTAACCACTGATCTGGTTTTTACCCCTAGGGTTTGCCTTTAGCAGAAAGCCACACACGCAGAATTTTATACTCTTCAGTCTTTTACTCAGCATGATGCCGTTGAGAGTCAGTCATGTGGCTCCATGATCATTAGTTCACTTATCAGGTAAGTGTTATTGAACGTTAAATGTGTTAAGTTGTCAGAAAGTTGATATTTATTAGGCTAGGCACTGTTCCAGGGACAGGGAGTGTAAGCTGTGACTGTGAGAAACTGAGTCTCTGCCTTCAGTGAGCTCATATTCCAAGGTTGGGATGTGGGGGCAGACATGTGAAAAACATGTAAAGAGAATTTTAAAAATAATAGTTTCAAGTGCCAGTAAGGGTCAGAGCAGCTACAATAGGATAATGAGATAGAGTGGGAGGAGTGGGCAGAGGGTGCTGATTTATCTGGGGTGTGAATTGAGACTTGGGTACTGAGAAGGGAATAGCCACGTAAAGATCTAGGCAAGGAGCAAAGAGCAGCAGGAACAGTAAGTGCAAAGGCCCAGAGGGCAGCTGATTTTGGTATGTTAGGGAGGTAAAAAGAAAGCCCAAGGGCCTGGAGGACTGCGGACCAGCGGCGAGTTGTGAGTTACTCGGGAGAACTAGGTAGTAAGCCAGACCAGGTAGGTTTGGTAAGCAAGGGCTGGAGTGTTTAAGTTTTGTTCTAGCTGTAAGGGGGAGGGTGTTATGCAATTAATTTAATTTGTCGAGATTTCTGTTTCCTAACTGAATGATGAGATACTAGTACCTGTGGTACTGGGTTTTCAGGCAGATTATAGATGAAATATAAAAAAATTTCTAGCACATATAAGCGTTCAGAAGGTTTGTACAATCGTGATAATCTTTGTCATCTGTATGACGGTGGAACACATTCCTATTTTTCTTATGTCTCAAATACGTGTGATGCTTTATTAAGAAAGATGTCCAATAGAATTAAGTTAAATTACATTAAGCCACGAGGGACGCTGAATTAATATGGATGGCAAAACGAATTTTGTGTTCAATGTTTCTCCGTTTCTAGAAAGTGTTCTATTTGGCAAAAAAAAAAAAAAAATTGAAAAGAGGTCGTTTCTTCACAATGACTCCACGGAGTGCTTTGAGGAGTCCCTCTGACCTGGAATTGGCTATGCTTGACCGCAGGAGGAAGGTGGGGTAAAGCTGGGGGCAGAGAGGTGTCTGGAAGTTTCCTCAGTGTTCACGGGAGAGCTGACAATGACTTAAACCATGGTAGTGTAGATGGTGAGAAGTAGGTATGGTGGAAAAAGAGAAAAAGAACCCCAAACCCTGTTAAGTTTTTATATTTATTTTGGAAAATTTGACTTTAGAAATCTCACTAGTGCAAATCTGAGGAAGTATACAAAAGTTCAAAACTCCCTCTATAACGTGAAGTAGGTTGGTAATTAACTTGCACAATTTCTTGTAAACGAGTCTTGGTAATAGAGGTTAAAATAACCTGCACTTGGGAGAGTCATTTAGTTTCACTGCATACACCGACCAAAACAAGCCAGTAGCTCATCCTGCCTCTACTCTACTTTGTTTTATAAGAACAGCGGGCGATGAGCACACAAGCGCAAAGTCAACACACACTTAGAGGCCACCTGCATTCAAAGAGCTTTAGTGTGTTGGCCTGATTCCAAAGTAGAAAGAGTAGAAACAAAGTCATTGCCGTGGTTGTACCTGGTCAAGGTCACACCACAGCCACAAACGTTTTTGTTTAGAGATGGGAAACATTATGAAGCTGAGTCTGAAATAAGCTGAGCCTCTCGACAGAATAAACTACTAAGAAACTTACGTTTTCTTATGGCCCTTCACTTTTTTCTTTCCAACATCCTCTGTTCTATCAGGACATTAAAACCCGTGCCAAAGACACTTGGTGCTGTGTTCTGAGATTATCATTTTAAGATTACCATTTTGATCTACATTTGACCATCATTTTTCTTGCCAAGACCAGTCTCCTTTGTAAACAAAGACCTGTTCAGACAATATGAAGGAATACATCCCAATGCAGCACTCTATTCCTTTATCTGTTCAGAAGACTGGAGAGCCTTATTTGTTTTGAAACAATTAACCGGCCTCTTCCAGCCACACATCTCTAACCTCACAAGCCAGACTGAAGATAGCCGATGCCTGGGCGTACCGTCTGCTGCGGTCCTGTCCCTACCCTTGCTCTTTTCTTGCTTACTTGTCTTGTTGTTTTTAAGATAAGTTTCTACCTGATCTGAGGACCCTTTCTGTTCTGAGGTTTTTCATTAGGGTAATACATCCTGCAAGTGCTGGCCAGAGAAGTGATCCAGAACAAGGGCCTTTCAGAGATGGCGCATCAGTTCTGTGACACAGGAGACTGTGGGGCAGGAATGGGAAAGTACACAGATTGTCCACCAGCTCCTTTCCTCTTCTCACTGTGAGCCTGCTCCCAGGGAGGTAGGGCCCTGGGAAGATCTCCGTGAGGCACAGGAAGCCCCCAGAAGACTTCCCTGAGGAGTGAGCAGATGGACAGGCAGGGGGGAAGGAGCAACTTCCCCCACCCCTCACTCTCGTACATGGATGTCCTCTCTGTATCCCCGGCTCTTGTACCCAAGCCATGAACACAGCATGGTCTACCGTGAGTCATTCCCCAGCAAAGACTTCATTTGTTCTGAAAACTTTTCACGTGTTAAAAAGTTTCTTTTGAAAGGCAAAGCAGGCTTGGCGCGTGTGGCTCAAGTGGCTAAGGCGCCAGCCACATACACCTAAGGTGGCAGGTTCAAATCCAGCCTGGGCCCACCAAACAACAATAATGGCTGCAACCAAAAATAGCCAGGCA
>NW_003852400.1:1073152-1074049 GCF_000181295.1 Otolemur garnettii
GAGACTCGCTTGAGCCCAGGAGTTGGAGGTTGCTGTGAGCTGTGATGTCACAGCACTCTACCCAGGAGGACAGCTTGAGGCTCTGTCTCAAAAACAAAAAAGAAAGGCAAAGCAAAGTCACTAGCAATTGACAGTGTAATCACTGCTAATCATCTTTCCAGGTATTAAATAATATCTAGTTAAGGGCAAAATTGGACCACGAGAGACATGTCCTGAGGAAGAAAGATATGGAAGCAGTGGGAGGGGGAGGGAGAGAGATGTTAATTGGCAAAGTGAGATAGTACCCATTTTCCCACAGGAAACGCACCCAAATCATAGTATTCAAAAATATCCTATGAGCCACTTTTGATATACATTCATTTATTATTACATAAACATTTTTTTGCACCTAAAAAATAAGACGAGGTAGCCCTTGAGACATAATAAGTGCTCAATAAATGATAGTTATTGCTCTTACTACTAGTATTAGTACGGCTGCTACTATTACCGCATGTCAAGTTAACACATTATTCTGGGTTTGGGAAACAGAGAGGGACAAAACCTAGTCTCTGTCCTCAAGAAGTCTCAGTCTAGAAGGGGGACAGGCGAGTTAGTGTAGGTCCTGACACAGCACCACCAGTGCTGAGCCAGAGCAGCCCCGACTTCCAGAAGGGAAGCACTTGCGAGGGGTAAGGCAGGACAGCAAGACGGGCGCTGATTCCAGAGAAGGGGGACACCGAGAAGAGTCTCAAGGGAGAGAGAAACTGGCCAGGGACACTGCAAAGACAGAAATAGACAAACCGGCCAGGCACATCATCTGGTCATCTTAAGTAGACAGACAAGGTATGACGAGAACTCCAGATGTCCACATGGTTTCTGGACAGATAGAAAACAAGATTTGTGAAAATGGTGCCAATT
>NW_003852400.1:1074243-1076881 GCF_000181295.1 Otolemur garnettii
CCACATCTTAGCTGCCGGGGAACCCAGCAAAGTGAGTAATGGGTCTTTTCAACTTCTGTAAAGGAGACAAATATTGTCATCCACCGAGGCTCACAAGGTGAGGAACATCCTCCCACAAAGGAAGAAGGTTCAGAGCCAGTGTCTCTATCCCCGGTGAAGCCGTGAGTCAGAGGGACACTACCTGCAGTGAGACACAGATGGTGCATTCAGAAGACAAGAATAATAACTCACTTTGACTGGAGCATGGAGTGTGGGATGGAGATACCCACAGAGGAAGCCAGAAAGGTAGACAAAGTCTGATCACAGGAAAGCATGTGTATTTTCTGCCTGCTGAGGAGCTTGGTCTTTATTCTGTGAATGAAGGTCTAATGAGATTTTAAGTTTGGGAGTTCGCTGGGGGAATAGAAGTGGGATGGGGGCTGGGAAGGAAGATCAGATTGTTGAAATTTGAGGTGTGTGTTCATTAGCCTTCCGAAATAATGTCTTCTCTATACCATAGATCAGAAACATTGACAAATATTTAGCTTTTGTGGGCACCTTGCCAACCACAGTTTTCCATTCTGCCTTTCAGAGTCCCATGAGTTTGTTTCACCCTGCCCAGATTGCAGCTGTCAGACAGGTTGATTCCAGGGTGTAAATTCTTCTTATATCTGAAGGGTATGTAGACACAGGCAGGTGGAAACTGGTCAGGACTGCAAGAACTGTTTGTGCTTAGAGCCAACATAATTAACTCTTAGCAATAGCTACACTTTCACAATGATACAGACATTGCACTAAACCACAAATTGTTAAAAACAGACATCCTTTTGGAATCTTAACCCACAGGAGAAGGTAACAAGATAGAGACGGCTCCAAGTGTCAGAAAAAGTACAATATAGAGATGTTGTCTGCAGGCGTCACAGAGGAAAGCGGAGGCATGGCGACAATGTAGCTAATCTGGCTGATGTTCCAAAGGAACTTGCTGGCTAGAGTGAAGGGAGTTTCCCAGCACCTGGAGTGTCACAGTGCTCTGTCTCTCAGGCTAGGAGAAATCATGAAAATCAGTAGTGTCCAGGGCAGGTGAGGCCCTGGGGAGCAGCCAGGATTTCTACAGAGGGATTTCTAGTCACATATACTGCAATAGGGGAAAACCCGTTTTCATCCTCATTAGGGCGGGGGGAGAGATAGTAATCCAGACTTAGTTAAGTTCTTCCAGTTCTCCACCTCTCCCCTACTTGCCCCACCACACCTGCCCATGAGAAAATTATCACAGCAATCTCTGTAAAACCGTCCCCAGCTCCCTAGTTGAGGAGGAGGTGCTGTTCAGGGACAGCGCAGGGTTGAAACCTCCCCCAGCCTGATGTGCCCTCTACACTGAGCCCCACCTCCACCCCCACAGCCTCTGCCCACCAGGTTCTTCCTCCCATGTGTTCATGTCTGCGATTCCTTGTTAGGGACAGATAAAAGTGTCATAATAAATAAGGGTGATTCTTACACAGTCCTTGACAACAAAGGATAACAAGGGTGGCATGATTTTGCAGCTAGGAAAGTCTGGAATTCATTTGTAAGGCCTCACGAGAGCTTCCAGTGAAAACGCTTTGGGTAGTTACATTGTGGATTTAGAATTTATGAATTTTAAAGTATTCTAAAATAACTAAACCAGTGAAACGGTGTGTAAGAGTCTTCCTGGCTTAATGTCTTCAGCTCTGACTGAATTACCTTGTTAGCCAATGAACCTAGCTGGGATTTCAAAATGTGTTTTTGGGAGCCAGGGAATGAATTGGTTGTTTCTTCAGGTAAATCTCCTTCACTAGATAAAGGTCAGGTGTGCCCTTACATGCATTTGTTGAGGAGCACCTTGAAAAATCACCCGTAAGGTATGGTAAAAATGGGAATGGTAATCTCCCTGCGGGGTTATGAAAATTTCAATCCCATGGGCCAAGCACAGTACAATGACCTTGGGAAAATGTGGCTGATGATTTATTTACTCAGTCACAGTTTTGTAGCACAGTCACACAAGCATACTTGTTCTTTGAGGGGGGGTTGTTTTGCTTTGTTTTTGGTTTTGGTTTTGTTATACCCCATCAGAGTAAGAGCCATTCTCTTCCTCTGGAGTATTCTGGTTGAGTCTGGTTGAGCCTGAGCAATTGCTTTGGTGAGATTTAGATACCAAGGCAACCCTGGGCATTTCTTTACATTATGCAATTTTCAAAAAATGTTTATTATTTTTATTATACACTTTACATTGAACACTTCAAGAAAGAAAATAATTACAATGATTTCAAAATTAATCCCTGGTCCCAACAAGTAACAGACTCAGTTGATATGTAGAAATGTATACAGATGCTAAGTCAACTAATAAATAAAATAAGTAAAATAATTATATAAACTGTAGATTTTTAGGGATAAGAAACACACTCTTATTATTTAAGTCATTAATTTTTTTAAAATATGACTTATGGCCATAAGGTGTGGTAGCTCACACCTGTAATCCTAGCACTTTGGGAGGCTGAGGCAGATGGACTGCCTGAGTTCACAGGTTCAAGACCAGCCTGAGTAAGAGTGAGACCCTGTCTCTAAAAAAAGCCAGGCATTGTGGTGAGCACCTGTAGTCCCAGCTACTTGGGAGGCTGAGGCAAGAGAATCACTTGAGCCCAAG
>NW_003852400.1:1077637-1080457 GCF_000181295.1 Otolemur garnettii
GCAGAATGGTGGTTGGCAGGGGCTGGGGAGAGGGGAGAATGAGGAGTTATTGTTTAATGGGTGGTTTTTGTTTGGGTAATGAAAGCTATCTGGAGATGGATAGTGGTTTACAACAATGTGAATAATGCCACTGAAAATAATGCACTTAAAAATGGTAAAATGAGTCAATACAGACCTAAGCACAGCAGTGGTCCTGGTACAGTATTTAAGTGTCGGCATACGCAGGCCTATTCCCTGTATAGAGTAGTGCCAAACTGATTATTTCGATTGTGTAACTAGTTTAAAACCCAAGAAATGATTGTTTTTTTAAAAAATAAAAAAAGGTAAAATGATATATCTTATGTACACAATTTTACCACCTTGGAGTAAAGATCCTCAGTCCCCTGGCCCTTTCTCTATCACTCAGGACCCCCTGGCTGTCCCTCAGTCCAGGGTCTGTGCACTCGTCCTCTCTTGTTGGAATGTTCTTCTCCATCCGTCACATAGTGGTTCCTTCTTACCATTCCGATGTCAGCTCAGGCTTCTCCTTCTCCCATCTGTAACGCTTCATCCTATTTACTTCTTATTTATGCTTCCTCTCCAGTCACTATATTAGCTTCCAAGGGCATTCCATCTGTTTTATCCCCTAGTACTTAGAAAAGAATCCGACTTTAAGTCAGTGCTCAGTAAGGAGTTGTTGAATGACTGAATGATGGAACTAATGCCATTGGCACTGAAAGCACTAGTGTATATTCTCTATGAACAGACCATATTCTTAGTCAAGTGTACAAACTCAAGTGTGCCTCTCTCTTCTTGAATATGCATCCTCATGCTCTCTCCTTCCCATTCTCCCCTCCCAATTTTCCTAGCCCTAATTCCAGTTTAACATCATTTAAGTGAGTAATTCTGAGCTTCTGGGCACAGACCTCACCCATGTTAAAGTCCATTTGGTCCACACCTACCATACAGCCCTGCCCATCCTGGAGAGGTTGGGGTTTTAGAGGGGGGAAGTGATTTGAAAGGTGGCAAAGTCAAACACTCCAGTGCTTGCGGCCTCACGGGGTGACTCCAGAGTGAAATGATCAAACAGCAAGTCTTCCTGCATTGTTACATTTTATTATAGTCATCAGCTGGAGTAAAGCTCACTTCTACATGTGATAGGCCCAGGAAGGGAAAAAACAGGAAAAACCGGGAGTCATCTGAACTAGTATTCGTTCCAGCTTGCATGCTGACAACAATGATGCCTCCAGCGCTGACACGTTGGCACCCCGCAGAGCAGCACAGGACCAAGCACAGGGCTCCCCTGCCCACAGATGTACCCGAGATCTGGGGGCTGGCTGCAGATGACCTGAGAGGTCCAAAGGCCTCTCTGTTACTCTGTTTGTGTCAAGAGAGCCAAGGCTTGGCCCTTAGTCCTTTAGATGCCAATGGAAGAAAGCCACAGACTGTAGTAGTTCAGTAGTCCAAATGACCAGAGTCTCCAAGTGCCCTGTGCAAGGCCAAAGACATGTGTCTGATGTGTTCTGATCTGCCGTGGGTGATAAATAGCATTCAAGGTAAATTTAAAATAACATTTATTTCTTACAATATACCTTCTCCTGTCATGGGGTTATACTTGACCTTCAACCATAGACTACAAATCCTCTGTAGCCAGCCAGGAAGGAAATACAGTATCGTATTTCCCTGGGATATTAGGGAAGAAATAAGTTCCAATGCATCACTCTTGGCAAAACTATTCCAGGTACAGATTGGAGGAAGGAGTTGATAAGAATACTTCTATTTAATTTGTTTGATGTAGTAAAAGAAAGATGTATGAAGGGGAAACTATGTTTGGGATGATTCTACCTTAAAATGTGAGATGACCAATGTGTTCACTCACACATGCACCTTCCCCATAACCACCATTTCCCTTCCTCTTTTTTTCTCCATGAATCAAATTGCTGTGACTGTCAAAAGAAGTAGAACTCCTTTGCAGTTTTGACAAAGTGATAAGAAGTAAAAGTAAATGGTACTCCAGTCTCCTCTGGATGCAAACTGGAGAATTACACCTCCCCGCAGCAGCCACCCAAGATCCTCCAAGCTCAACACCAATGGCAACAGACCATCATTCCTCTAACAGTTTTGAAACAGCCTAAGTGTGTGGACAGTGGGAGGTATGTGCAGAAATCATACACATGGGTGGTGCCCATAGCTCAGTGGCTAGGGTGCTGGCCACATACACTGAAGCTGGCAGGTTTGAACCCAGCCGGGACCAGCTAAAACAACAATGACAACTGCAACACCAAATAGCCAGGCATTGTGGAGGACACCTGTAGTTCCAGGTATTTGGGAGGCTGAGGCAAGAGAATTGTTTAAGCCCAAGAGTTTGAGGTTGCTGTGAGCTGTGATGCCACAGTACTCTAACCAGGGCAACAGCTTGAGAGATTCTGTCTCAAAAAAAAAAAAAAATCACACACATGAGTGACTTGGACAATGCATGCCTATATCATGACAGATACTGCATGACAGGTGTTTTTCTGTCTTCCTCTGGGAAGATATGCAGAAAATAAGACACCGTACTTTTGAGTTTGATACAGTCTGATCTGTGTGGCCACTTAGTTTGTCTTCCAAGATTACTTAAAGTGGATATTTTAAATGTTTCAATGTTTGGATTATTTAAATGGGAAATACAATAAAATTACTCTTATTTGAAACGTCTCTGGTAAGAGTTGTGTTAAAAATGTCAGTTAATTATGGATGCTTGCATATTATTCTTATTCTTGGATTAATGCATAGGTATGGACACTGAACCATATATAAAACCACAAAAGGACTTCTGCAGATTTGAAGATGTGATTGGCT
>NW_003852400.1:1080837-1083424 GCF_000181295.1 Otolemur garnettii
AGATTATCTTGGATTATTTAGGTGAACCCGGATTAACTACATGAGTCCTTAAAAGTGGATGACAGATAAAAGTGGGTCAGAGAGGTGCAGCGTGAGAAGGACTTGACTTACTATGGCTGGCTGTGAAGATGAGGGAAGGCCACAAATCAAGAACTGTGGGCAGCTTCTAGAAGCTGGAGAGGGCAGGGACATAGATTCTCCCCTAGTGCTTCCAGAAAAGAACAGATCTCTGTTGGCACCTACATTTTATTTTATGTCATCATTTTATTTTGTATTTGTTTATTTATTTAAGATAGAGTCTTACTCTGTTTCCTTGATTAGAGTGCATGGCATGATAGCCCACAGCAACCTCAAACTCTTGGGCTCAAGCAATCTACCCGCCTCAGCCTCCTGAGTAGCTGAGACTATAGGTACCTGCCACAACACATTGCTAGTTTTTCTATTTTTAATAGAGATGGGTCTCACTCTTGCTCAGGCAATCCACCCACCTCGGCCTCCCAGAGTGCTAAGATTACAGCCATGAGTCACGACACCTGGCTTCACCACCTTGATTTTAGCCCAGTGAGGCCTGTGTTAAAATTCTGACATGCAAAACTGTAAGAAAATAAAAGTGCATTGTTTTAAACCACTAAGTTTAAGTTTGTGGCAATTTGCACATCAGAAATAGAAAAGTAATATAGCCAGCAATTTCAGTAATGGCATTCCAGATGTCTTTAGCTATCAAACTGGAGGAACAAGTGGAAAATAGAAAACATTTTAAATAGTACAAAAGAAACCCTGTGCATCCTTGACCTCTAAATCAGGCAGTTTTAAATCTCATATTCCCTTCTCCCTATATCTACAGAAGAAAAAAAATAATCATAACTCTCAGTAACTGACCCCTCGTGTGTATCATGACCACACTATGATAATCACTGCAAATACGATCACATTTAATCCTCATGTTGACTACTACAGAGAAACTGAACCTTTACAAGACGAGATTTATCCAACATGGTTCTACCAGGGATGAACAGAACCAGGCCTGGGACCCAAGTTCCTCCGACTCCAAAGCCCATACAGTTAACACCCAACCGTAGCTCTGTCATCCAGGGTACCCCGGGGCCCGTCTATGTCCTTTACCCCCATCACTCTGTGAAGGTAGGAGGACAAGTGACTCTAGACCTGTTCTGTAGGACAAACATACATCTTGGACTTTCTGAAACTGTCCTGCTAATGTAAAATATTGTCTCTTTGTGCTCAAAAGTTACCAAAATGTCTTAGGAATGAATTCTAACGTTTCATCAAATGGTAATTGAATAAATACTATAATATAATACACAGTCCCCTAGATCACTTATCAAATCATATTGCTTTATTTGTGGTTCAGAAAATATTCCTCAGGTACTGCTGTGTCACTTAGCTCCTCAGACATGTCAGGGCGATTCGATGTCCATTGTATCCATTAAATCCCACACTGCCTGCACAAGCTGGCTTGTGTAGCACAAAGAGAAGGGTAGTTCGGGCCATAATCCCATTTGTTTGATCAGTAGGGCACCTCAAACTGGATGGGATATATAATTTAGGTGCTAGCTCCCTACCACAGTACATTCCAATCCACAGACTCCAAGATGTGTATCTTAAGCCACAGAATTGTCATCTAGAGACTTCCAAACAGCTGAGTCCTGAAGCTGCCAGGATCTGCTCCCTAATCTCAGTATTTATTCAGGGTCCATGCAATCAAATTCCATTCTCCCAGGCTGTGCCACTCATCTGTCTAGTCTGACCCTGAGCCCTGCAGCTAGAGCAGACTGGATATCACCTGCCAGGCCAGCATCTGGGACCTACTGCGAGCCACAGGATGGCCTAAGGCAGAAGCAAGGGATCTTCATTCAGTTCATACTATTTGCCCTCAGCTAGTGACCCCGTTATAATTTTTTCTACTATTGTTCACAAAATATGTTACATTCTCTACTAATATCCAGATGGCATAGGATTCAATCCAGAAGTGAGTGTTGCAAGTTACTAAATAAGAGATACAGAAAAAAGAAAATCTTAATTACCTTTACTTTTTCCCAGCAAAAATGTTCTGCTGAATTAATTACCTTTAAAACAAAATAGACAGAAAAGATTTACGTTAACTGGATAGTATGAATTTAAAATGATACAACCACTTCAGAAAACAATTGGCACTTTCTTACCAAGTTAAACATATACTACTATATGATCCAGCAATCTCATTCCTAGGTATTTAGTCTAGAAAAACAAAAATGTACGTTCACACCCATGCACACAAAATGGAATAGTGATTGTAGCTTTATTCATCATCACCAAAAAACAGAGACAACCCAAGTGACCTTCAACTGGGGACTGGGACAAACTACGGTACATGCACACAATGGATTATTATATTCAGCAATAAAAACAGGCGACCTACCAATACAAACAACATAGATGAATCTCAAAGGCATCATGCTAAGTGAAATGAAACAAATTAGACATAATTGCCAGGTCATGGAAGAAGCCCAAGTGCCCATCAATCCACGAATGGATCAATAAACTGTGGTATATGTACACCATGGAATACTATGCAGCCCTAAAGAAAAAC
>NW_003852400.1:1083831-1090638 GCF_000181295.1 Otolemur garnettii
AAAAAAAAACAAATTAGACCCCCAAAGTTGTATGTAATATGATTTCATTTATATGAGATTCTTAGGAAAGGCAAGAGCTTTAGGGACAGAAAACAGATCAACAGTTGCCAAGAGCTCAAGGTGGAGGACAGAGTTAGCAACTACAAAGGGGAACCTTTCCCAGTGACAGAGCATTCTGTACCTTGATTGTGTGGTAGCTACACAACTGCATATGATTGTCAAAACTCATAGACCTGTACACCAAACAACATGAATTTTATGGTGTATAAATTAATCTGACTTTAAAAATGTCATTCTTCTCTTCACAAGATAAAGACAAATCCTGTTTTAGCTCCTATAAGATAATTTTGGATCTGTGTGATCCACATGGCCAAAGGAACAGTTGATTGGGGGCCAATGATGTCACTGTGCTCTGGCTCACTGCAATCCACTCCCCCCAGCTGGGCAATCCACAGCACGGCCCTGCTGCCTGCTACTGCCCCTCTGTGCACACACTTCCCCCCAGCTCCTCACCTGGGTGGGGCCTTCTGATGCCACAGCACTCCGCTTCCCTGACTTCCTGGGGGCACTCCCTGATTCTCCTAAGCTGCATTTGGTGCCCATTGTTATTCTCTGTCACCAAGCCTCTTTTGCTTCACTGGTCATGATCATTAACTTTTTGGGTTTTTTGCAGTGTTTATGGTTTTATTTAAACACAAACAAAATGTGCACATAAAATGCCTACTCCTTTTCTTTGCTTCGCAGCCTGGCATTGGGATTGTGGACTCTGATGGCCAGCTGGGCTGCTCTTTCCACAGTGATTTGGCAGGTCGTGGAGGAAACGTTGTGAGCAGGCTCTGCACAAGGAAAGTTGTTGCTCATCAGCAGCTCTTCCAGCTCCCGGACGTTGTGGACAGGAACTTCTGGAAACCATGGGAAGCATGTGCTTTGTTTTCTTTTTCTTTTTCTTGCTATCATAGCTCACGGCAACCTCAGACTTGTTGGTACCGATTATTCTCTCTGCCTGGGCTCAAGCAATTCTCTTGCCTCAGTCTCCCAAGTAGTTGAGACTACAGGCACTCACCACAATGCCCAGCTGTGTTTTGGAGACGGAGTCTTGCTTTTGCTCAGGCTGGTCTCAAATCTGTGAGCTCAGTCTTGGCCTCCCAAGTGCTGGGATTACAGGTGTGAGCCACCATGCCCAGCCTGCTTTGTTTTCTCGTGGCTCCCGTAACCAATGTTGGTCATCAAGATCTGGCCCCTGAATCTTCTTGGAACCCTGTCGTCAACACCTTGGGTTGCCACCAGTTATGCTTAATTTTGACATACCAGTCTGACTGGTGCCAGATAAACTTCTTGGTCCTCTTTTTGACGATCTTAGGACTCCCGGGGTCAGAGCGCAGCCATGATAAAGAATAGGAGATGGCTGCCTTCTCTGCAGGTAGCACTGAGGAGGAGAGGATCATTAACTTTATATTGCTGATTAGTTACCTGTATTTTTCTGGAGATAGAAGCCAAGGCAGGCACCATGTTTGCCTTGTTCGTTGTTGTATCCCCAACGTGTAGCACAGAGTCTAGCCAAAGCAGGGGCTCAGAAAATGTTGGTCATACCAAGAAGACTGAAGGCTGAGGGCACTCACAGCACCTAAGCTGCCCCAGCATTGTGATTGTCTTTAAAACCAACAGTCATTGTTATCTGCTAGCTACAGAGGCACAACGGTGTCTGCACCTTGTTGAACTACGCTAAAACCCAAGCTGTGTAAAACAAAACATTCACAAGTTGAGAGACTTCTAGGGTGAGATCCACAGGGCCTGGGAGGAACCAAATCGTGCCCATCGTGCACTGGAACATGATGGCCATTTGTATTTGTTTGCAAAACTTTGTCCTGTGTGATACCACAGAACGAATGAATGCAAACACCTCTAAAATAGGAGAATTGATTTCCATCAACATGTTATGTAACGCTTCCTAAGTAAATTATTAATTAATTAAGTTAAGTCCTGTCCTAATGAAAATGTGATTTAAATAGTTTATTTCCTACTTACACCGTAGTCCAAGACTCAGGATATTGATTTTTTTTCCTTTGGTGATTATAAGGAGCCAAATGTTTAAATTGCAGGCTTATATATTAACTGAGTATTTTTCCCCCTTGATCAAAAACTAGGTCTGTTGGAGGCACCAAACAGAATATTCCTCACTCAGGATCCTCTTAACCACAAGTCACTTTATATAGGGTGTTGGTACGCATTATTTTCTCTGCCGGGAGCACTCTCCCCCATCCCCTTAAGCTTACTCCTTCACCTCCCTAGAGATTAGTTCAAAGGCCACAGTGTTAATAGACCCATTCCAGATCACCCAATTTAAAATCACATCAATCATCTTCCCTGCCCCGGGCTCTATATTCCTCTTTCCCACTTTGCTTTCATCCATAGCCCCTATTAGCTTTGTTTCTCTGTGTCTCCCTCACTAGAATATACGCTTCCAAAGAGCAGAGCACTGTTTTTTGGTTTTTTTAAACTCTTATTTACTATTATATCTCCAGGGCCTAAAACAGTGCCTGGCACATAGTATGCGGTGAATAAACATATGCTGGCTGAATATTAAATAGATTGATGCAGTTTATTACATCAACCCCTTAATACTAAATTAATGACGATAATCATATCTCATCTTAGTTCTCTTCTAGGCAGCACATTTGCTTCCCTGTCAGCCGCTGTTAGCATGCGGCACTCACAGCTCAGGAGATGCAGGGGTTTAAGGGAGAACTAACATTTGGAGGGTAGTTGGTTACTCTTGGGCTGTGGACCACTAGGCATTTCTCTGAAACGCAGGTATCAGATGCAGCCAGGATGATGGAAAGACCATCACCGTCACTGAGGTGTCAGGAAAATGGCTTCCCTCCCTGAGCCTCAGCTGCCTCAAGTGTAAAATGGAGACAGTGCTTGCTCTGCCTGCTTCATGAGGCTGCACGCAGTGTGCGTGAAATGCAAATCCCTTCCCCACCTTCCTACTGCTCTCTGCTTACCTCAGCCTCTAGGCTCTGTCAGAAACCTGATAAACTAACTAGAGGTCGTGGGGATTGTTGGGTTAATGTAACTGGGTTAAAAAAACAACGGAGACTTTAGCGGTTGGCTTCGTTCTGAAAGAACAATTGCAGGTAAACTGTGAAGGTGCCGGAGGATAGCGGTGGCTCATTGTTTGTGGGACAGTGTCCTTTTGGCTTGTGCTAGGTTGACTCCAAAACGATCTAGGCAAAAAATAGCTGCAGCTTCTGAAGAATTAATTATCGATTGGATTCTGCAATTCAGCAAATGTCTTGTACCTGGTACTCTGTGAACAAGTGGCTATGGCTGTTTACCCTACCTTGAGTGTACACACGTGCTTTCTAATGGGTCATGTTCAAGGGTTTACAATCCATTATTGTCCTGCCACAAAGAAGCAAAACACCGGGCTCCTAGGAGAAGAACCACTCCCCGGCCCTCAAGAAACCTTGGTGTTGTCTCTAGATTGATAGGCAACTTATTTATCTCTAGCCCTGAGTAATACCATTACTGTCCTCATACATCTGAGATGCAGTGGTTAAAATATACTTACAACAGCTATGTTCCTGCCCTGTGTCAGTCAAATTCGCTTTCCCTTCTGTATATTTTCCTCTTTCCCCTATGTTTGTATCTAGGTTGGTGGTTGATTTATACTGAAAGAAGTGTGGGATAGTGGGGGCAGGTGCATTTAAATTCATTACACTTTGTTGAACCATAAGCCTGTTAAACTCTCATAGAATCGGCCAGATACAAACAGTGGTGATGTGCACCTATGGTCCCAGCTGTTTGGGAGGCTGAGCTGGGAGGATGACAAGAGCCCAGGAGTTCCAGGCTATAGTGTGCCATGATTAAGCCTGTGAATAACCACTGCACTGCAGCCTGGGAAGCAGCCTGTCTCTTTAAAAAAAGGGGGAGAGAAGAAGAAGGAAGGAAAACCTCATAGAATCTTTACGTGGTGTTGGGTTCAGAGCTGGGCTTATTACATTCTTGGCCAGTTCAGTCTGTGCTTCATAAGGAATGTACCTGATGTGAGGCTGTGATATGTATCTTTGCCCTTTATTAATCCTCCTCAGAATAGTTAGGGCCAAAGTCTTCCAAGACTTCCCCTGAGAGAAAGATTTAGGAAAGATGCATTTTCTCCTCTCTGGGCTTCTAAAACTTTGCTTAAGGGAGAAAAAAAAAGTTTTTAAAAACTGTAAACTTTGGCCAGGCTCACACCTGTAATCCTAGCACTCTGGGAGGCCGAGGTAGGTAGATTGCCTGAGCTCATGAGTTCAAGACCAGTCTGAGTCAGAGCCAGAGCAAGACCTCATCTCTTAAAAAAAAAAAAAAAAAAAAAAAAGCTGGATGTTGTGGTGTTGTGGCAGGTGCCTGTAGTTCCAGCTCCTTGGGAGGCTGAGCCAAGAGAATTGCTTACACCTAGGAGTTTGAGGTTGCTGTGAGCCATGATGTCAAGGCACTCTATCCAGGGTGACATAGTGATACTCTGTTTAAAAACAAACAGGTGGATTTCTCCTTGGTCAGGAATCTCACCCCACCTGCACGCTAGGTGGAATAAAGGCCACTTTAACTGCAAAAACAAAAAATAAAAACGAACAAACAAAGAAGCTGTAAACCTCAACCTCCATCCAGACTTGCTGTCCGGGGCCAAGAAAAGGATAATCTTGACATATAGAGCCTCAGACCCCAGTTGCTCTCATTCTTTCAACAAAAAAATTAAAGGAGGTCCTCCTATGCACCTGCAGATAAAAAAGTGAATAAGAAAGAAATGGTCCTCGCCCTCCCGGAACTTTCAACACTAAGAGTCTGACAGTGAAAGGAGAAAATAAATAAACCCACCTAGGTTAAGTGTTGAAAAGGGGAAAAGCAGGGCAACCAGTGAGAAAAAAAAAAAAAAAGCAGGAGCTCATTTAAAATTGGAGGGTGGTTTCACCACAACTGTATAAAAAACAAATAAAATAAAATAAGGGGGTGGGTTGGAAGGACGACTATGTGGGAGTCAGCCCCGTGAAGGGCACCGGGGCCAGGCGGGCTTCCAACTTAGAGTCTGAGCCGGAGGGAGGCAAGTGAATCTAAAGCCCAAGGAGCAGGTCAGAGTCTGGCTCAGGCAAGAACATGAGTGGGTTGTGCAGCCCCGTAAGCCACCTCACAACTCCCGGCACACTTAGATGATGGCAAGAATGGTAGGACACAGGTATTTTCAGGGCGGCATTGAGCTCTTCCCTGCAAAGAAAGTTCCCATGCTGACACATTCACTTGATGACGATAACGAAAGAATACCGGTATAGAATGATGGAAGATGTACAAGAGGAATTTTGACACACACGTTTTGGCACAAACATCAGTCTTTACTCTGATTCCAGTTAAAATCAATTTAAACTGTGTGTTGGCTCACGCCTGTAATCTAGACACTCTGGTGGATTGAGACAGGAGGATCAGCTCAAGACCATCCTGAGCAAAGCAAGACCCCTGTCCCTACGAAAAATGGAAAAATTAGTGGGGCATTGTGGTGGGCACCTGTAGTCCCAGCTACTGCAGAGGGTGAGGCAGGAGGATTGATTGAGCCCAGGAGTTTGAGGTTGCTGTGAGCTAGGTGGACACCATGGCACTCTAGCCCTGGTGACAGAGTAAGACTCTGTCTCAAAAAATAATAGAAATAATAACTTAAACTGTTTAAACCAAAAAAGGCACTGCCGGCTCCAGAGAACCAGTGCCCTGTTTTCTGCTCCCCTAGACGCTTTCCACACTCGCAGCAAGTATCTTTTTCTTTTATCTCCTTGATGACTGCACATATATCTTATCTCTAAAAGTGGTGTCAGAAGTACATGTAAAAATTGATATGCCATGCTGAGGTCAAAGTCCTAAAAACAACATGACCTTGCTAGGAGACATCACCAGGTGAGAAGCAGAGGCCAAATTTAAGCGAAAGAAGATGCTCCCTGGCTCCCTGTCTGGGAGGCAGGAATGTAGACTCCACAGCATAACAGCTCCACCCCCCACACCCTAGTTTGGCAGGTGTTAATAGTCCTCCTCCCTCGGCTTTTATCTCTAGAAAATGTTTGTCAGGATGCTTCATGCCCTCTGGGCTGCTCAGGCATCCACAAAGTAGGAGAAGCAGATATTTAATAATAAAGTTTAATCAGTTCCAGCCCAACTGACTTCAGACCTTGACAGTAGTTCATGAAAAATAACCTAGCACACAGTAAACACTTAAAGAGATAGCTGTATGGTGATAAGGTTAACGGGGTTAACATAAGGTTACATTTCTGACTAACTCAATCTCTCCTGCACATTGGGAAAGGGATTCATCCATTGCTGGTGGCAAAAAGATTTTCTCCAAATTCTGCCAGGCTTTTGGCCTTCACCCTGAGCTACTGAAAAAAAAGTTAACAACTGTTAACTTGAGTCAGAGCCTAGGCTGACCACTTTATCTCTAATCCTCTCTTTAATAGCCCCAGCAACCCTGCAAGGGAGATGCTAGCACTTGCTTTCCTTTTCAGATGGGGAAAATGAGGCAAGAAGAAGGAATGGAAATTGGGTGATTTATATTCCTAATCAGTAGAGAGAAGAGAATCAGACTCAGGCAGTTAGACTCCAATGCCCCCTTTAAATGATTCAGTATCATCTACATTTGGTGCACCACAGGGGACTTGTCAGGTCAAGGGTTTCTTACACTGCCCTGACCAGGGCAAAATTGCAGCTATGTGGAGGAAAAAGCTTTAAAGTTCTTGAGCACTATAGGATGACTGTACTTAATAATTACTTTGTATTTTCAAATAGGAGAGA
>NW_003852400.1:1090918-1103244 GCF_000181295.1 Otolemur garnettii
TTTTTTTTTTTTTTTGAGACAAAGTCTTAGTTTGTCGCCCTCAGTAAAGTGCTATGGCATCATAGCTCACAGCACCCTCAAACTCTTGATCTCCAACTCTCGGCCCTAAGCAATTCTCTTGTCTCAGCTTTCCGAGTAGCTAGGAGAACAGGCACTCACCACCACACCTGGCTATTTTTAGACATGGGGTTTCACTCTAGCTCAGGCTTGTCTTGAACTCCTGAGCTCAAGCAATTCACCTGCCTCGGCCTCCCAGAGTGCTGGGATTACAGACGTGAGCCACTGTGTTCAGCCTAGAAGAGAGGATGATTTCGAATGTTTCCAACACAAAGGAATGATAAGTGTTGGAGGTGATGAATACTCTAATTACTCTGAATTGATCATTACCACTGTATACGGGTATCAAAATACCACACTACACACCATAAATATGTGCAATTATTATGTGTTGGTTAATTTAAAAAATAATAAAAAGAAAGTAAATGGGAAACCCCAGGAGACTAGAGGTGACCTGGAGGCTGGTGAAGTGGAGGGTGGGGTCTGACCGCTCCCCACCTTGAAGGAGTAAAATCATCTGCACTTCCTCTGTATTCATCACGGAGAGTCTCTTCAGGACTTATGCCTGTCTCTCTAGAAGTTTCAACTTTTGGGCGTAAAGAATTGAGCTAACTATGGAAAGGATGGCTTTTCTTAATAAATATCATATAATTTGGTTTCGAGCAGCTACTGAATTGTATGAAAAGGAGTGTGTGTTATAAATGTTTGCACCTTTGTTGGTTAGAAGGGGACTAAAACATTTGCTTCACACTTTTCCTCCATATTCTCAAACACATACACAAAGGTGAACATTGCAGTGATTACCCAGTTACTGATTTTACTGGGATAGACCTCAACGTCTGTCCTCTTAGCTCTCTCTTCTGGGTTGTTGTTTTACTCGGCACACCATGCACATGCCAAGTTAACCTTCCAAAAATACTTGAACTTTTGAAGTTGTTGCAAAGTTAACTATGAACTCAGCAGACCATTTGTAACTACTCAAAATTGCTTTGGGAAAAAAGCAACCTATTCAAACCCTTCTCCGGCATGGGCTCTGTCTATTTGGCCCAAAGCCACGTAAGACGGAGATGTGGACAGGAGATCAAAACAGCCTGGTCCGAGAGGACTTGGAAGGGCCGGATGGGGAAGGAGGGGTCAAAGAACAGTCATTCTTTGGCCATCAGGTCCACCTGGGGCAGCAGAAGAGCTGAGAGAAGTGAAGAGAATTCATAGTTTACGGGCACCTTCCATAAGCGAGACATTGGGAACTTTTACCAATATTTTACAATCTAATTGTTACAATTTTATGGTTATTAGCTAACGTATCCATAACAAGGTTTTAAATGCTTTACAAGTGAAACTCATGTAAGAGTCACAACTCCATAAAGCAGATTCTATTATATTATCTCCACATTTAAAAATGAAAACCTTGAGTCATGGAGAGGTGATGTAACTTGCCTACAGTCACGCGGCAGGTGCATGGCAGATTCAGGATTTAAACCGAACTTCAGAAGCACTGCTCTCCACTCCATACCTGCTCCATCCTCCTCTTTATGAACAAATTCAGATAAGCCTCTTTCTCTGCTTCACTATTTTCGTCCTCTGTCCTGAATTCTCCCTTGTGTTCTTTCCTCTCCCTAATTCTCTTCCTTTCCTCTGCCTTTGTTCCTTTTCCTGTTTTCCTTCCTTCTCCTTCCCTCTCTCATCCCTCAAGGCTGCCAGTGACACTTGAAATGGGCAATGAGGGCTCAAAAGGTTAACGAGCTCTGCCCCTGGTTAACGTAGGCAGACTCACACAGCGGCAGAGGATTGCCAATCTGACCGGAAGCTGTTAATAACTGAAAACGTAAACGCTTATCTCCAGAAGTGCTGACATGATGAATTAGCCCAATTGTTGTGACAAAGGGGCATTTCGATTTTTATTATGGTCAGCCTAGTGAACAATTAGATCAGATTGTTAAGTGTTCAGTGGATTAATTGTTTAATGATTTGATTAAGGGCTTGGTTATTGACGTGAGTGTTCAGGTTAACCAAATTACACAGTCTTATCTTTAAGGGAACCTGAGGAGACCAGCAGGCACAAAACCACGGACATGGAACTCCTGGTTTGTTGGTGTGGGTTTCGAAGGGACCCAAAAATATTTCTAATAAAGGGATTAAAAGTCATCAATCCCTCAAAAACCTCAGAAAATTCATCCATGTCTGGAATCCTTTTGGCTCATTATACCATCTGTACATCTCCTGTTCAATTTCCTGTGCTGTCCAGGGCTCTGACCTTGATCTTTCCTTTTATTTACCTGCCTACTTGTTCCTGTTCGTGCCTTCAGGGCCCATCTCTTGCTGATGACTCCCAGACAGGTGTTCCAGAACAAATTCTCAATGGATATTACTAACCACCTTTCTGAGGTCTCTACTTGGCTATCCTTCAGGCATCTTAAATTCAATCAGAATAAAATGCCTTGACCTTTCCCCATAATGGTCCCTCAAACTAAAATCTTTGATTAATCCTTGAGTTCTCCCTTTGCTAAACCTGTATCCATAAGGTCCCCAAATTCTGATAGTTTTACCAAGGAGATGCCTTCTGACTCCTTCCACTTCTCCATCCCTGCTGCACCAGCCCTACTCCATCATCTCTGACACGGTGAGCCACAGGCTTGCAACTAGCACCTGGGACACAGCATCAGTTTGCTTCCATATTTGTTTTCCTTCATGATCACCGAGCTTTTTAAGGGCAAGAACTACACCTTATTCATCTTCATGTATAATTACTAACAGAACTGAGCTGGGCTCACCTCTCTGCAGTCTGCTATTCATGTCGCTACAAAACTTCACTTTCTACAAATCATCCCCTTTTTCCATCAGTTTTCTACCTTTACAGAATAAAGGGTAAGCACATTGTTATGGCATAGAGGCCTTTCACAGTGTGTTCCCAATTTAGTTCTCCTTATTTCCCACCATTCTTCCCCTGGTACCCCTTTCCAGCAGAGCTCAGATGCTCCATTTGCCCATGCTCTCTGTGACCCCATGGCTCTCCATACAATATGGCTCCTGACAGAAATCACCTCCCCCAGTGATGGCTCCAAGGCTGTCTGGAAAATGCCTTATCTTTTGAGGTCCAGCTCAGCATTCCCTCTTCTGGGACAGGTCCCAGATAGCTCCTCCTCTGCAACCATCCACTACTATGATTCTTATCTCCATGTATATAAAATGTTATTTTTGCAAGGATTTATTTGCTTGTATCGCTGTCTGTATTAGTTGCCTGTGGCTGCTGTAATAAACTACCACAAAGACTGAATGACTTAAAACAACATGAATTTATTCTCTTATAATTCTGGAGGCCAAAAGTCTGAAATCAACATTGCCAGGTTAAACTAAGGTGTCAACAGGGCTGTATACCCTCCAGAGACTCTAGAGAGGAATCAGTTCCTTCTCTCTTCCAGCTTCTGGTGGCTACATGCATTCCTTGGCTTGTGGCCACATCACTGTCAGCTCTGCCTCCATCTTCACATGGCCCTCTCCCATGTGTGTGCGCTTGAATGTATGTGTGTGTGAAATCTCCCTCTGCTTCCTGCTTGTAAGCATCTATCTAACTGCATTTAGGGCCTACCTAGATGATCCAGGATAATCTCCTCACCTCAAGATCTATAATCATATATGTGAAGACCCCTGTTACAGAGAGAATAGGATCTGATATTTGGGGGGGGGGGATCACCATTCAGTCCATTACATTGTCCCAACAGACTGGAACCTCAGAAAGGGCAGGGATTGAGTTTTTCTTGTATTTTTATTCCCAGAATTCAGCACCAATAGGCATTCAACAAATGCTTAATGAATGGTTGGATAATAAACGAACTAGACACTCTCGTCTTGCAAGTGTTGACTTTTTATCTGTTCTACAATCACGTATTGATCATTCTTATGTGTGACATACTGCATGAGGCTTAAGAAGTAAAGTAACAGCACAAAACAAACACAGCTCTGCTCTTAAGGAGCCCACATCTTAGTTGGAGAACCAGACATTGAAGAGGGGCACACACAGATAATATATATGGTAATTACATGGTATGGCCCGGGTTGGGAGAGACAAATGCAAAGATCAATGAGAGAGCATAGAGGGGTGGAGGTTAGCTCAGGTCTCTGTGAGCAGGACGTTATATGCCATGGGGGAAGCACACATACCTGCTGAGTGAAGAGTGAGAGACACATACTCCAAGCAGAGATAAGGACTCCAATCCAGGCCTTAGGGCAATAAAGATCTCGGCGAGTTCGTTCAAGAAACAGAAAGAAGTCTGGAGAAGCTGGAGTGTAATGATCTAGAAAGGAAAGGGGGAGATACTGTCAGGGAAAATCATGCAGGTTTGGGGATCATGTGAAGAGTTTTGATTTTTTTTGCGAGGGGACAGAGTTTTACTCTGTCAACTGGACCAGAGTGCAGTGGCATCATCATAACTCACAGCAACATCAAAGTCCAGGCTCAAGTGATTCTCTTGCCTCAGCCTTGTGAGTAACTGGAACTACAGGTACAGTTTTCCACTTTTAGTACAGATGGGGTCTCACTTTGCTCTGGCTGGTCTCCAGCTAACCCAAGGCATCCTCCCTCTTCAGCCTCTCTGAGTAGTAGGGGGCTAGGTGTGAGTCACCCCGCCCAGCCAGAGCCAGAATTCTAAACTAAGTCTTTTCATGTCATGGGATAAACTTATAAAATGAGTAGGTGTGCAGTTTTCCCACATGTGTATTTTTAGGTTGTGTACTTTCCTCTCATGTATACAACCTTCTCCTTCACTGGCCTGAGACACCCTAAGGACTGGGAAGAGGTGAAGGTGTGAGTCAGGATTGTGGGAGTGGAAAAGCCAAAAAAGGAGAAGGCAAGGGAGAAGGAGAAAGAAAAAGACGGAGAAAAGGAAAAGAAAAAGGAGAGAGTTAATATTCAGCTTCTGACACACAAAGTTCGATTTTCAATTTCTTAGCAAGACAGTAAGCTCAAAAGCCAGGCTTTATTAATAGAGAAAAGGATTTTTCTAAGTTCTCCCGTCTCCTTTAACATATCAGGAACTATGTCTGGAAGACTTGATCAGAGACTCCCACAGAGGAGAGGTCTGGATATCACAGGAAGGCCCCCGGTCTGTGAAGAGCCGAGGTAGATTGGCAGGTGGGCTGGCTCAGTCTCCCTCTCTGTGCCAATGCTGTCACAAGAAGAGGAGGAGCAGAAAAGGTGAAGGCCAAGTCTGAACTCAGGGGCTTCTGCTCTGCTTTCTGTTGAAGAGCCTGGGAAGGAACCATCTCCTGAGTTGCCTGGTACCAACATGGAGGTGACTGCATGGAAACAAATCAGAACGCAGCCTGCTTAGGCCGGGGAGGGCCGCCCTTCAATTCCCCTAAGGGATGTCAGTTCCCACATGGCATGTGTGGGGTTGGGTGAATGTGACATGGACATGAGTATAGAGTCTGGCTGGGGAATGCACCAAAGGCATTGACGTCAAAGGTTTCTTCAGGCCCAGAGAAGGCCAAGACAGGGTTAGGGAAGAGAAGTGTCACATAACCAAGTTAAGAGACCACTGATTGCCACTCCTTAGCGGCAGACACCAGCAAAATACCTGGGGAATGGTCCAGCCACTCTCAGCAGTTGCCAGCCCAGGATGTGGCTGATAGGATTTTTCTCTTCTCCATCACTGGTGTTCACGTCACTCCACTTCTCACCCAGTCCCCAAAACACTTACAACCACCTGGATGAAAGGGGCCAGAAATCTGACAGGCCGAGCCTTGTCTCCAAAGAAACAGAATATTTGAAGAGACAACGTAAATGATTGACTTGAATTAAATTAGACAATTTAATTATACTAAAATATAATTTTCACTCACTAACAAATACTGGGGATGATTATAAAGGATACTGTATAAGTTATAGGAAAAAATAACACATACCACTTCTTTTTTTTTTTTTTTTTTTTTTGAGACAGAGCCTCAAGCTGTCCCCCTGGGTAGAGTGTCATGGCATTACAGCTCACAGCAACCTCCAACTCCTGGGCTCAAGCGAGTCTCCTGCCTCCACCTCCCAAGTAGCTGGGACCACAGGCGCCGGCCACAACACCCGGCTATTTTTTGGTTGCAGCCGTCATTGTTGTTTGGCGGGTCCGGGCTGGGGATTCGAACCCGCCACCTTAGGTGTACATGGCTGGCGCCTTAGCCGGTTGAGCTATAGGCTCCGAGCCACCACTTCATTTTGTCAGAGAAAAATATTCAGTCAAAATCTGAGCACAGCATGAGTAAATTTGTCTGAGCCCAGAGCCTGCACTCTAACCACTACCTTCTACTAGTAGTACATGCCTATGATAAAGCTTTGATCAAAATCTCAGCTAGGTTAAACTTTTTAATGTTCTTCAAGCGCATTTCTGAGTTGAAGTGGTGGCAGAGGGTATATCACATGCTATAATAAATAATGATCACACTTTTCTCATTGGATGGTTGTGAAGAATTGAGGGAAAAGGGAGCCAGACAGTAAGTGCTATGTGCATGTTGTCATTATTATTATTGTTGTTATTTTCCATGGTAAGCAATGGACATTGTCAGTTGACCCATGGGCATCCATATATTTCTTCTCCCACTGGGGAGCAGCCAGATGTTAAGTGTGATGCAACCACCCCCAGCTCCAGCCTCTTGCCACAGTAATTGGTACAAAGAGTGGACACCGGTCCTAAATTGGTTCAACCAGACCAAAAGCTGAACTTCAGTTTGATGTTGTGGGAGAAAGCTCTCTTTTCCCTTTATAAGATGGGGCGAGTAGATTTGTGATCTAAAATTGTTACAGCCAGCTTTGCCTCTATATTGTTTAGGTACGTAAATATTAGTGGGTCTCAAATTTTCTGGTCTGAAGGTTACTTCATAACCTTAAAAATTATGGAGAACCACAGAAAGCTTTTATTTATGTGTGTTATTGTTATCGATATTTGGTGCATTAGAAATTGAAGCTGATAATTTTAAAACTATTCATTTTAAAGAAAAATAATAAATCTCTTACAGGTTAATATAAACATACTTTTAAATGAAAAAATTAATGTCTCGGGCAGAGCCTATGGCTCAGTGGGTAGGGCGCTGGCCCCATATACCAAGGGTGGCAGGTTCCAACCTGGCTCCAGGCCAAACTGCAACAAAGAAATAGCCAGGCGTTGTGGCGGGCACCTGTAATCCCAGCTACTCGGGAGGCTGAGACAAGAGAATTGCCTAAGCCCAGGAGTTGGAGGTTGCTGTGAGCTGTGATGCCATAGCACTCTAACGAGGGTGATAAAGTGAGACTGTCTCTACAAAAAAAAAAAAAAAGTAATGTCTCAAGACAAATGCAGTAGTGAGAAGAGAGGCATTATTTTGTACTTCTACAAATCCCTTTAACATCTAGTGGGGTTTTTTGTTTGTTCTGACACAGGGTCTTGCTCTTGCTGGCTGGGCTGGAGTGCAGTGGTATCATCACAGCCACTGTAACCTCAAACTCCTGGGCTCAACTGGTCCTCCTGCCTCAGCCTCTTGAGTATCTGGGACTACAGGTGTCCAGAGATCTTTAGTGGTTCCCTGAATCCACAACAGATATGGAAATGTCCAATTCACATTTTCTGCTGTCAAAATTTTTCTGTTACAAACAGAGAAAAAATAGCTGAGAACTTGAATATGAGGAAATGAAGTTTTTCAAATCAACGGAAGGAAATGATGGGTACAAAAGGAACATTTGGCATCCTGTAGGGGTTAACAAAAGGTTATTAACTTTCACTGCTGAGCTTATCTCACTTAACATCCTAATAATATGTTCTGGAAGGTGCACTATATAATCAAACCTTTATTTTTGACCACATTGTTTTGGAACATGAATGGACAAGCCAGCAGGACTGAACCGGTTTTGGAAATTCTTCAGGGCTCTATAAATATGCAAAGAAGTAGAAGATGAAATTTGGAAGATGAAACTTGAATAAGAGAATAAATTTTTGAGCCAACAGTCTAAAAAGGGATGTAGAATTCACAATAACCTGCTCTCTGATTTTGGCTGCCTTTCCTGGCTGGGTTAGGTTGGATCAGAAAGGTGTCACAGTAGGATAATTTTTAATGTTATAAAACAAAAGAGAAATGCCAATGGGAATCCCTTTTCCTATTCTTAAAAGTAAAGCAATGGGTAGGGTATGGTGGTTTGTGCCTATAATCCTATCACTCTGGGAGGCCAAGGCAGAAGGATCGCTTGAGGCCAGGAGTTTGAGACCAGCATGAGCAACACAGTGAGACCCTGTCTCTACACAAAATAGAAAACTTAGCTGGATGTGGTGGCATGTGCCTGTACTCCCAGCTTTTGGGAGGCTGAGGTGGTAAGATTGCTTAAGGTCAAGACTTGAAGACCAGCCTGAGCAGTAAGCTATGGTGATACCACTGCACTCTAGCCCGGGCAACAAAGCAAGGCCCTCTACCACTTCTGTTTAGACACAGGAATAGGAATGCCTCTCTGTCCTACAAGCACATTCAAGGAATAAAATTTTTGCCTCGTGTGCACCAACACCTTAAAAAAGAATAAAAAGATCAGTGCTATTCAAACAGACACAAAAGGCGAATGACTATTATAGTTTCTCTTCTATCTAGTTCTAAGTATGTTGACACTACCAAAAATTCTATCTTAACTAACTCTTGATTAGTTTTGTTTGTTGACAAGTCAAATTGGAGTGATGAAAAGTGACTTTCATTTTTATCCTATAAAATTTTTTTTCTCACAATGAGCATGTATTAGTTTTGTACAAAAGAAGTTTTCTGTTCTGAAAATGAACATGAGAGGAACTATAGAGCTGTGGTCCCCAAGCCCCAGGCTGTGGACCAGTACTGGTCCTCCTCAGGCTGTATGGCATCACTGCCTGACTCTGCCTCCTGCCCCATCTTCCCTCCCCTCCCCACTACCCAGTGGGAAAATTGTCTTCCATGAAACCAGTCTCTGGTGCCAAAGACGTTAGGGAGCACTGTTGTACAGGAACTAATTGACTCGAGTTAAATTAAAGTAGAAAAGAAAATGAAAGAGCTAACCTGATGTGAGATCTTGAGTATTGAGTAGAGAGCAGCTGGGATTCTGCTTACCTATTAGTCTTCACTCAAATTGGGGAAATGAGAGTTTACAAGGGGGTCTCCAGGACAGGAGTGAAGGAGACTGACTGTCAGAAAACTCTGCTCCAGGAGCAGCAGTTCCTAACTGCTAGTACAGATTCACAGTGACAGCGATAGCCATCCCTCCTCCTTCAGAGGACATTCCCCAGGAGCCTCACCTACTCACCAGCTGTAAGGATGCTGACCACTTATCAGTCTGTGAATCCAGGGTAGGGATATCCCCTACCACAAAAGAGGGTAATGAAGGGATTCACTGATGAAAACTATTTTCAGAAAATCAGCTCTGGAGCGGCATGCAGTATGGATTGGAAGATACAGTAGTACTAGGAACAAACCCCAGAGGGAAAGAGGAAACCAGCATTTATTGACCACATATGCTGTGCCCAAAACTTAGCTGTCTTACCTGATTTAATTCTGAAACAGCATTTCATCATGTAGGGGTTCTGATTCCCATTTTACATATTAGGAAGTCGAAGGGTGATTAAATGGCTTGCCCATGTTCACGGCACTGATGTGGTGAATACCAGGACCAGGGCAGAGGCAGCCAGGGAAGAATAAAGCTGAGAGGCATGGTTGAGGAGGAAGGGGACTGGGTGACTCTACAGACAGTCAAAAGGTAAAGGGGAATTAAGGCTGATTCCAACCCCTCAAGTCAGGGTGTTAGAAGAGTGAAGGGAATGGAATTGAAAAAGCCAGGAGATAAACTTGTATAAAAAAAAAAAAAATGAGGGTTTTTTTAAAGGTCAGCAACAAAATGAGCTTTTTTTTTTAAAGGAAGCAATACAACATGGTGTACATTGAATAGTAATTCTCTCGATGCAAATCAAAACTACTTGAGATACCATCTAACACCAGTAAGATTAGCCCATATCACAAAATCCCAAAATTACAGATGCTGGCAGGGACGTGGAGAAAAGGAAACACTTCTACACTGCTGGTGGGATTGCAAACTAATACAACCCTTTTGGAAAGTCATCTGGAGAACACTTAGAGAACTAAAAATAGATCTGCCATTTGATCTTATAATTCCTCTGCTAGGTATATATCGAGAAGACCAAAAATCACACTACAATACAGATATTTGTACCAGAATGTTCATTGCAGCCCAATTCACAATTGCTAGGACATAGAAGAAGCCCAAGTGCCCATTGACCCATGAATGGATCAATAAATTGTGGTATATGTACACCATGGAATACTATGCAGCCATAAAGAAAGATGGCTCCTTCATGTTTACATGGATGGAGCTGAAACATATCCTTCTTAGCAAAATATCTCAAGAATGGAAGAAAAAGTATCCAATGTACTCAACCCTACTATGAAACTGATAGTTAGCTATCACAGAAAAGCTATAACCCATGTTAAGCCCAAGAATATGGAGAAAGGGGAGAGGAAGGGGAGGGGAGGGGGGAGGATGGGTCAAGGGAGGGATAACATTGGGATCACACCTATGATCTATCCCATAAGGGTACATGTGAATCTCTCTAAATGTGGAATATAAATGTCTTAACACAGTGACTATGAGAATGACATGAAGGCTATGTTGGCCAATTGGATGAGAATGTTTCACATTGTATATGGAAACAACACACTGTACCCCATGATAGTATTAATGTGCACAACTATGATTTAATTTAAAAAAAAGAAAAGTAATTCTCTTCTTTTTGCATTTCTACTCTCAGAACATAGAGACTATTAGCTGCTTTTTGTATGTTCTTTCTTGAAAGTTTCTTTTACACAAATAATGGTCATACACTACCAGCTCTTCCTTACACTGTCTTTAATAGTATATTTTTAGTATAGAGCTTTCCAGATCTGCCTCATTCTTGGTAAAGGCTGCATTGTTTCCCATTGTCTGGAGGTACTCACTCTACTTAACCAGTTATGTATTCATAATTATTTTGACTGTGGTTAGTGAGATTATTTTTGCATGATGTTATTTCTGGCATTATTATTGCTTCCAGCTACAAAACATTGCTGCAATGCAAATTCTTGTATATAATAGAATTTTATTTCCTTCCTTCCTTCCTTCCTTCCTTCCTTCCTTCCCTCCTTCTCTCTCTCAGTCTCTCAATCTCTTTCTCTCTCCTTCTCTCTTTTCCTGACAAAGTCTTGCTATGTTGCCCAACTGGAGTGCAGTGTCCAGTCACATGAAATTTTAGTGCACTGCAGCCTGGAACTCCAGGGTTCAAGTGATTCCCCCCACCTCAGCCTCCTACTACAGGCACACATCACCATTCCTGGATTGTTAGGTTTTTTTAATTAACATATAATAATTGAAGATATTCATGGGGTACATAGGGATATTTCAATACATGCATAATGGACAGATCAGGGTAATTGGGACATCCATCATCTCAAAGATTCCTCCTTGTTGGGAATATTCAATATCCTCCTTCCAGCTATCTGGAACGACATAATATTGTTAACTATAGTCATCCTACTGTGCTATAGAACACTTGAACTTATTCCTCCTATCTAGACGTGATTTTGTGTCCTTCAACAAATCTCTCCCTATCTTCCTCTTCCCCCTACCCTTCCCAGCCTCAGGTACCCTCCGTTCTACTTTTACTTCTATGAGACCAACTTTTTTAGTTTGCAAATATGAGTGAGAACATGTGCTGTTTAACTTTCTGTTCTTGGTTTATTTTACTTAACATAATGTTCTCCAGTTCCACCCATGTTGCCCTGAATGACATATTGTTCTTTTTTATGGCCAAATAGTATTCCATTGTATATATACACACCACACTTTTTGATCCATTTCTTTGTTGTTGGACACATAAGTTGGTTCCATATAGTCAATGTTGTAAATAATACCATAGTAATCATGAGGGTGCATGTCTCTTTGATATACTGACTTCCTTGCCTTTGGATAAATGCCCAGCAGTGAGAATGCTGGCTCATTTGGTAGTTCTATTTGTATTTGTTCTATTTGAACAACCTCATATTGTCCTCACTAGTGTCTGTACTAGTTTACACTCCCACCTACAGTGTATAAGAGTCCCCTTTTCTCAGCATCCTTAACACTTTTTCTTGTCTGTTTCATAATAATCATCCTAATGGCGTAAGGATACCTCATTTGTGGATTTGATTTGCATTTTATTTGTTTTTATATTGAGCATTTTTCATTTATTTGTTGGCTAATTGTATGTCTTCTTTTGAAAAAAAAT
>NW_003852400.1:1103492-1111297 GCF_000181295.1 Otolemur garnettii
GCCGGTTGAGCTATAGGCGCCGAGCCTCATTTGCCCATTTTTAATCAGGTTGTTGGGGGATTGTTTTGTTTTTGCTATTGAGATATTTGAGTTCCTTAAATATTCTAGATTTAATCCTCTGTTGGATGAATAGTTTGCAAATATTTTCTCTCATTCTATATGTCACCTTTTCACTCTGTTGATTCTTTCCTTTGCCATGGAGCAGATTTTTAGTTTGATATAATCCTGTTTATGTTTTCTTTTGCTGCCTGTTTTTGAGCTCTCATTCATAAAATCTTTTCTCAGACCAATGTCTTAAAGCATTTCTCCTATGTTTTCTTCTAGTAGTTTTATAGTTTTGGGTCTACTTTAAATTGATCTTTGTACAGGGTGAGAGATAGGAGTCTAGTTTCATTCTGTAAATATGGATATCCAGTTTTCCCTGCAGTATTTATTGAAGACTCTGTCCTTTCCCCCAATGAGTGTTCTTGGCCCTTTAGTCAAAAGCATCCTTTGTTCTGTTCCATTGCTATATAAGTCTGTTTTTATACCCGTGTCCTGCTATTTTGGTTACTATACCTTTACTATACCTTTGTAGTATATTTTGAAGTTTCATGGTGTAATGCCTCCAGCTTTGTTCTTTTTGCTCAGGATGGCTTTGGCTACTCAGGTCTTTTGTGGTTCTATACAAATTTTAAGATTTTTTTTTCTATTTCTGTGAAGAACATCGCTAGTATTTTGCTCAGGTTTGCACTGAGTCTGTAGATTGCTTTGGGTGGTATTGTATGCAATTTGTAAACATATTTATGAACATGCATCTCTAGGATAAATTCTAAGAAATGGAAGAGCTAGGTCAAAAACCTTTTTTAACTTAAAAAAATAAATATCATTTAAGTGTTGATAAATATTGCCAAATAATATATACTAATAAACAGCTGTACCCACAAAACACCAGAGGGCTTACTTCTCCACACTCTCATTAATATGAATATTTTCAAATTTTTTCTTGCCAAACTTTTTCTTCTTCTTTTCTGACAACTGAATAATGTTACTATATTATTATTTTAAGTTGCTGCCTGAATTTTAAACATTCTGAATTTGAGGAGCTACAGGGTCACTTAAAAGATCATTCTTACAGCCTACTGGGGATACAAGATCTACATTTGAATGACCAAGGAAGTATAGATGCTGATTTGGGGATCATGAGTTTAAGAGGATAAAGTTCTCTAAAGAGTAGTTAGAAGAGCAGAAAAAGAAAACTAAACTCTGAGGATGAAAGATAGTGGCAAAAAGAGGAAGAAGAATCAGTGACAAAGAGATTGATAAGAAACAGGAAAATCCAGGGAAATTGAAGATTACAGAAGGTAGAAGAGGAGAATTCCAGGAAGTGAAAAGTGGCCCATGTTGCATCCAGGACTGGGAAAATAGACAAAAGGAGCCATGTATTAATATTCATAATATGGTAGAGTACTGACAATGAATTAATTCAGTCTGGTTATTCACTAGAAAATGCCACAATAATGAGACTGGTGGGAAACCAAGCCACGCTTTAAAATCTTCCCCAGGCCAGGTGCTGTGGCTCACACCTATAACCCCAGCACGCTGGGAAGCCAAGGTGGGAGGATTGATTGAGCTCAGAAGTTGGAGACAGCCTGAGCAACTGGCTGGTCTGTTAACTCTGCTCTATAACTTTTCATATTTCTTCACATCTACTGAAAATTTAAAAATTAGCTGGGTGCTGTGATGGGTGCCTCTAGCTACTCAGGAGGCTGAGGCAGGAGGATCACTTGAACCCAGGAGTCTGAGGTTGCTGTGAGCTAGGCCGATGCCGTGGCACTTTAGCATTTTAACTCTGCCTCAAAAATAAAAAATAAAGTAAAATAAAATAAAATCTTTCACAGATGGAGCTGGCTCCTTTCCAAAATGTTAAATAATGCTGACAATAAAGTAGAAGGTAGTTTCTGAATGACGAATTCAGCCATCCCATCCCAGTGTACTCTGCTCACCTATTATTTTACTGGCATGAAAATGAACACGAGCAATGGGAGGGAGGCCTGAAATGTTGAGGACAAAAGGTTATCGTATAATACTTAAATACATAAATATAAAATGTATATAAGCATATAAAGTGTAATCCTCATTCCAATATTGCCAGAAGTCTTAATCACACTGCTACACATAATAAAATGAAATAAAAGCAATAAAAGAGACATGACTTATGTTTGAATGAGTGTCATGAGCCCCAGGTGACCGATGTCAAGAGCATACACTGTGTACTTCCGGCCAGCGTTTTCAGCACCATGCCCCAGTCCCTGGCTCAGCCATTGCACCTTCCCATGTGTATCTGAGGGTGACTCGGACTCCACTGTCACTCTAACTCAAACTCCTCCAGGGAAAGGAAAATACCGTGAAATTATTTTCTACACTATTGTTCTTTGTTTTCCTTTTGTACTCTCAAGCCTCAACTTTGGCCACTACAGCAGACACCACAAAGTAGAATTTGTGACTGGTCATTGCTGGCTGGTTTTACGCTTTCCTCTCCCTTCTGAGAGGAGGGAGTTTCCACCTGGTGTCTCTGGACTCATCTTGATGTTAAGAGGGATTTATTTATTTATTTATTTATTGAGACAGAGTTTCATTTTATTGCCCTTGGTAGAGTGCCGTGGCGTCACACAGCTCACAGCAACCTCCAACTCCTGGGCTTGGGCAATTCTCTTGCTTCAGCCTCCAGAATAGCTGGGACTACAGGCGCCCACTACAATGCCCGGCTATTTTTTGTTGTTGTTATTGCAGTTTGGCCAGGGCCAGGTTTGAACCCACCACCCTCGGTATATGGGACCGGCGCCCTATCCACTGAGCCCAGGCGATGCCCAAGAGGGATTTATATTAAACTAGGGAATTATTGACTTTGATAGACTGGACTCTTTCAGGGCACAGTCTTTATAAAGTGTGTAAGAATAACTGTCTCAATTTCCACTGCTCAAAGAAACAGAAAAAGATGCTCTGTATGGACATAGTGGGTGTTTGAAATGGCAGCCTGGAGTCTATTAGAAAAATCAGTGTGATTCGAACTCAAGACCTAACAGTAAGTCTGAGGGAGGTAAAGTTTTGTTCCCTCCATGATGGAGAGATTTGCCTCCTGGTGTAATTTCTGCCCATTTTGTCAGCGATGTCTGGGGATACACTTGCATCATGCCAGGAAACTTGTTTTGACTATTCAGTCAAATAATGAGGGATCAACTCAAAGGAAGAAGAGTTAAGTTAGTTATTTAAGTGAGTCCATTACTTGTCATAACTGACCAACCTAGCCACAATGTTAAATCTGTTAACTCTGCTCTATGACTTTTCATATTTCTTCACATTTGAAAATCTGACAAAAACTATAGAACATCTCACCTGAAAAATTCACACTTATGTGCATGCATGCATGCATTTTTGCAGAGCTTTAGCAGATTCCCTGAATTCTAACCACAGATTCCTGAGGGTACTCAGATGGTATTTTTGTTACATTTAAATTGAGGGGGGTTTTATTTCAAATTATTATGAAGATACAAATTTTTAGATTACATTATTTTTACTTCCTGGGTAAAGTTCCATTTGTAAAAAAGCCCCTCACCCAGGAGGGTGTTATACACCCTCAAAATATGCCCATTAGGTGAGATCCCACCTCATGCCCTCCCTCCTTCTGCCAATCGTCCTTCTCCCTCTTCCTTCCCTCCTCATCTTCCCCCGTCCCCATATTAGACTACATTTGTGTTTTATTGTTCAAAGAGCATGTAATTGTTTATAAGTTGGTTGGTTTCATATTAGTATGGCGTACATTGGATATTTATTTTTCCATTCTTGCAATACTTTACTAAGAAGAATATGTTTCAACTCCAACTATGTAAACATGAAAGACGTAAAGTCTCCATCTTTTTTAAAGGCTGAATGTATCCCATGCCATACATATACCACAATTTATTGATCCTTTCATAGGTTGATGGGCATTTGGGTTGCTTCCACAACTTGGCAATTATAAATTGAGCCCCAATAAACATTCTGGTGCAAATGTCTTTATGGTAAAATGATTTTTGGATGTGGAGAGAAGGGAACACTTCTATACTGCTGGTGGGATTGCAAACTAATACAGTCTTTTTGGAAAGAAGTATGGAGAATCCTCAAAGAACTAAAAGTTGACCTTCTATTTGATTCTACAATCCCATTACTGTCTATGCAGAAGAACAAAAATCATTTAAATTGAGTTTGAGTCATGAAAATGTTATACAAATTTTTTCATCTAATAGAATTCAATATAGCCAGAAGGCCATGCCTTTTAATATCATAGAATGATAACATGGTACTAAATACTAAAACACGCCTCTAGAAAGTTATGAGTCATGTGATAACACATCTGAAGCAACCTTGCAGATGGAAAACTTGATGGCTTAGGAGAATATGGACATCAAAAATCTCTTCTTCAAAATGAATGTTAATTTTATTCTTAAATAAATCAGATTTCTTCTACCATAAATGAGGAACAGAATAAAATTGAATTTTTATCTTAACCCAAATTTATAAATTAGGTCAAATTAAGAGCTCAGCATAAATTTGAAAATGGGTTTTTTATTAAAAGAAAGACTGGTCATTCTAGTCTTTCATCTATGCTTTAAATTAATATGGTTATTTATTTGTTTATTGATTCAACAGCCTTATGAAACTCTGGCTATCTGCCCAGCACTGTGCTAGGTACTTGGGATGGAACAATAAATAAATAAAACTCAGTCTGTCTTAGGAGGTGAGAGAATAATAAGAAACTGAGAGATATTTAATTCAAGTCATTATGTCAATTATAAGAATACAATTTACCTGCCAGAAAAAGATTTGTTTCCTATTGGTAAAAATCAATAAGTATGTTATAGTAAGCCTCAACTGGTAAGTTATTAATTTAAGTGTGATTCTAAATTATCACACTACATTATTAAAATCACAGAGCATCCCCAAAGTCACCATACATAGGAAAACTATAGCAACAGATATCCTGGAATATGTTTGCCACAAGCGGGAGAAAATGTTTTGTGTATGGGTATAGAAAGAGGTGGCTAACACGTGGAGAATATGTTGTAAATATTTTGTAAAATTTTTTAGTGAATTTTTTGAAAGTAAGGGTACTATGTATGACAACTTTTGGGACACCTTGTGCTTTGTTCACATCTACCACAAAAGCTTTCTTTTTTTTTATTTTGAAACAGAGCCTCAAGCTGTCCCCCTGGGTAGAGTGCAGTGGCATCACAGCTCACAGCAACCTCCAACTCTTGGGCTCAAGCAATTCTCCTGCCTCAGCCTCCCAAGTAGCTAGGACTATAGGTGCCCATGACAATGCCTGGTTATTTTTTGGTTGTAGTTATCATTGTTGTTTTGGCAGGCCCAGGCTGGATTCAAACCCACTAACTCCAGTGAGTGTGGCTGGCACACTAGCTACTAAACTACAGGTGCCGAGCCACCACCAAAGCTTTAAGTCTATGAAATTTAAGCTAAACTTTTAAGCAATATTCCTTACTTTGGAGTTTAAGGAAGTTCTTTGTTTCTGAAAAATGAACTAAAATAAAGCAAACACCCACTGCCATGGCTAAAACTGAAAAAACTACAATTCTCATACATTCATGGTAGGAATTTAGCTTGGCAAAACCACTTTTCAAAAACTATTTGGCTAATTAATCAACAAAAAAAGCAAAAAATTCCATCTGTCACTGGACAAGATATAAGAACAGAACCTTCTCTGAAGAAGATAGACAAATGGCCGATAAACATGAAAAAAAATGCTCATCATCCCTAATCATCAGAGAAATGCAAATCAAAACCACCTTGAGATGTCATCTAACCCCAGTGACAATAGCCCACATCACAAAGTCCAAAAATTGCAGGTGCTGGCAAAGATGTGTAGAGAGGGGAACACTTTCATGCTGTTAGTGGAACTGCAAACTAATACAGTCTCTTTGGAAAGAAGTAGGGAGAACCTTCAGAGGACTCAAAATAGACCTTCCATTTGATCCCACAATCCCATTATTAGGCATCTACCCAGAAGAAAAAAAAAAATAATTTTATCATAAGGACATTTACACTAGATTGTTTATTACAGCTCATTTTACAATCACCAAGAGGTAGAAACAACCTAAGTGCCCACAAACCCATGAATGGATTAATAAGCTGTGGTATATGTATATCATAGAATACTATTCAGCCATAAAAAGATGGAGACTTCACATCTTTTGTATTAACCTGGATAGAGTTGGAGAACATTCTCTGTAGTGAAGTATCACAAGAATGGATCCAATGTACTCAATAATAATATGAAACCAGCAAACAAGCTAATACATGCCACACAACAGAAAAACTCAATTTAATTCAAGTTGGGAGAAGTGGGGAGAAGAGAGAGGAGAGAAAGAAGGAGGAAGGAAACAGAGGGAAGAAAGGAAAGGGATTAGAGAACTCCCACCTGATGGGCACAACGTAAAGTATATGACACACCTCCTGGGTGCAGGACACAGCTACACCAGGGACTTTACCTAACAAACACAAACATTGTAGCCCAATCATTTATAGTTTTAGATAAAGCTGAACACATTTCTATCCCATGACGTAGCAATTCTCTCAGGACCAAAGAGAAATTAAAACATGTGTCTGCAAAAGACTTGTACAAGAAAGTTCATAATGGTCCAAAACTGGAAACAATCCAAATGCTCATTAAGAAGAGAATATATAAACACATTTTGCTATATTCATACCATGGAATACTATTCAGCAATACAAAAAGAATGGTCAACTGATACACATAACAATATAGACAAACCTCAAACATATTATCCTATGAGACGACAGCCAGACACAAAAGGGAACATACAGTATGTCCCATTTCTATGAAGTTCTAGAACAGACCAAAATAATGAAAGATGATAGGAATCAGAACACAGGTTGCCTCTGGGGATTGTCTGGGATCACCTGAGAAGAGGCATGAAGGAATTTGTGAGCTCGAGGGAATGAAGATGTTCTCTACTTTTCGGGGGGGGGGGTAGGTGAAACGTGGTATTGGCAGAATACTGGTCCTAAGATGTCCATATCATAATACTCCAAACCTGAAAAAATGTTAACCTGATATGGCAAACAGGGACTTTGCCAATGTGATTAAAGTTAATGACCTTGGCATGGGGAAATTATCTGGGTGAACAGAGAAAATTTACCCAGCTGTGGTCAGAAAGAATGGCACCAGGAGAAAAGGGCAGAGACATGTACCACTGCTGGCGTTGGAGATGGAAAAGGCGCATAAGCCAAGGAGTGTGGGTGGTCTCTAGAAATTAGAAAAGACAAAGAAATTGCCTTTTCCTCCAGAGTCCCCAGAAAGGAACACAGCTCTGTCAACATTTTGATTTTAGCCCGGTGAGACCCACATCAGTCTTCTGATCCACAGAAGTATAAAACAACAAATCCGTACTGTTTTAAGTCACTAAGTTTGTGGTAATTTGTTATAGGGCCAACAGAAAACTAATACACATAGGTATAGGTATTTGCCAAAACTCATCAAAACGTACACTCAACATGTAAATTATACCTTGTTCAAGACTGAATTGTGTCCCTTCCAAAGATACATTGAAGTCCTTATGCCTAGTACTTTAGAAAGACTTTATTTGGAAATAGGGTCATTGCAGATGTAATTAGTGAAGATATTAAAGTAGGATAGGCCGACTGGTAGCAACCCTGGTCAGAGGCTCCTGAACAAAGGAAGAAAAACTGGTTGGAATCAGAATCTATGAAGTCAAAGACGGGGAGCTGAGCCCAGAAAGAAGTTCAGC
>NW_003852400.1:1120113-1122841 GCF_000181295.1 Otolemur garnettii
ACTAATGTCCTTGGAAGAGAGAACACCATGTGATCACAGGGGTAGAGATCTGAGTGACGGCAAAGCTGCAAGAGGGAAGGCCAGGGATCTACAGCCATCACCAGCAACTAGACCAAGGCCAGGAGGGATTTTGCCCTGGTTCTCACAGGACAGGGCCCTGCCCACACCTTGGTCTCAGACCAAAGGTGCCAAAAACATGGAGAAGAAATGTCTATTTTAGGCCACTCTGTTTGTGGTACTTTGTTATGCCAACTTGAAGAAGTTAATACATGCTTCAGAATTATTTAAATTTTCAGGAAGACAAAAAAAAAAAATAAAGTTTTAGAGATACAGTTGAAGACCCCTTCTCAGTCCTCCCCAGTGTATTTCTTCGCTCTCTCCACAGAGGTAACCGCAATCATAAGTTCTTATTTGTCATGCCACTATTTGTTTTTATACTTTTGCAACATATCTAATAAATGATAAGCAGTTTTTGCATGTTTTTATTCTTTAATACAAAATAAAAACTTTGTTTTTCTGATAAACAAAAAATTATATATGTTGAAAGTATATTACAACATGATGATTTGATATACATACCCGTTGCAAAGTGATTACAAAGTGTTCGCGCTAATGAACACATCCATCCCTGAACATGGTTCCTTTTTTGTGTGCATCTGTGGTGAGAACACTTAAAGTCTGCTTCTTTAGTAAATTTCAACTACACGGTACAGTATTATTAACTGTAGTCACCATGGGGTAGAATAGATCACCAGAACTTATTCATCTTGTAGCTAAAAGTTTGTACCCCTGAGCCCCTGAAAACTGTCATTCTACTCTCTGTCTTTAATAAGAGCTGAAGGTTTTTACATTCCACACATAAGTGATACCGTGCAGTCATTTCCCTTAGCACGTCAGGTTTCTGTCTTTGTTGATGAACAAATAATATTCCATTGTGTATATGTGTATATATATGCACCACATTCTTTTTTCCTTCTTTCTTTCTTTCTTTTTATATTTTTTTAAGAGACAGGTGCTTACTGCAGCCTGTAAAGGCTGGGCTCAAGTTATCCTCTCCCACCTCAGCCTCCCAAGTTCCTGGATCTACAGGCATGAGCCACCATGCCTAGCCAGGATTTTTCTTTTCCTTACTTTTGGTAGACATGATATTTTGCTGTGTTTCCCAGACTGGTCTTGAACCACCTGGTCTCAAGCAATCCTCCTGCCTTGGCCTCCCAAAGTCCTGGGATTACAGGTGTGAGTCACTGTACCTGGCCAGTATACATGTACTACACATATTAAGAACACTTAGGGTGCTTTCATTTCTTGGCTGCAACAAACATGGGAGTGCAGATTTTATAAAGAAAATTTGGTTGGGGCGGCACCTGTGGCTCAGTGGGTGGGGCACTGGCCCCATATACCAAGGGTGGTAGGTTCAAACCCGGCCCCAGCCAAACTGCAACAAAAAAAAAAATTTTTTTTTTCTACTTTTAATAGTGACGGTTGTTCTCAAACTCCTGAGCTCAAGGGATCCATAGGCCTTAGCCTCCCAGAGAGCTAGGATTACAGGCATGAGCCACTGCACCCGGCCCAGGTATTTCTTCAGCAGACTCACTTCATTTCCTTTGGATAGATGCCCAGAGTGAGACTGTAGTAAATTGGTACAGAAATTATTTAAATTGATACAGCCATTATTAAAAACAGAACAGAGGCTCCTGAAAAAGTTAAAAATAGCACTACCATGTGATCCAGCAATCCCACTTCCTCATGTTTTTAAACTTTCTATGAATAGAATTACATTGTATTTACTCTTTAATGATTTGTTTTTTCACTTGATTTCTGTTTATGAGATGAGTTCATGTTGTTACCTCAATCTTTAATACATTGATTTTTCATCAACAAATGGAATTTCGTTTTATAAACAAAGTTTGGTTTCTTATCTATTGTACTATTCACTTTATATTAATGGACATTTAGGACATTTCTTTCTTTCTTTTTTTTTGCTATTTTAAACATTGCTGTAAGGAACATTCGTGAATAGTTCCTAATGATACATATTTAAGAATGGATTTGCCACATCTTAGAAGATACGTATCTTCAACTTGACAAGATAGTGCCACGCTGCTCTTGGAAATAACCGCCCCAGTTTACACTCACCAGGGTAGGATAAGAGTTTCTGTTGCTCCACACCCTTCCTGACAGTTGCTGTTTTTAGACATTTCATTTTTTCCAACTGAGAGGCAAAAACAGATTCACCTTAAAGTTTAAACTTCAGAGCCCTTCCATTCACATAGGCTTCTTCAAAGGCCCTGTAACTAATTTTAGATTTGAAATTTTGTATTCTTTGTCTTATACAGAGATCCCCATATTGCATAAGCTTCAAAACCCACCAAAGCTGTTACACTCGGCTGCTGATGGGCGTGACACTGTAGCTTTAATTTACTTTTCCCTGATTACCAGCGAAGTTGAACATCTTTTCATATGTTGTTGCAGATTGGCCAGGGCCAGGTTCAAACCTGCCACCCTTGGTATATGGGGCCTGCGTGCCCTATTCACTGACCCATAGGCACTGCCCTTATCTTTTCATATGTTAATTAGCACTGCAAATTTTCTGTGAATTTTGCCTTTTGTCTTATTGATTTGTAGGAGTTCTTTATATCTTTTGAATATTAGTCCTTTGTTAAGACTTAGTTGGGCAAATATCTTGTCCAGCCTGGAGCTTATCTTCACTTTTTTTTTTTTTTTTTTT
>NW_003852400.1:1123093-1140041 GCF_000181295.1 Otolemur garnettii
GTTGAGCTATAGGCGCCGAGCCTATCTTCACTTTTGTTACAATGTCTTTCATGGTTTAATTTTAATAAAGTTGAATTTATCGATCTTTTCCTTTATTCTGTGTGCCTTTTTGTGACTTAGGACATATTTTTATTCCAAGGCTATAGTCGTCCTTTTTTCTTCTGAAAGTTTAAAATATTATTTTTTATATTTAAGTCTTTAATCAATAGGAAAAAATTTTTTGTGTGAGGGCAGCTCCTGTGGCCCAAAGGAGTAGGGTGCTGGCCCCACATTTCGGAGGTGGCTGGTTCAAACCCAACCCCAGCCAAAAACTGAAAAAGAAATTTTGTGTGCCCGCTGTGAAATCGAGACCTAAATTTTATTTGATCTACCTGGATAGCCAGTTGTGTCAGCACATTTTTTTGAATATCTCATCCTTTCCCTACTGCCATCCATGTAACCTCTATCATATAGCAAGTTTCTTGTATTTTTTTCTTCTGCGATAGAGTCTCTGTTATCATCCAGTGGCCCAATCATAGCTCACTGCAGTCATTTTGAATCCTGGGGCCCCTGTGATCCTGCTACGTCCGACTGCTATGTAATTGGGACCATAGGTATGAATAATTGTGTCAGACTAAGATTTTTTCTCTTATTTTTTATAGAGATGGGATCTTGCTATGTTGCCCAGGCTATTCTCAAACTCCTAGCCTCAAGCGATCCTCCCACCTTGACCTCCCAAAGTGCTGGAACTACAGGTATGAGCCACCACATCCAGCCTCAAGTTTCAATATATGTTTCTGGGCCTTTCAATCTATTACACTTGGAATGTTTATGTCCCAAGCACAAACATAGCACTGTTGTAATTGCAATAGCTTGATAATAATCTTTACATCTGGCAGAGTAAGTCTCTCCATTTTTTCTCCTTCAAAGTTGTTGACTCATATGTTGAAGCTAAAAAAGTACATCCCATGGAGGTAGAGAATAGAAAGATGGTTATCAGCGGCCAAGAAGAAGAGGGTAGAGGGGTTATAGAGAGAAGTTGGTTAATGGGTAGAAACATATAGTTAGATAGAAGAAAAAATTTCTAGGGTTTGATAGCATAGTAGGGAGACTGTAGTTAACAATAATTCATTGTACATTTCAAAAATAGCTAGAAGAGAAGATTTGGAACACACAATCTTCCCAACACAAAATAATAAATGGACATCACAATCACCCTGCTTTGATCACTACGCAGTGTATGCATATTTCAAAAAATCACATGTATCTCATAAATATGTACAAATATTATGTACCAATGAAAAATTATCTTGCCTTTTCTTGGCCCTTTGTACAAGTTTTAGGACAAGTTTGTCTGGTTCTATGAAAAAAAAATTGTAGATTTAAATGTAATAGCATGGCTCAGCGCCTATAGCTCAACCGGCTAAGGCGCCAGCCACGTACACCTAGGTGGCGGGTTTGAATCCCCAGCCCGGGCCCGCCAAACAACAATGACGGCTGCAACCAAAGAATAGCCGGGTGTTGTGGCGGGCACCTGTGGTCCCAGCCTCTTGGGAGGCGGAGGCAAGAGACTCGCTTGAGCCCAGGAGTTGGAGGTTGCTGTGAGCTGTGATGCCACTGCACTCTACCCAGGGGGACAGCTTGAGGATTTGTCTCAAAAAAAATAAAAAATAAAATAAATAAATAAATGTAATAGCATTTAAGTAATGGATTAATTTGAAGAAATCATCTTCATGATATTGAGCCTTCACATCCATGAAGATGTATGTCTTTATAATTTCCTTAGGGACTTTTTTGTCCCTTAATGATGTTCTATAAATTTCTCCAAATAGTTCTTATGTATCTTTAGATAGGATTTATTCCTACTATATATACAGTTCTACTCCTTTGCAGCTTTTGTTGCTTTAGCAATGATATCTTTCTCTTTATTGCATTTGCTTTGCTCAGCTTTTATCCCTCAGTCTTGCAAAAATCTCCTATTTGTTTTAATATAAATCATTTTAATCTGATCAGTGGTTCTGAGATTCTACCTTTTTTTTTTAGGATGTTCTCTTAAGCAGTAAGTAACTTTAATCTGATTTATTCATTTAATCTGATTTATTCACTTCTGCAACAAGCAGAAGCAGAAATAACTTCTGCAAATGCTAGGTACTTTTTGCTTTTATTTTATTTTATTTTATTTGTATTGTTGGGGAATCACTGAGGGTACAAAGAACCAACTTACACTGCTTGCATTTGTTAAGTAAAGTCCCTCTTATATTTGTGTCCCACCCCCAAGAGGTGTGTCACACACCATAACCTCCCCACCCCCCTCCCTCCTTCCCTTTCCCCATTACCCCATTCCCCCAGCCCCCGCCATGTACTAGCACCAATTGTCCTCATATCAGAATTGAGTACATTGGGTTCTTGTTTCTCCATTCTTGTGATTCTTTACTAAGAAGGATGTGTTCTACCTCCATCCAGTTTAATACAAAAGATGTAAAGTCACTATCTTTTTAATGGCTGAATAGTATTCCATGGTATATATATACCACAGCTTGTTAATCCATTCTTGGATTCGTGAGAATTTAGGTTGTTTCTACAATTTGGTAATTGTAAATAAACAGTCTAGTTCAAATGTACTTATGATAAACTTTTTTTTTTTCTTCTGGGGTAAATGCCCAGTAATGGGATTGCAGGATTAAACAGGAGGTCTAGCTTGAGTTACATGAGGGTTCTCCATACTTCCTTCCAAAAAAGTTGTATTAGTTTGCAGTTCCACCAGCAGTGTAAAAGTGCTCCCTTCTCTTCACATCCACTCCAGCGTCTGTAGTTCTGAGATTTTGTGATGTGGGCCATTCTCACTGGGGTTAGGTGATATCTCAGGGTGGTTTTGATCTGCATTTCTCTGATAATTAGGGTCGACGAACATTTTTTCATGTCTGTTAGCCATTCGTTTGTCTTCTTTAGAGAAGATTCTATTCATCTCATTTGCCCATTGCTATAAGGGATTGTTGGCTCCTTTTTGTTACTGAATTTGAGTTCTCTGTAGGTTCTCTGTAAGTTATTAAGCTTTCATCCAATTGAAACTCTACCTTTATGTGAAACATTTTCTAGTTCCTTCAGCAACCAAACCTAAACACACAATGTAATCAATGCACAGTGGTTCTGAATAAATGTGCTGTATGTTTGTAAAAATAATGAACAGTTTAGACAGTTGAGGACAACATTTTTTGACAGTTAAGGACATGATGATTAAGGACAGGCATAGTGGTTCATACCTATAATCCTAACACTTGGGGAGGCTGAAGTAGAAGTATTGCTTGAGCCCAGGAGTTTGAGACCAGCCTGAGCAAGAGAGTAACATTGTCACCACAAGAAAAATAGAAAATGTAGCTGAGTAAAGTGCACCTGTAGTCCTATCCACTTGAGAGGCTGAGGCAGAAGGACCACTTGATCCCAGGAGTTGGAGGTTACAGTGAGCTATGATAATGCCACCACATTCTAGCTCAGGTGACAGAGAGAAACTCTGCTTAAAAAAAAAAAAAAAGAAAAAAGACAAGACAATTAAAGTTAGGCTTCCTAGATTCTAATTAGCTCCACCACTCAGAACAAATTTCAATTTACTCATTTGTAAGAGAAATAAAATACTATGCTATATATGGTTCTTGTAAAGATTAAATGGGCTAAACCCAACAAAATACACTGTACAGTTCCTGTTCCAAGGTATACACTAAATTAAAATTAGCTATTATCAAGAAAGGCATGAAATAATTGACACCACAGCTAATTTAATTACACAGCACATGTATGAACCAGGTTAAAAACACAGGTTAGATTAATTTAGAACAAACTCTAGTGACCTGTCCAAATTCTCTTGGAATTGTGTCATATGAAATAAAGTTTATTTGGTGGCATCCATGGCTCAGTGGGTAGGGCACCAGCCACATACACTGAGGCTGGTGGGTTCAAACAACAATGACAACTGCAACAACAACAACAATAACAAAAACAGCTGGGAGTTGTGACGGGCACCTATAGTTCCAGCTACTTGGGAGGTTGAGGTAAGAGAATCACTTAAGCCCAAGAGTTTGAGGTTGCTGTGAGCTGTGATGCCATGGCACTCTCCCGAGGGTGCCATAGTGAGACTGTGTCTCAAAAAAAAAAAACTGTCATTCAACCAATTCATTATTTAACTGTCATTCAACCAATAGGAGTGGTCATTCTGTGAGAGTTTCTCTCCAGGCACTAGATACACAGTAGTGAATAAGACAGTCGAGGTCCTTGTCTGCAATGAGCTTTCATTCTAATGAGGAAGCCAAATATTATCCAAGTAAATAATTGAGTATTTTTCAATTATGATGCTATGTTTTTACAAAAGTGCATATAAATCAAGCAAGGGATCACAAACAAAATACAGGACGCGATGAAAGAGAACACAAGAGTGGCTCGGGGGCTCACAGAGACTGGGAAGTCAGAGGAGTTCTCTCTGAGGAAGTGACATTGAAGCTAATTGACAGCCAGCAGAGAGGGAGGGAGAAGTAACCATGTCTGCAAGGGGCTGCCAGATTTCTCCACTGTGCTAGAGAAAGTGAAGGTGAGAGCAGGGCCGGACAAGGCTGGAGAGATGGGCAGAGGAAGATTAGGCAAGACTTTGGAGGCCTGTTAGCCTAAGTAGAGTCTTTAGCCCATGAAGAGGGCTAGCGTGAAAAGATCATCCCGGCTACTGGGTGGCCGAGACTGGGAGGGCTAGAGAGGAAGCAGGGGGTGCAGCAGGTGGCCCTGATAAGAAGGTGAGAGTGATGGCTTAGTGATGTATTTTGGAGGCAGACTCAACAGGTCCCCGCGAGAGATTGGCTGCTGGTGGGGAAAACGTCTGTGAGGGCAAGAGTCAGGGATGGTTCCCAGGCTTTTGACATGAGCACAGGCGAGCATTCTCTACTGATATGAGGAAGACTAGCGATGGGGCAGATTTGGGAGACAAGATCGAGTTCAGAGAGCTGTATTGCATTTGAGATGGCTACGGGGCAACCAGGCAGCGGTGCTGACTGGCAGTTAGTTAACTCTGTGAATCTACAGGGCTACAGCTGGAATCTGTGTGAGGCTTGGAGCCCTAGGACTCTTATTTAGGGTAAGAGAGTAGAAAGAGCAAAAAAGAGAGTCCAGGACAGAACCTTGAGAAAGGGCTAGATAGAGGGAGAGTTGGCAAAGAAAAATGTGCTAAAAAAATTTTTTTTAATATTTAAAAAACAGGGGATTTCAAGGAAGAATAGTTTGCAGGGTCAAAGGCTAAGACACTACATAAGATGAGAATTGAATGTATTCATGGCCTTTAACAATGTAGGGTTTACCTCTCTTGAGCAGAGCAGAGGTAGGGGCAGAAACTACAGCACAAATGGAGGCCTGCTGCCCGGAGTTGGGACCACATTCCTAGCAAGGGCCTATAGCATGCTGGGAGTTAACCTGTGCGTCACCCTTTCACAGCCCCTGAGAGTTCCATGGTGTCACCAGCCAAGAAGCAACACCACTGACTCCCATGTCAACGGGGAGGTGAGACATCAGGGAGATAACACTCGCAAAGATTGTTTTGATTTCATTTTTTTCCTTTTTACTTTCACGTGCACATCTGCTGTGCAAATCTCTTCAAGCCAATGAAATCCATATTATACGAATGCACTGGGTGGTTTAATCTCACAAGGAACTTGAGGAAGCTGTTGTCATCATCACTTGTGCAGATCGAAGTCTCAAAGGTCAAGACCACATTGCAGTCTTTTCATTGTTGTAAAAGTTAATGAAAGTTAATTATTAAAGCTGACAGAAAGGCAATGTGTCCACTGCCTTGCATAACCTATATATAGACATCCCCATACATATGGATGCACACAGAGCCAGCTGAATGGATGGACACTGTCTCTAAGAACAGGGATACTTTATTTCAACAATTTTCCACTGTTGCTGAAGCCCCTTGCTTGAGCCTGTATCAGGTAGGAACCAAATTTATGATCATTTTATTCAAACTGGTTGTCTTTTTTTTGAAAATGGTATTTTTTTTCTGATCAAAGTCTACTTAGAAATTACTCTTACGTTCTTGAGTTTATATCATGAGCGTGAATATTTTGATTGATCCCACTAAAGGCTATGTGCGTGTGTCTAGAGCACCAGCAGCATGAATTAAATATTTGAGCAGTCTTTAATTTACCAAGTAAATGGCTACAGGTGTTTTTAGGGTGTAAATACCTTTTTCAAGGAGAGCACTGCTCCTTGTCTTAATTATTAAGATAAGTTTTTTAATTCTCTACCTAGATTTGACCTTATAGGTAGATGATCCACTTTGAAGTCTGGCAAACAAAGCAAGTTTTTAGGAAAGAGTCTCCAGGACATAGAATCATCTGTTAGAAAGGACTCACAAAAAGTCCTCTGGTCCTAGCCAGGCACAGGGACACATGCCTGCAGTCCCAGCTACTTGAGAGGCTGAGGCAGGGGGTTGCTTGAGCCCAGGAGTTTGAGGCCAGCATAGGCAATGTAATGAGACTGCATCTCTCTGGGGAAAAAAAAAAAGGAAGGAAGGAAGGAAAGGTCATCTGAGCCAGAGTCCAAATGTGATAGATTTATGTGCCAAACACCTCAGACTTTCTAAGGAGAAAAGGCTAAGGGAAAAGGAGGGAGAAAAGATAATCAGAGCAAGAAGGATAGACAGTGGAAAGGGAGGAGGGATCAGCAGGAAAAAATTGGCCCTGCAAAGTAGCAGGGCGCCCTATGCCATGGGTAGTATAGTATAATATAAAATATAGCATACTGTGGCATAGAATATCATACAGAAGTACTTATCCCATAGATTACCAACTCTATTCACAAATGTCAGGAAAAGATTATACAACATTCCTTACATATGCAACTAAGAAATAATTTATTAAATCTTTGGATTAAATGATTTAATAAATCCTTTTATTTATTTATTTTTTAATATGAGGGTACAAAAAACTAGGTTACAATGTTTGTATTGGTTAGGGAGAGTCCCTATTGTAGTTGTGTCTGGTGTCCAAGAGTTCCCACCTTCGGCATACTTGTAGGGCTTGTCTCCTGTGTGGATTCTCTCCTGCTGAACGAGGGGAGAGTTCTGGCTGAAGGCTTTCCCACACTCTTTGCACATGTAAGGTCTCTCTCCTGTGTGAATCCTTTTGTGCACTGTGAGGTGTGCATTATGGTTAAATGACTTCCCACAGTCAGTACATTTGTAGGGTTTATCTTGTACCTGGCTTCTTGCAACTTCTGTAATGGGAGCAGCCTGACCAGAAGTTTTGAGTCAATCACTGTTCTCATGGGCCTGTTTTCCTGGGGACACTCTGCTGACTGATGAAGCTCGAGGTATGTTCTGAGTTTATAACCTGTGAGTTATAAGTAGGGAAACAGTTTTTCCTAGAACTTTCTGGGAATGGATTCGGGTTTGAACTCACCACATAGCTTTCCCCAACTCTGAGAGTTTTGTAGCCTTGATCTTGAATTGGTGCTTCTTTGAGGACAGATTCCAATTGCTTCAAGTTATTCAATGTTAGGTGTGCCATACACCCTAACATTGTGCCCATTCAGTGCAAGCATACCAATCCCTCCACCTCCTCCCCGTCTCCCTTCCCTCGTTCTTCCTCCCCCAAACTTGAATTAACTGTTTTTCTCTGACTGGGGTGTATATTGGTTCATCTACTGGCTTCATATTATTATTGAGGACATTAGACACTTGCTTTTCCATTCTTGGGATACCTTACTAAGAAGAATGTGTTGGTTAATACAAAAGATGTAAATTCTCCACCTTTTTATGGCTGAATAGTATTCCATGGCATATGTATGTTACAGCTTGTTAATGCATTCTTGGGTTGTTGAGGATGAGCATTTAGGTTGTTTCCGTATCTTGGCGATTATAAATTGAGCTATGATTGGCTCAGCACCTGTAGCTCAAGTGGCTAAGGTGCTAGCCACATACACGATAGCTGGTGGGTTCAAATCCAGCCTGAGCCTGCCAAACAACAATGACAACTACAACCAAAAAATGGCCAGGCATTGTGGTGGGTGCCTGTAGTCCCAGCTCCTTGGGAGGCTGAGGCAAGAGAATCACTTAAGCCCAAGAGTTGGAGGTTGCCGTGAGCTGTGATGCCATGGCACTCTACCCAGGGTGACAGCTTGAGGCTCTGTCTCAAAATAATAAATAAATAAATAGAACTATGATAAACAATCTAGTATAAATGTCCTTATGATAAAATGAATAATTCTCTTTCCAAAGCAAATTTGTCATGAAAGTTGGTGACAGAAAGACCATTCCTACTGAGCAATTAGGAAGCAACTATTTATTCAATTTCAGAAGCAAGCAGTTTATAGTGGGTTAATACACATTTTGCTTCCTCCCTCTGGATAAATGAGTATGTAAGTATGTAAATAAATGAATGTTTTAACACAAGTAGGTAGCACTTATTTAACTAAGAAACAAAATTCTTCATAAGATGAGAATGGATATTTTCTAATTACTGGAATAAATAAGTAATAACATAGTCTAGTTCTTCTCCACAATAAAGGTCTTTGATTCTCCAAACAAGGAGAAAAGAAGAGCCTCTTCTAGCCTCTGTTTCACTTGATTGTGGAACAGAGGGGAAACTAAACCAGATCACCCCAAGGAAATGGAGCCCCAGGCCACCCAGGTTCACACTGTGCATGTGATATTGAGAGTAGCGGCTTGGAGTGTGGCACTTTTATGCTCAGGGCAAGGACTCAGCTGGCAGCTCTGTTCCTTGCCTTGTGTCCCTTGGGGATAGGGACTGATGAGACATCCCCCATCAAAATGTCAGAAAGTAGCAAAGATGAAAATGAAGTAGAAAGAGCCAGGTATTCATAAGGCATGGCTTCTCCTGGCTCCATCACCTGCCAGGAGAAAGGGGAAAGGGCTTAGAACACCTCAAAGCCTTAAAGAAATGGCCGAGAGCCTTCTTCATTCTTCTCTGAGCCCACTCCCGGCCAATTGATCACACCCCAACAGTTCTACCGGCTCAGCCTTTCTGGCTCAGAAGGGCTTCTGTTTCCGTTTTTGCAACTGTCACTCTCCTCTGAACGTGATCTGCTCACGATGCTCTGCTTTCTCATCACCCCTCCCCTCCACACCTGTTCTCCAGGATCCAACTCAAGACCCCAAGTTCTTTCATGAAACTTTCCTCAGCCACAATCCACACCCTGCTTCCGCCTTTCAATTTCTTATCTGCACCAATCAGTTTGGGTTCTTCTCCTGTGCATGTACACCTTGGAGTCCAGGACTACATCATTTATATATCTTTTTACTAATAGTTCAGTTTATTTCAACAAACGTTCTACTATGTTACAGAACTGATGCAAAGAGGGGAATAATGATCAAGATTAGGGCCTTACCCTTGGGAAACTCAGTCTTGTGGGGAAGAGAACCACAAACAAATAAGGCCCACACCATATGGTGTGGAATAGAAGTACGTGCAAGGTGCTGGCAAGAAGGAAATGATTAACTCTGTCTGGGGGACTCCATGAAGGCTGCACAGCATTTTCTTATCGTAGGCAGCTGCATTAGGAACTGAGTTCCTGGCAAACAATAGGCTGATAGATGTTTTGTTGAAGGAATAAAGAAAGGAATCACCAGTCAGGGACAGCTGAGTATTTGTAAGAATGACTTGGAACTTACCAAGTGTTGGAGAAGAGCACAGATAAAGGAAACAATATGCACTAAGACCTGGAGATGTTAAATATTAGGATGTGTTAAGAACCAGCTGGAACCATAAAGGAGTGCAAGAAGCTTGTGGGTTAGGCCAGAACCGAAATGTGAAGGGCCTTGTGTGCCAGGCTAGCAAGGCTGGATAGGTAGATCCTTTAAAAATTATGTTAAAATAAACTAGGATGAGCATGGAAAATAACTATGCCTGGACATAAGCTTAAACATGAAGTCAGAGAAAAGTTGGCAGCACTACCATTTTCCAACAGGGTCCTGCGGACTTCTGTCATGTTGTAAATTCAGTCAATATTAAACTCAATCCTGGGGCTGTTACCCATGACATGAAGGCTGAGAAGTCTCTCTTTGTGTACTTTACCTTCAGTCTGGACACCAAGCCTGCCAGGAAGATAATGCCCCCCACCTTTGCCATTGAAAACACTAAGTCTTGGATCACTGGCCTGTAGCAAACACAGTTCAGAAATGGCAAAGCAAGGATTGAAACAAGGTCTACTTTGTTGCCAAATTGTCACTCTTTTCTGCTGCACCTCTTAACTAAAGTAGGTTTGACTCAGTTTTTCAGCATTAGGGGCAAGGCAGTAATAAGACTGATGAAAAAGTTTAGTGCCCAAACTAAAATTAAAACAGAGTTCCTAGCAAATACTATAAGACCACTATAAAATTTAATGAAATACATAAACAGATTTCTTGAATTAGCAATACATACAAGACAAATGTTCTTGCCCACTTTAGACACTGAACTACAATTGTGCGAATTATCCACATACTTAAATAAAAAAAGAACATTTTCCTTTAGCCATCGTGTCTTGGGTGTCTGGGGGAACTGCCTCCACACCCTCTGGCGTCTCACCCTGTGAGAAGGGCTCAAACACCTTCTGTGTCCATTGCTTCTCTCTTTCCAAGGAATGACTCTGGCTTTAAAAACCATCCAGAAGGGTTCATGCAATGCTAAGAGCTTTGAACCAATTACCACTAGATGGTAGGTATTTAGAGATCCATGAAAGGAGGTGTGTTTTCAGCAGATTTTAGGCACAGTATAGCATTTTTGGCAATGTCTTTAGGAAGACCCTCCTTAGCTTGGACAGCTATTGAAGGGCAATGTCACCAGAGCTGCCTTGTGTAAGCCTGGACATACCTAAAGTGATGAGAGAGGGGTTGGGAAATGCTCTGTGCTCTTGCCTGCCTCCAGGTTTCAAATGACCACTAATTAAAGTCCAATCCTAGCATTGCCTGTGAGCCTCTTGGTTCAAATGAGTTATTTCCCAGCAAAAGGGGTAGACTCTTAAAGACTAGAACACAGACTAAATGAAGGCTGAGTAGAAAGAGCAGGGGCGTAAGATGCTTCTCAGTGGAACGAGGCAGGCAGAGTGGGGGCTCCTAAATAGCTGGAAAGCAGGGGTTGACCTCAGGGCTTAGGCTACAGGTTGGAAATGGGCAGAACCTGGAGGAGTAAGGGAGGACGGTACATACAGGGCAATCCCTAGAAATACCAAAAAATTAACAATAAACTAGAATAGTAGGCCAAGGCAAGTGGATTGTTTGAGCTCAAAAGTTCCAGACCAGCCTGACTCAACTAAAAACAGAAAAACTAGCCGGGCATTGTGGTGCACATCTGTAATCCCAACTGCTCGGGAGGCTGAGGCAAAAGGATTGCTCAAGCCCAAGAGTTTGAGGGTGCTGTGAGCTGTGACACCATGGTACTCTACCCAGGGCAATAGAGTGAGACTTTGTCTCGAAAATAAATAAATAAATAAAAATTAAAAATAAACTGGAATAATTGGCTCAGCACCTGTGGCTCAAGTGGCTAAGGCGCCAGGCACATACACCTAGGGTGGCGGGTTCGAATCCCCAGCCCGGCCCACCAAACAACAATGATGGCTGCAACCAAAAAAATGGCCGGGTGTTGTGGCGGGTGCCTGTAGTCCCAGCTACTTGGGAGGCGGAGGCAGGAGACTCGCTTGAGCCCAGGAGTTGGAGGTGCCTGTGAGCTGTGATGCCACAGCACTCTACCCAGGGGGACAGCTTGAGACTCTGTCTCAAAATAAATAAATAAATAAATAAAATAAACTGGAATAATTAAATTGAGAAATTTAACTTCAGAAATTAATCCTAGGATTAAATTTCTGCTTTCTGCTCAAAAAAGAAAGAAAAAGAACAGAGAACCATAATGCATACGACTAAGGCATAGTACCAAGGTATGTACTTTTACTGGGTGGCCATAAAGTTCATGTGCTAATTTATTTATTTATTTATTTATTTTAGAGACAGTCTCACTTTGTCACCCTTGGTAGAGTGCCATGGCATCACAGCTCACAGCAACCTCCACCTCCTGGACTCAGGCAATTCTCTTGCCTCAGCCTCCCGAGTAGCTGGGAATACTGGCACCTGCCACAACATCTGGTTATTTTTTCTGTTGCAGTTCAGCTGGGGCCAGGTTTGAACCCAACACCCTCAGTATATGGGGCTGGCGCCCTACTCACTGAGCCACAGGCACTGCCCTTATGTGCTATTTTAAATTGCACACAAACTTTATGGCCACCTTGTATATAGGTATATGTGTGCGTCTATATTATATGCAATATATATACATATATATATTTTAGATGAAGAAATTTTTTAAAACACATCATAGGAAAGCAAATGAAAGTGGAAATAGATACAAATAAGGCTCAGAGTTCTGATGTTTTTAGGAGGAAGAGGACCTACGAATGAATCTTAACCCTCTCAAAGGTCACTGGCACCCCAGGAAATCTGGAGAGAATTGAGGCACAAAGATAGAACAAGAAAAAGCATATGTTAAATATGAATATAATATTTGAAACTGGACTTGGCAATTCCAGAAACAAACAAACAAAAAAAAGATGTTTTCCAAAAATTTCTAGGGAAAAAGTAATTTGTTCAGGTTAAAAAAAAAGTTAAGAAAATCACTTTTGAATTCCTATCTGCAGTAGGTCATTCTCAAGAATCTCAGAAATGATGAAATAGAGAATGCTGTTAATTTATGATTCTCTGGAGCGTCTCTTTAGCAGAGGTGCCATCAGGGTGGTTGGTTCAGGGGTTCACATTGTTTGTAACATGTGCAATACAAGGCAGCAGCTTTTGGACACAGGGATGGGTTCCAGGGGAAAAAAAAAAACTGGAATATGACCCTCAAGGCCTCTCTAAATTCTAGAACAATTGCTTAAGCCACCCTGATTCCTGCCCTTGAACACTCCCCTTGTAGGCGGTGCTTGAGTGAGTGAGTGGAGAAGTCTTTTTCCAGTCCATAGCAGGATGGTCAGAGGTTAGGTTCCTGATCCAGCTCCAGGTGTGAGGGAACCGTGGCCAGCCTCAGGGAAGGACGCTGAACACAAATGAAGTTATTTCTACCATCGTTGTCATAAGCAAGAAAAAAAATTAGCAGAGAGAGAAGAAGAAGAAGAGGAAGAAGAAGAAGAAGAATCTTTTTTTTTTTTTTTTTTTTTGAGACAGAGTCTCATTTTATTGCCCTCAGTAGAGTGCCATGGCGTCACACAGCTCACAGCAACCTCCAACTCTTGGGCTTAGGCGATTCTCTTGCCTCAGCCTCCTGAGTAGCTGGGACTACAGGCGCCTGCCACAATACCTGGCTATTTTTTTGTTGTTGTTGTGGTTTGGCGGGGGCCAAGTTTGAACCTGCCACCCTTGGTATATGAGGCCAGCACCCTACGCACTGAGCCACAGGAGCTGCCCCATAATCATTTTTAAGGATAAGAACTAATAGCTTCTGTGAACTTGATGAAAACATGAGTAAAGCAACTAAAGAGCAGAATCTTTGTTTTTCTTTTTTTCTTCTTCATGGCAGTATCTGATAGAACAAAACACACATGGTCCTTGAGTTTCCTTCATCTTCAGTTTGGCTAGGTTGGATACCTCGTAGGATTAAAGCTGTTCTCAAAAGGCACTCCTGAAAACCTTTGCTAGAGATCCAAGATGTCAGAAGTCACTGACCATGGAGATCTTAATTGTTAATGCCCCAGCTATATTGTTGGTACTTGGCAAAAGAGGACAGAAACCCATGCTGTGCAGAGCAATGCCGGAGCCAACTCCACTTCAGGAACAAGTTCTTCTGACAATGGGAAGTACTATCTCCTTAGTGGGATCTCACCCCTGGAACTAAGGGTGGGGAGATGGAAGAGGAGATAGGGACAAAAGGAAGAAGATGGGCAGCTCAGGGAGAGGGTGTGGGGAGCTCAGAAGGAACAGCAAAGGGGGATCTAAGAGTCATAACTGAGATGAAGGGACTTGAATTCTGGGAGGGGGGGGTGTCAAGCCAGAGGGTGGGGCAAAAGCACTGTGCTGTGAGTACAGAAGACAGTGGAGGAAGCTGGGGGATTGGTTCAGGGAAAGAAATGTGTGGTCAGAGAGAGGTCAGTAGAGGCCAGAATCTGATTCCTGCTATAACCTGAGCTCTGCAAATACATTGAAAATCCCATGAGATCTATGAGATCACCATAGATTGTAACAAGATACAATCTAGCGTAAGATCATTCAATTAATCACTGTGATTGAAGTCAAGGAACAAAACTTGGGCATTACGGGTGGTAATATAGAACCAAGATTAGTGGGGGAAATGCTAGCAATTTAGCTGGAATGTTTTTCAATTATGTTCATATTGGACAGTAAAGCGGCTGCATGTCATAGAAAAAAATCAGCAGAGAAGTCAGAGAATTCAAAACCTTTTCAGACACTTTACTAGCTGTTTGACCTGACAAAAAGTATTTGGGTTTTACTGGGGGCTGGGGTGTGTGTGATTGTGTTCTCATTTGTAAGAAGAAAATAATGATGATGATGATGATAACAGTAAGTGCCTGAAAGAATTGTGAGAACTAAATTGGTAACATGCATAAAAATGTTTCGTAAAACGGATCTTTTAAGTATGATAGAAACAGGACTAAGATAATAAAAAATTAAACATCTTGTGCAGAAAAATGCTAATAGTTAAAGTAACGACTACCATTTAGGGAATGCCTGCTGTGTGCCAGGTGCAATGCTAGATCTTTTGAAAACGTCCTCGTTTAATCTTTAGACTCACCTTGAAACTTGGGTATCTTTATCCCAATCACACAGATGAGGCTCAGAGAGGTGCAGTAACTTGTCCAAGATTTCTCCTTATAAAGACCTCATCACTTAGGAACTAAATAACCCAATAATATTTAGTCTGTGCCACAGTTTTTTCACCTATGCTTTGTAAAATAATCAAACTCCCAGAAGCAATAAGAAAATAACTGAAACAAATAATGTTTTTGAATTTCACAAATTAAAAGCATTTTATAAGATATAAAAATTCTGATGGGTAAATTGCAATAGGCTTGACTGAAGTTAGGAGCAATAAATAGATTTTAAGTCTAATCTGTCCTAGTACTCTGGTGCCATAACTTTGAAAATGTTTCTAGGAAAAAAATTGAAGAGAAGATCTTACTTCACAAGTAAAAAGTAGACTCCCTGATCAGTAAATTGAGTGGATTTTTGTTACTTTGTGGCAACCTTTTAAAAAAATAAAAGTTCATGTTTACCTATCCAGCTCATTGGAGTAAAAAGTGATATCACCATCACAAAACACAATCTAGGTCCCTTAATCCTGCCTTTTTTGATCTCAAAAGGTGGTAACATTCAGTTCGGAGCTCACTCATCTGTAAATTGCATCACATTATCTCTGAGTTATTTAAGAAGCAAGCTCTGCTTGGTTTCAGGCATTTTAACCTGCTAAAGGCAAGAAGAAGGGTTCACCACATAGTTCCAAAGGTCTTCAACTTGCCACAGCCCCAAAGAAAGCAAAATGATCGAACCTTTTGGGAATCAGTACATTGTGGCCAGGCCGGTATATTCTGCAAATGATTTTGGTGAAGAACATAAGAAGATAGAGAGATATCACAAGACATTTCTGGATCATCTCAAACTGTGTTGCAGGTAAGACATATCTTCAAGTACTAGCATCAGGAGTAAGTGAAACAATTTCTCTTAATTTTCTAGCTTTCAAGTTCTCCTTTCTGGCTCTAGCCCATAGTCTAGGGAGTCCTTGCGTCTGTGGCTTCCTAACTTCCTGCTCCCTGCCAGAGCTGGAAAGGTAGTATGAATGCCATCTCAGCTATCAGCACAGTCTTTCCAAATCAGATAGCTAACCGATGGGAACAGAGGCAAATTCTCAATTGAAATAGTGCACAGTTTAAGCTGAGGATAACAAATAGGCTATATTCTGGCTATAGAAAAGCAGCCATTTTTTGTTGTTGTTGTTGTTCTTTTGGTGGTGACCAGGGAGCAGTAGACACAGGTAGAGAGGTGAACATTAGTGGGAGTACAATCACTAATTTAATCTTTAATTTATTATCATCTTTACCGATTTTCCATTCACAATTAAGTACTAAACTTAAAAATTGATATTAATTGACCTGTGGCTTTCAATGTTTTCAGCTGTTCCGCACAAAAGGCCAAGGGAATTGCCCTCTCCTTGTTCCCCATAGCATCTTGGTTACCTGCATACCGACCAAAGGAATGGATCCTCAGTGACATCGTTTCTGGTGTCAGTACAGGGCTGGTGTCTGTACTACAAGGTAACTTTTTAAAGATATAATTAATATACCATAAAATTCATCCTTTCAATGTGGTTTTTAGTAAATTCACCAGGGTGTACATGTATCATCACTACCTAATTCCAGAACATTTCCTCCCTCCCCACCCCCCAATAATCCCTTATCCATTAGCAGTCACTTCATATCCCCTCCCACTCACCCCTCTGGCAGTGACTTTCCGCCTCTACAGATCTGCCTATTCTGGATATTTGATATACTATATAGAAGGATTTGTACAATATGACAATATTGTACACAATAACCTTGTGTCTGTTTTCTTTCACTTAGCTTTATATTTTCAAGGCCGATCCACATCGTAACATACATGGTACTCCATTCCATTTTATGAACAAATAATATTCAGTTGTATGAGTGTACCACATTTTGTTTATCCATTCGTCAGCTGATGGACATTTGGGTTGTTTCCACTTGGAGGCTGTTGTGAATAATGCTATTTTGAATATTTGCATATAAGTTTTTGGGTGAACTTACACTTCAGTTTTCTGGGATGTATTCTTAGGCATGTAATTGCTGGGTCATGTGGTAACTGTATGTTTAGTAGTTTTCTGCTAAATTATTTTCTCAAGTAGCTGCACCAGTCTACATTTCCACTAGGAATATGAGAAGGTTTAAATTTCTCCATATCCTCAACACTTGTTATTGTCCATTTTTT
>NW_003852400.1:1141479-1141782 GCF_000181295.1 Otolemur garnettii
TTTTTTTTAATTAAGTAACTTATTTTTTCGGGTCCAGTCTTAAATATCAGAAGAACCTAATGAGAACTTGATGATTTCGCCTGTATAAAATAAGTTATGTGTTTACAGGGTTAGCATTTGCTCTGCTGGTCAACATTTCTCCAGTCTATGGGTTGTACGCAGCCTTCTTCCCGTGCATAGTCTACTTCTTCCTGGGAACTTCCAGACACATATCTGTGGGTAAGTCAGTTGTTGAGCTGATGACTACTCACATTGCTTTTTCTTTATGAATTTTATTATCCATATATTGTATTAATTCCAAAC
>NW_003852400.1:1142105-1144768 GCF_000181295.1 Otolemur garnettii
CAGAATTGACAAATAGTTCGGCAAGTAACGTGTCATTATCATTGGAGGAGCGGAAGGTGTTGGTGGCTGCAACAGTCTCCATGCTTGCTGGAATTATCCAGGTGAGCACTTTCTCATGTTTCTTACCACCCCAATCTGCTGGTACACATCTTTCTGGTTTTTTCTCCCTCATGCCACCCTTCTCCGTCTTCCCTTTTGCGACACTTCTTCAGTAGCCCATAGGAAATAATTTAAGAAGGATCCCTCATCACAACCAAATGTGAGGAGTGGATCCACATTGCAAAAATGAGTGAACGTGTGTTTAGATAGAAGAAAAAAGGGAAACAGGAAGGCCCGAGTGGTGAGGAATGACGCTATTATGGCTCAATTCAGTAAAATGCCTGGGAGTTTATAAGAGTCAAGGAACAGGCCAGGTACGGTGGCTCACGCCTGTAATCCCAGCACTCAGGGAGGCCGAGGCAGGTGGATTGCTTGAGCTCACAAGTTCGAGACCAGCCTGAGCCAGAGCAAGACCTCTTCTCTAAAAACAGCCTGGCATTATGGCAGGTACCTACAGTATTAGCTACTTGGGAGGCTGGGACAAGAGAATCACTTAAGCCCAAGAGTCTGAGATTGCTGTGAGCAGTGATACCACACCCTCTACTGAGGGTGACAGCGAGACTCTGTCTCAAAAAAAAAAAAAGACAAAGAAAAAAGAGAAACATAACTATATAGAGACCTTGGAGGCTTTAGATTTTTTTTTTAATTTTTTAAATTCCTCAGCAGCTATAATTTAGTTGAAAAGGATGGGGGCTTAGCACTTGATGCTGTTCATCTCAAAGATTTCAGGAAAGCTGAAGAAGATTATGGTAGGGCCTAAAGTCCTTCTCCCAAGTCTTATTACCCTGACAGTGTTACTGAAGAGTGCAAATGTCACAGACTCTTCAAGACATTGCCTAAGCTTATGGCTAATGATCATTTCTCATTAAAGAAAGAAAAGTCACTTATTACAGAGACATAACTGTGTGCCTTATAGACAAATTGGCTAGTTTCTAAATCATTTCTAAACCTAGGACAAAAATGGAACCCAGTTGGACTTTGTACACCCACGGCTCTGGCTGCATTCTGGAGACATTAGTAGAAAGACAGACGGACAGTCGAGAAAGAAGAATCCATCCAGTTTAGTTTATCGTGGAACAATGATGCTGGGGGGGAGGGGCTGTAATTAACAATCTATTTCACACCTACAATTGATTATTTCTGATGTCCAATGACAGATGTGTTTTTCTCAAGCAAGCTGAGTAATTTTTTGAGGAAATGTGAGTAGACACTCACTCATCCATGCTCTAGGAAGCAGAAAGTGTAACTTAAAATCACATCTGCAAATTTATGAGGGCTGACACTAAAGAGGTATATGAATGAGTCCTTCCTAAAAGTATGGGTCTAGGGATAAGGAGGCAGAATTGGGGATATACCAGACTTACATCCTATTTGAACATCATGTAACATTCAACCTGGAGGGTAGGGTGGAAGGGAAGGAGAGGGAGGACCCCTGGGGTGGGAAGTGTTAAGGAGGCAGAAACATCTGCTTCTCTGAGGCATATACATACAGCTTGAGCCTTTCCATTTTGAATTATTTCAATTGCTGATCCTTTAGTTTGCCTTGCCAAGGCGCACTCCTCTCTGTGCTAACAAAGACTTTTGTTCTCTTTGCAGTTGATCATGGGGGTTCTACGGATTGGATTCGTTGTGGTGTACTTATCTGAGTCCCTAATCAGTGGCTTCACCACAGCTGCTGCCATTCATGTTCTGGTTTCCCAACTCAAATTCATTCTCCAGCTGCAAGTCCCACCACACACTGATCCATTTTCAATTTTCAAAGTAAGTATTTCATTGGCTTCAAAAATATTGAAATGCATGAAAGTCACTATTGTGATTCCTGGAGAATTTTCCTTCTGTACCTTTGCCGTGGAACTACAGTTTGTGAAATTTATTCACATTAAGAAAAGTGGCAAAAGCCGGGCACAGTGGCTCATGCCTGTCTGTAATCCTAGCACTCTGAGAGGCCGAGGCAGAAGGATGCCTTGAGCTTAGAAGTTCCAGTTAGAGGCCAATCTGTGTAAGATCAAGACCCCTGTCTCTACTAAAAATAGAAAAATTAGCCAGGAGTTGTGGGGGACACCTGTGGTTCCAGCTACTTGGGAGGCTGAGGCAGGAGGATCACTTGAACTCAGGAGTTTGAGGTTGCTGGGAGCTAGGCTGATGCCTTGGCACTCTAGACTGGGGAACAGAATAAGACTCTATCAAACGAAAAATGGAAGAAGAAAGGAAGGGAGGGAGGAGGGAAGGGAAGAAACAGGGAGGGTAGCAAAGAGAACAACACTGAAAATCAGCCACATCTACCATATAGCTAATGTTAACAATGAAGATTAAATACCACTTCTCTTAGACTTGACTTAAGTGTTGTCCAAAAGGAAAAAAGTCTAAGTATATTATTAAAACTTTTATAGCTAAGTGGTTAGGGCGCCGGCCACATACACCAAGGCAGGTGGGTTCAAACCGGCCCAGGCCTGCTAAACAATGACAATTGCAACAAAAATTAGCCGGTGTTGTGACGGGCACCTGTAGACCCAGCTACTTGGAAGGCTGAGGCAAGAGAATCACTTAAGCCCAAGAGTTTTTTT
>NW_003852400.1:1144963-1146546 GCF_000181295.1 Otolemur garnettii
AAAAAAAAAAAAAAAAATGCTTATTGAGTTACAGTGTTTTTCTATTGCTCAAAAGTAGGTCTCGGCTTTTTAAGAATTGTAATTCTTGGGTCTTTGATGCATCCTGTGTAGAAAGCAAAAGGAAATTGAACAACATGTAGCTAGGACAGTGGTTCTGCCCACCTCCAGAGGAGGCAAAGTAGAACAGTGTTCTTAGTTCTTCTAGCAAGACATTCTTTGAGTCTGAGACACAGCTTGTTCCAAAATGGAACCAACACTCTCTCACTTCCTTTGAGAACTATTCTAGAAGTGGAGTGTTCTAGATGCAATTTGGGATCCAGCTTGGACCTCTTCACCTGTCAGTTACCCATGGATATGAAACTTAATTGGCTTCAAGTTCCTAGTTAGCCAGGAAACTATTTTCCAAAAGTGACATGGAGATGGAGAGTCAGTTAAAAAAATGTGAGGTATCTAAGACACCCCCCGCAAAGGCCAGGAATTAAGGTAACACATGCTAAGGAAAATATCAAAGATTAGAAATCATTCCCGGACATAATAGTAGTGATGACTGTGAAATAAAAAACAGTGGCCAAAGAGACCCAGGAGCAGAGGAGAACAGCTACATCCAACAAAATTTGACACTAGCTAGAGAGTCCCAGAAATAATGAAAGAAGCCTCCCGGAACCACTGTGTTGCCCACACTATGCTTACTTCTCCTCACCTCCATGGTAGTCATTACACTGTCACATTCATGGCTCACATTAACAGAAACAGAAGATTGCTATCAATATGTCAGTCCTTTCACTTCAGTGTTTATTATCTATTTGCAGATAAGCATTCTACTCAAATTATACACTAACGTGGGACTTTTTATTAACTATAGGTACTGGAGTCCATATTCACACAAATAGAGAAGACTAATATTGCAGACCTTGTGTCATCCCTGATCATCCTGGTGATCGTAACTGTGTTTAAAGAAATAAATCAGCGCTTCAAAAGCAAACTTCCTGTGCCCATCCCAATTGAATTCATCATGGTGATTGATCATTTTAAGACTTTCTTTGATAGTTACTCCAGGGTTTGTATGTTGGATATTCTTCACCACCTGTAAACCAGGAGGGTTGGAGGGGGCAGAGGCCATCTCTTCCATTTCCGGGCATAAGATTTTGTATGATTTTCTTTTCTTTCTTTCTTTCTTTTTTTTTTTTTTGGCTGGGGTCAGTTTTGAACCTGCCACCTCCGGTATATGGGGTGGGCGCTCTACTCCTTTGAGCCACAGGTACCGCCCCTGTACAATTTTCTTTTCATTCAGCATTTAATAACTTCCCCTGTGGTTTTATTCTTTTCATGTAAGACAAGGAGGGTGCAGAGAACAAAACATTTAGCAAGATGTGGTCATACTCATTTGAGTTACAGCTGTGTTTCCTAACCCTGGCAGCATGTTATAATTGCCTCGGAACTTCTGAAAAAGTTAACAAACTCTTAGCTCAGCTGGAAATTCTTAGTGTGGTGGCTCAGGCCTGTAATCCTAGCACTCTGGGAGGCCAAGGTGGGAGAATTGCCTGAGCTCACAGGTTCGAGACCAGCCTAAGCCAGAGCGAGAC
>NW_003852400.1:1146811-1147807 GCF_000181295.1 Otolemur garnettii
AGACTCTGAGTTGCATCTCACATTTCTAACTTGGGAAATTTGCAATTTTGCAGACTGTGATTGCAACAGGTGTATCCTATGGCTTTGACTTCCAAAACAGGTTCAACGTGTCTGTGGTCGGGAAGATGCAAAGTGGGTAAGTGGATGGAGCTACAATGGCATTTCCAAGCACTGAGCAGGGAGTAACGGTAGTTTTGGAAGACGTACAATGTGGAATGCATTAATCCTTATCAAAACTCTCCCTGCACCCTACATCCACAAGGAAGGCTTGCTGCTCTCCTTCTTGGAAAGAGCTACAAAGATGGTCAAGGTGCACAGTGCTTAATGTCAGAATGTTTCCCCTTGCGGAAGATCTCACAAACCAGACAAGCAGGGACTGGGTCCAGCAGAAACTCACATGAAAGCGTAAGTTAGCAAAGTAAGGAGAGTAGAAAATTGGCAAAATAAACAAACCACCTCTCCTCATAAAGAAGCACCAAGTGAAACCAGACTTCCTTGTCCATAAATTACTATAAACAATATGTAGTGCTTTGTTTGAGATTACTGGAGCCAAGTTTCAAAAGTTCAAAAGAGAAGCTGAAGGGATACCGACCTGCCGCTTGAGCGGTCCAGGTAGGCACACTCTGTCCTTCCTCGTGAGCAAATTCAAAACAAGGCCTTTTACCTCTGCAGAAGGATGGGAAGTCCAGATTGCACAAGGAATTTAGAATGTCTTCCATTTAGTGGATTGAGAAAGAGGATTCAGTGTTGTGCTTTATTTCCTTTAACCATAGTATCAGTTTCTTCCAACTTACCATGGAAATGGTGCTTTTCTCTTAAAAAAAAAAAAAAAAGACTTCTCTTCCTCCCTGTGCTTAACAGGTATTTGAGAATTCCTGAAAACAGCATTTATATGTATTATTGACTTAAAACAGCCAAATTATTTTAAAGCCAAATATACATACATATTTTTTAAGGCAAAAGAAAAAAATGTTAGGCTCGGCGCCTATAGCTCAA
>NW_003852400.1:1149565-1154777 GCF_000181295.1 Otolemur garnettii
AAAGAAAGAAAGAAAAAAGGAGTATATTTAGATTCCAGAGGGATTTTGTAACAATAACTAACAGGCACTTTGTATCTTAAAGTGTGTAAATAGCATTCATATGTATTATTATTTGACCCTCCCACACAACTGTAAAGAAAAAAGAGCAAGTGTTCTGATCCTTACTTTACTAACGAGTCTATGGCACAGAAAGGTGAGTGGCAGAGCCAGGAAATGAACCCAAGTTTTAGACTGTAAGTCTCCATCATGCCACTAGTCCGTGGTATTCAGACGGCAGAACAAAAGAATAATAGGGTCCTGCTTATTAAAAAATAAAGCAATATTCCCAGCTAACTTTGGAATTTATAATAGCAGCAGAGTGTGGTATAATAATACTTCTTCAAAACCAGAACTAAAAATCACATAGATACTCACAAAACGTGGGACGGCAATTCAGAAAAAGTTGATTGGATCCAGTTAACCCACTTAGAGTAAGTTTTAGGTCAGAAACAGATGTGTATAAAAGTTGAGCCTCTCAGCTCGGCGCCTGTAGCTCAAGTGGCTAAGGAGCCAGCCACATACACCAGAGCTAGGGGTTTCAAATCTAGCCTGGGCCTGCCAAACAACAATGACAACTACAACCAAAAAATAGCCGGGTGTTATGTTGGGCACCTGTACTCCCAGCTACTTGGGAGGCTGAGGCAAGAGACTCACTTAAGCCCAGGAGTTGGAGTTGGAGTTGGAGTTGGAGGTTGCTGTGAGCTGTGATGTCACAGCACTCTACCCACAGTGGCAGCTTGAGGCTCTGTCTCAAAAAAAAAAAAAAAAGTTGAGCCTCTCAATAAATTGATAATTGAATTTAAGATATATGCACCTTCTATAATACAATTAGTTAATGTAATTTAACTGTTGTGAGTTCCTGAGTCGTAAGCACAGAAGCATCCCGTGTGAGTTGAAAGTTTCTCTGACACTGTGTAGTTTTTAACCGAAAGCCACTCTCCAGCAGGGCCTCAGGTGCTGCAGCAGTTCTGTGGAGTACAGGGCAGAGTCCAAGGCCCATCTGTTTGCTAGGGGTTTTTGTGAAAGTTTATTGTTATCAATGGGGAGAAGACTTTTTTGCTTTCCTTGTCTCAGAATTGTGTTTGCTCAAAGAGCCTTCGTCTTTGGATAGTTAAAGGCATTGTGAGTGATGCTTCTCAACCCAGTATAACAATACAAGTGAGATCTCAGACATTTTGCATGAAGCTTATGGGAATATACAGGCATACTGTAATGTGGTTATCTTGCCAAACGATGATCTGTGGGTTGAATTTTCAATCTTTTACCAAATTTAGGCAGTATTACTTTTCAACAACAAGAAAGCAGATGCCAAAGGTTTCAGGGAGGCTAGATTCTTCTAAACCAAAGAGAGGCACTGCTCAGCCTAGATGCCAGCTGTTCATTGATTTGGGCAACAACTCTGAGTTTCTAAGCAGGTTGGTGATATTCAGACTTGTTTAATTTCAATTTTAGATTTCAGCCGCCGATTACACCCAACGCGGCAACTTTCCAAGAAACCATAGGAGACAGCTTCGGCATTGCCATCGTCGCCTTCGCAGTGGCCTTCTCGGTTGCCAGTGTCTATTCCCTCAAACACGATTATCAGCTTGATGGCAGTCAGGCGAGTATACAGCCTACACGAGGTCTAACGAGGCAGCTTTATATGCTATTTAGTGCATATATCATCAATCGTGCCATTTCTAAAACAGGTTCCTCTTTGTTCTGTCAGGAGTTAATAGCCTTGGGATTGGGTAACATAGTTGGTGGAGCATTCAGAGGATTTGCGGGGAGTACCGCCCTCTCCAGATCAGCGATTCAGGAGAGCACAGGAGGCAAAACGCAGGTATTTCAAGATCTCTGCTGCAAGGGCCATCCTCACATTAGTAACCAGGAAATCCCAGCCGGGGGAAAAGTCGAGTTTGTGATGAGAATTTTTTTTATCTTTGCAGATCGCTGGGATTATCTCTGCTATCATTGTGCTGATCGTCATTGTGGGCATTGGGTTTCTTCTGGAGCCGCTGCAAAAGGTAACAGTCCCCTGTACTCGGATAACATTGCTCCTTTGGTGATGAATCAAGAACCCTGGTTCTTAAAACTCTGAAGGCACAGAGTAAACTAGAGGAAATGAGGAAACTGCAAACTCTCTGGTGTTTCTTCTTAAGCCAGTACTTTGGGGACCCCAACTATTTCTTTTCCCCTGGCAGCATGTGATAAATGTTAGGAATGCAGATGCCAAACTGGGCTTATCTACTCTGCTGTGTGTATGAGTGTGGCCCCGAATATAATTAATGTTGGAACAGGAAGGCCCCCTGGCTCTGCAGCTCCACGGGGATGGACTGAAGTGAAGGTTTGCTTACAAGTTCAGGTAGGCAGGACCTCTATCTAATTCACAGAGTGGTGCTACCAGCCACACAAATTCTTCTTAGGAATACACAGCTTCTAGAGCTCTGGTTTGGCTCTGAAACCAACAATGTCAGATTGCAGGATGGGGGTGAAGGGCTGCACTCGGACCTCCCATCCTTAACCCCACATTCCTCTGCCTGTAATTTTGAGGGGTTGGTGGGTTTTGGTTTTTTGTTTGTTTGTCTGTTTAAATACATTTATTTCAGGTTAATGTGAGGGTACAAACAACCTGGTCAAAATGTTTGATTTTGTTAGGTAGGAAGATTTGGCTTAGGGCTTTGGAAACTGCTGCAGCTCCCAGATTTAAAAAAAAAAAAAAAAAAAAGCCCTGGAAAATATAAGTTCTCTAGGAAACAAGAAGACGGTAAAACATTGTCCACTATGATTTTGATGTGATTGTCAGGGCACCTGGCAGTGCAACCGGAGTTGTGCTGACCTGCTTCTAGTCCTGACTCTGCTATTTATTATCTGTGTGTTTGGGGACAAATTACTCAACCTTTCTGAACCTCAGGGGCCCCATTCATAACAGAGGGAGAGAATAGTACCCGCCACACAGAGTGGCTTCGAAAATTAAATGACATAATGATGTGAAGAACTTAGCCAGGAGCCTGGCATATGATGAGTACTTGATAAATTAGTCATCATTGTTAATGTGGCTATTATCTAGGACATTTTTTCTTGTTGGTTTGTAGTCAGAATGTGAATTTGGCCCCAGGATTCTGGACACCTGGTGTGCTCATCCCAAAGAGCCTTACTGGCCAAATCTGTCTTCAAGCAGTGCAGAGTACTGTTTACCAAAAATGTGTTTCCGTGTGCTGAGCTACTGATTTCAAAATGAATGGCATGAAAGGAGTCAAGAAGTCACCACTAAAAAAAGAGAAGAATGTGTATCTCAATGAAAATAAACTCACACAACCCTTCCATACGGGAGAATTCTGCTCTACTGTGCTTTTCCCCAAGTGTACACATGGGCTCTATATAGCCCATATTGATTTGAAATTGCAGAAATAATTAACACAGAAATAATTATCATTTAAAATCCCCTCTCTTGGCTGGGAGCTGTGACTCATGACTGTAATCCTAGAACTCTGGGAGGCTGAGTTGGGAGGACTGCCTGAGCTCAGGAGTTTGAGTCTAGGCTGAGCAAGAGGAAGACTCCGTCTCTACTAAAAATAGAAAACTTAGCTGGGCATCGTGGCAGGCACCTGTAGTCCCAGCTACTCAGGAGTTGGAGGCAAGAAGATCACTTAAGCTCAGAGGCTTGAGTTGCTGTGAGCTATGATGCCATGGCACTCTACCCAGGGTGACAGAGTGAGAAATTGTCTCAAAAAAAACCTCTCTCCTGAATAAGCCACACTCCAGTACATTGTCTAAAACATTAATTCAAGGCCCTGCTATAAAGGATCACGTGATAAGTTCTTTTTAGGCCAGTGTGTCAGGGATGTCTTTGTTTCAGTTACTTTGCTTCTTTTATCACAGGAAGGCAAAATAATGCATAATAATAGCTAAAAATAAATATTTGTTGAGTGCTTATGAAGCATCAGCACAATTCTAAGCATTTTATATGTATTGACTCCTTATGTTCAATGCCGGATGGATACCAAGTTCCTGGGGAAATGACCTCCCTTTCCTTTCCATAGTTTCTCGATGCTCTGTAATTCCTACTTTAAAAAGTACTCTATTGTATATGTATCTCATTATAAATTATCTGAAATGGTTTTCCCATTGAGCACTGATCAAATAAGAAATAATGCCTAATTTTTAAAAAAATCTGTCTTTTCTGACAGCTGTCCCTTGTTATATTTTAAAAGTTCTGCAAAAAGGGGAGGCCTATTTTACAGAACCCTGTAAACCCTTCATTTGACAACCACAGTGGTGGCATCTTATGAAGCTGTAGTACAAAATCATGACCAGTCACCCACATTAGTACTCTCTGCTTAAGGAGATGGCAGACTTTATACAGTTTTCACCATTTTCTTAACTGTCATTCACTCGTGCGTCATTTCTTTTTTTCAAGTCACTTAAGGCTGTATTTCTTCTAAACATTTTACTCTTAGAGTAAAATGAATTGCCTTGATATAAAATTAGAAAAGTTACCTGTAAAACTTAAAGATATCCAGATTAGTTCAACTGTCTTCAGGATATGAAAATAAAAACTGTATTTGGCTTTTCTTGTACACTGTGCTTCCCTGGTATGAAAGTAGTCAGTGTGAGATGGTCGTACCCCTCCTGGTTGCCGGGAGGGCCATTGTTCCTACCGCTGTGTTAAAATCCAAAGAAGGAAGGAAGTGTACTTAGCTATTCAGCACTTTTCACCAAACTGTCCTAGTCCCCACAGGACAAATAATCTCATCCTGACATGTGGAGAATCTGAAGCCTGAAATGCCTGAAGCTTTACTAAGTTAGTAAACTTAGTAGAGCTAAGTTGAGAGCCCAGAGCACCCTTGGCGAATCCACCGTGGTAAAGCCTGTCACAGCTTCTTCGAAGAGGCTGTGTTCTGAGTGGTTGGCACCGGCTTGGGAAATATGCTTCCTTAGTTCATCCACTCATTCACTGGCTGATTATTCAGCCCCTCCTATATGCATTTGCCGTAGTAGATTCTGGGGAGATAGCAGTAACAAGACAGGTAGCCTTCAGGTTGTCCCAGAGTCCGACACAAGTCATTGTCAACCTTTTTGTGATCTTTAGCTTCCTCTTACAAAACTGAATGATTGCTAGTAATCATCAAAGGCTTGAGTTCTCACTCCAGGAACTTAAGCTCCCCAAGCTACTTTTTTTTTTTTTTTTTTT
>NW_003852400.1:1154858-1155913 GCF_000181295.1 Otolemur garnettii
GTGATTACTTGTCATAGATCTTAAGATCTGCCTTTCTGTGGCTCAAGGTATAAGCTCGGTACACCATCAGATCATCCCTGGCATAATCACAAAGAGCAGTCCAGCCCTTGTCATTTTGGTGGGGACAAAGTTATGCATGAGGATAGATTAGAATCCTAGTCCTAGGGTGTCTCGCAAAGCACCACTCACGGGAAGAGGGTGTATCCCTTGATATGCTTGAGGCCCTGTAAAGCACTCACTTATCTACAGCCTTCACCTTTGCTTCTATATGGCTTGTTTGATTAACTTAAAGTAAATCTGCTGTTTATGTTTTTCTGCAGTCTGTCCTGGCAGCTCTAGCACTTGGAAACTTAAAGGGAATGCTGATGCAGTTTTCTGAAATAGGCAGATTGTGGAAGAAGGATAAATATGATTGTGTAAGTAGACGAAATAGATTTGAAAGAGAGGTAACTCATGAAGCATTTTAATACTGATGTAAAATCATATTTGGATCCTAAGTGAAATTTTGTTTCTTTCTGTATCTGTTCACAATAATCTTACTTGTTTATTGGCATACTCTGACGATGATTCTCTGGGATTTCGACTTTAAAATACGGGCTATTGCAAGTAGAACGTGCTCCATGAAAACACTAGTGTTGAATTTCCTTTAGATGTGTTCTAAAAGTATGTGCAGCCTCCCAGAAGCCTCAGAAACTCTGAATGTCAGGGTATGCGTGGCTTCTGTTCTTCTTTACATAATGTATTTGTGGCCAGAGAATCTGTGAAGAGCTTAAATTCTGAACATTTCTCTTGGAAATACGCTCTGTTTTGGAAAGACTTCCACTTGCTGTCAACCTACTTTGCTCTAAGAAGCAGAGTTCATCATGTTATCAGGGTCAAAGTCTGTGATGTAAAAATGCTTGTTAACATACTCTGGGGGACTCTAAGGGCATAAACTAGCAAACCACACTTGGTTTATGTTAGTAAACCATAGATTATTGTGAAGATAGATCGTTGTGAAGGCTTTTAATAAGTTTTTGACATGGGCAGCGCCTGTGGCTCAGTGAGTAGGGCGC
>NW_003852400.1:1156628-1163887 GCF_000181295.1 Otolemur garnettii
CAACCTGAGCCAGCAGAAATGATCTCCCTGAGACATTTCTCCTGTGCTCCTAAATTCCCACGTCTGCTTTTGGCCTGAGAAGCTCCCTCTTTCTCTCAGCTCTGAACCTGAGATATTGTGCTTTAATCGAAGTGAATTGCCACATATGTTTTGCTTTCTTTTTACAGTTAATCTGGATCGTGACCTTCATCTTGACCATCGTCCTGGGACTCGGAATAGGTCTGGGAGCTAGTGTGGCATTTCAGCTGCTAACCATTGTGTTCAGGACGCAGTTGTGAGTGCTTGTTAAGCATCTTCGCCAGGCTTTGACCCGCCCAAATCAAAAGACAAAAAGCAAAGTCGCTGGTTGAGGGAAAAGTGGTTTAGCTGATAGGCACGCAAATCTACCAGGCGTGCCCTGTATGCCTTTCCCCAGGCTGTTCTCCTCAAGGCCTGAAGGCCAATAGAAGGGCCCAGCCTTATGATATCAGCACAGGGAGAAGACCTGCTGTTGGTCAGCTCCTTGATTTAATGCCAATTCAAAGAAATCATATAAATCTCTGAGCCTGTTTGCCCAGTTGTAAACCAAAGGTAATCTATTCTTAGCAGGTTTAACAACTTTGCCATAGGCTTGTCAAATATGAGAAGAAGGTGTGAGCTTCCTCAAGACTAGTGAAGGATTTGCCCTTTTCATAGGTCATCAGACTACTCACCTTAAAAGCCTGGAGCTGGATTACAGAACACCTTTTTTTTTTGAGACAGACTCTCACTCTGTCACCCTAGGTAGAATGCTGTGGCACAATAGCTCACAGCAACCTCAAACTCTTGGGCTCAAGTGCTTCTCTTGCCTCAGCCTCCCAAGTAACTAGGACTATAGGCACCTACCACATCACCTGGCTATTTTTTAGAGATGGGGTCTCACTCTTGCTCAGGCTGGTCTCCAACTGGTGAGTTCAAGCAACCCACTCGCCTTGGCCTCCCAGAGGGCTAAGATTACAGGCATAAGCCACCACACATAGCCCCCAGAGAACATTTTAAAGGCCACTCTCCCCCTAAAATTTCCCCAAAGCCATTTTGAAGTCTTGATTTTTAAGAGTCACCCAGTCCAAGGATATTTTTGACTTTCAGATCCCTGCCACGTAATATCACCACCACATGGTCGCTCTGCCTATTTTGGATTACATATTGTGACAGAGAAACAAAGCTCCTTGGGAACTAAGTCACTCTAGACCTGGGTCTTAATCCCAGACTGATGCAATACACCGGTATTGAAATGCTCCCACATTCTTTAATTCATTCATATTTTCATTCCATTCTTTACTGAGGACCCACCAAACATAGAGACAGACTGAACAGTCGTAGGCAAGTCGTTTTACTTCTCCATGTCCTAACTCACACAACTGGGTAGTCATATCTGCTTTACCTTACCAAGTAACTGATATTCTGAATCAAAAATGGAAAAGCATGCACAAGTTCTTGGTAAGCCATAACGTGTCAACTGAGAGGCACCGTTTTGACAGCTGTGGGAGGCAGACATGATGATAAGTAAAACAACATGTTGGCCTGCTAGGGGCTCTGATAGCATGATGATTCCCCAACCCTTTGAATTTTGAAAAGTGAGGCTGCGTTGGTATGCTGGGGGGAAATCAATGTGAGCCTTATCAGGCTGACAAACACGCCGCAGAGTGATTTACTTGGTGCTGTTTTTCCCCTTAGTCCAAAATGCAGCACCCTGGCTAACGTTGGAAGGAGCAACATCTATAAGAATAAAAAAGATTATTTAGATGTAAGTAACATTCATTTTTTTCCTTTGACTTGCTAAATGATGTTAGTATCAATCTAATGGGCACCATCTCATATTTTTCCTCTTCCTTATAGATGTACGAGCCAGAAGGAGTGAAAATTTTCAGATGCCCTTCTCCTATCTACTTTGCCAACATTGGCTTCTTTAGGCAGAAACTTATCGATGCTGTAAGGTTTGGGGTTATTTAACTTTCTTTTAAAACTCTATTGAATATCTGAGAATGAAACACTTCTTTAACGAGAAGGTCCTTGGCTCCCTGTATGTTGTGGAAGCTGAGTTGTGTTCGTGTTTTTGTGGCCCCCATCCCAGAGCAGGTGAAACTACCTTCTGTCGGGGAAATAAGCTTCTCTGAATGAGCTCCAATATAGAATCTTTTTATCAAATTCTGCTACATAGTAAAAAGATTTACCTTAATATTTGGGGATGCTTTTTTTTTTTTTTTTTTTTTTTTTTGTTTTTGGGCTGAGGTTTGAACCCACCACCTTCAGCATATGGGGCTGGTGCCCACTCCTTTAAGCCACAGGCGCCACCCCTGGGGATGCTTATTTTTAACAGATATCATTCTACAGGCTTTCATTGGCCATAACTTCAGAAACAAGGGAGCATTTATGATGTGACTGGATCTTTAAAGAGGGTCATGTGTTAAGTCATGTGAATACTTAACACTAAATAGGGTCCCTGGAAAATTGGAGAGATGACAAGCACATAATCTTTAAAATTAAAACAGAAGCTCAGTATTCACTCTTGAAACATGCTTTTTGATCTGCTCTGAACCTTGTATAGAGCTGCTTTCAGCCCTAACTATTGTTATCAGTGTGGTATACATCAGATTATTTGTCTATCCAACTATGGTTTTTTACAAAAAATTGGATCATATTGTATTTTTAGCTTTTTATACCTCCCCTTTTCACTTAATCTAGTATCTTTCCGTCTAACTACAGTTTTTGTCAAGGTTTTTTTTATCACATTATGTGATCCTCCTTTCTTGTGACTCTGGGTCTAAATATTGCAGTGATAAGAACACATTTGTGTTGAAAAGGGGAACATATTCATCTGTCACAGGATTAGTTAAAAGAAAAAAAAATTTAATTAAAAAAATAGGAAAAGAGGAACATAAAAGTTAGCCCCAAATATAGTATTAAAATTATGAAATAAAATAATACATATGATAAAATCATGAAAATTTTAATAAAATAAAAATCACATAGAAGCAAAATATCATGCCACCTACATAAATAGAAAAATAAATGAGACAGAACGGAAAATAAATGGATAGAAAAATAGAAAATAAATATGAATAGAATTCATATTTATTCAGTGAATATAAACATAAATAGAATAAAATCCCCTGACTTATAGGCTCATGACACAAACTGATTCAAATAGGGTTTGTATCCACTTATGGGTAATTTGTGGATAAATCCTGGACTGTGCAGAGGTTTTGAATGTTGGTAACTGTGTACAGACTGAGCAGACCACGGGTCTGATCCAACATTGTTGCTGATGTTGTTTAAGCCACTTCTAAAATTTTATCACAAATATCTTTATTTTCTGTCCCAATCCCTCAACTCCTGCCAGTGAAAGTTGGAATTTTGCTATGTCAGGAGCAGAATGTTCATTCTCTTGTAACACAACTTTGGGCTTGGCAGGTTGGCTTTAGTCCACTTCGAATTCTACGCAAGCGCAACAAAGCTTTGAAGAAAATCCGAAAACTGCAGAAGCAAGGCCAGCTGCAAGTGACACCAGTGAGTTTCTTGACTGCATTTCTGTGCCTTATAGTTAAAAACTTAGTAAAGCAAATTCAGGGTGTCAGCTCCATTCTTTTAAATGAAATGCCAGACAAACAGGGCATTTCATGTGCCAATTAATCCCCTATTTTTAAATGGCATCTTTGAGGGTCTCTCTAAAATTTTAATTCTCCTGGGAAGAGTACCGAAGACAGATATCTACGATCCCATTGTCTGATCCAAACTCACTAGTTGCCCTTGACACACACAGTGTGTTTCTCGTCAGAGTTATCGTGCTTATTATCCTCTCCAACAGAAAGGCGTTATATGCACTGCTTATAGCGTAAAAGACTCTGATGAAGAGCTGGACAACAACCAGGTGGAAGAACTGGATCAGCCCATCAATACCGCAGACCTGCCCTTCGAGATTGACTGGAATGCTGACCTTCCTTTCAACATTGCAGTCCCCAGAATCAGCATCCACAGCCTCATTCTTGACTTTTCAGCAGTGTCCTTTCTGGACACTTCTTCAATGAGGGGTCTCAAAAAGGTAATTTCTTTTTTCTTGACACAACCCATCAGTGATGAAAAGTTAACAATTGTATGTATGGAAAGCCTCTACTTTAGATAAGACACACTTAATTAGAAATCAGTTACAATCTTGGAGTATTCCCACCAGTAGACAACTATACTCAGTCTCCCATCAAATTTAAATTCTGTGGTGCTTTCAAGGCCTTATGGGCACTGTATCTAAATTATCCGGAAATCAGAGCTCTGGAAAGGTCCTGGGGGTGGGGGTGGGGTGGGCAAATGGAATAGTGAATGCTTTAGTTTTTATCCTTATCCATTATATGCTGATGAAATTTCACTCAGCTATTAAAAATATGTCTCAGCAACAAAAATCCCAAATAGATGTATGAAAAAAAATAAATGTCACATGCGATTTAAAAACAGGACTGAAACAGATTGCCATCTATTTTTTTTCCATAGTTTTGTCAGCATTTCAAAAATAAATTAGTTTCTTCCATAAATGCAGATACATATGTAAAGAAAGTTTAAGAAATTCTACATCTATCTTTTTTTCTTGGGGTTTTACAAAAATCACCCTACCAGAGAGCTGACCTATGATAAGATCTGTTAAGTATGAACTTGATACAAAATTTGAAAATGGAATCAATTTAGTTTCCCTTGTCTTTAATAAATCATTTTTAACATCACAGAACTCTCATGAGGGGTTGCTTTTTCTTTTCTTTCTTGATTTTTATTTTAACTGAGGAGAAAAAATGCATATATATATAACATTAACTTTTTGATCCTAGCAGTATAGCACAAAGGACAGGGACTCTGACTCAAGTGTCTTTAAACCACTCATTTTTTTTTTTTTCTTGAGACAAGGGTCTCTAACTCCTGAGCTCAGGCAATCCACCCAACTTGGCTTTCCAGAGTGCTAGGATTATAGGCATGAGCCATTGTGCCCAGCCTAAACCGCTACTTCTTAGTACAGTGCCCAGTGGAGGTTCTAAAAGTGTTTATTGACGATAGTGATATTAATGCCCATCTAACCTGGTCAACTATATGCTCTTATTCATATCACTACCAGTATTTGTTCATAGCCCAGAGGTCAGGCAAATGGATCGAGAGTCCAATTGCTGTGCACAGGAATGATTAACAATTTCTGTGCTGGGGGGGGGGGCATTTGCTTATGTTACTTTCATGTAGCTAAAAGGCTCTAGTTGAGATCACTCATAGAAGATACTATTTTCAAATTAAATCAGAATTGGCCTTATGAGTTTGGGGCAGAACATTTTCCCATAATAATTCCCTTAAGAATGATGATTTTGAACTTCTTACTGAGGAGAGGGCTCTTACATTTGTTTCTGTTGAGGAGCTTTGCTTTTAACTTTGGTGTCTCTTGATACTATTATAGCTTTTCAAAATGTAAAAGGTTCTAAAAGCAATATATCATCTGTCAGATACAGTTATGACAGTTTTCTTTACATTTCTGACAAGCGAAACTGTTCCCTAAGGGAGATATACTTTCTTTTTTAACAGATATTGCAAGAATTTCTCAGGGTCAAGGTGGATGTGTATATCGTTGGAAGTGATGGTAGGTTGTTTTATTTTTACTTTACGTTCTGACAACCACATCAGGCTCACTGCCAACTCTTCATCTAGATAACCTCTCCAAACAACACATATTTGTCCTTGAAACTCTCTTGCTCCCCGACTTCTGCAGGACCGTCTTCTGCTTCACCTCCTTCCTGTCTAAGAGCTCCTCAGGCTGACGTTGGCTCTTCTCCCACACCTTACCAGGCTTCCACCTTAAGCTCCAGTCACTAGTCCTAATTCCATGGACTTGTTGTAGTCAATGTATACCTACATGTTACTGAATCGAGGAGGGAGAGAGTTTCAAAGACAGATGCCAAAGATAGGAGCAGATGCTGAAGTAAGGTCCAGCTGGGGGAGGCAGTTAATCTTGACAATCCGGCCAGGGATGGTGGCCCATGCCTGAGAGTACTCGGAGAGGCAGAGTCCTGAGGATTGCTTGAGGTGAGGAGTTTGAGACTAGCCTGAGCAAGAGAGAGAAGCTCCATTTCTACAAAAAATAAAAAATTAGCCAGGTGTGGTGGTGGGTACCTAAGGGACCAGCTACTGGGGGAAGACACTGAGGCAAGAGAATTGCTTGAGCCAAGGAGTTTGAGGTTGCTGTGAGCTATGATGCCACAGCACTCTACCCCGGGTGACTGAGTGAGATGGTCTCAAAAAAAAAAAAAAAAAAGAAAGAAAGAAAGAAAGAAAGAAAAAAAAGAATACACACAAGTCTGCAGTTCTTTGTGTCCCTACTAGGTGATAATCTCTCTAGGAGATGATGTTCGTCTTGTTTACCTGTTTATTCCCTGTCTCTTGCCTAGTTCATAGGCACGTGAACATTGTTAAGACTTAATGAGCACCTACTATTTATCATGCATTATTCTGGGTGCTGGGGATACAAGCCTCTACCCTCATGAAGCTTATAGTCTCATAGGAGAGCCACATAATAAGCAAATAAAACACATTTCAGGTAGTGATAAGTGCTATGAAGAAAAAAAGTAGAACTAATGAAACATAGAGCAATGGGTGTTGCTACTGTGGGCTACAGCTGGGGACATCCAGTAGTCTGACATTTGCACAGATGCTGGACTGAAGTGAGGGGGTCGATCCTGACAGTATCTCAGGGAGGAGGGACAACTGGTATGCAGGTCCTCCAGAGGGCATGGAATTGGCATCTTTAATCTCTCCCTCTCTACTGGCTCCTACCCCTAAAATCTCCAGGTAACAAACATTAGCCCCATCCTTCCTGTTGCACACCACCCACCTCCATTCCAGGTGCTGGGGACCACAGTGCCCTTTCTCAGTCACTGAGGGATCCCGTGTATGTTAAGTTTATCTATGAACAAACTTTCCCACTTCTATGTTTTAGTACCTACTCTGTCTCTACCTTTCTCCAACTCCAAAGCACTTTTAAATGGTATCTACTCAGTTCAGTTTTTCTAGATACCCACCAAGGGGAAACAGTCTTTACCTACTGTCCCAGAAGTTCCATGGTACTCAATCTATATCTTATTCACTCAACAAAAAAATATAAGGACCTACTCTGTGTTGGGAATTACATTAAAACTAAGAAAAACAGTGAAGGAAGAAACTAGATTGTTCCTTATCCTCATTATTAAGCAACATTTTTCCCTTCAGTACTATAGTTACACATACTC
>NW_003852400.1:1165015-1169126 GCF_000181295.1 Otolemur garnettii
CCTTAGCCGGTTGAGCTATAGGCGCCAAGCCAGAATCCCAAATTTTAATAACAAACCACACTTGATACTCCAAATCATTAAGTAGGGAAATTAACTCCCTAGGCTCCTGCCCCAAAGGATAGTGGATTTTCTTCTAGGAACTCCTTAAGTTCCTCCTATCTGAGCCTTCTCCTTCTACCCTTTTACATGAGGGGTTCAATATCTATTTTTATTAAAAGACACCCATTAGTTCCAGAAGACAATGTACTAACAATACACCAATATTATACCATTACAACCCACAAACACTTAATCAAACATCAATGAAAGGAATTTTTGCAAATAAAAGTTCCAATTACCAGCCTCAAGGGGAAACCTGTGGCCATATCATTGCTTCTTTCTAAGGGTTATTGTTTCTTTTCTCTCTCCAGATGATTTCATTGAGAAGCTTACTCGGTGTGAGTTTTTTGATGAGGAAGTCAAGAGCTCAGTATTTTTCTTAACCATCCATGATGCTATTTTGCATATTTTGATGAAGAAAGATTACAGTACTTCAAAGTTTAATTCCTATCAGGTACTAGCTCTGTGAGGACTTTTAGATTTGTATAACCAATCATTTATACTTCATTGAATTTCCCTTTATTTTTCCGTATCTATAAAGATAAAATAGAACTCATCCCTAATCCATATTTCCATTCTCTTTTTCTTAGGAAAAAGACACGAAAGTTGATTTTACCATCAATACAAATGGAGGATTACGTAAACGGGAGTATCAGGTAAGATTCTTCAACAGGTTTATCTCGACCTAGACATCACAGCCAACAAATGCAGAAGTCATGAGGCGTCCTCCAGCTTGCTGCAGAATGTCCCTCGTGTGGGCGGACATCTGTGTCTTATCCCCAGAAAATGGAAGCAAGGCCAACCAAACTCATAGGGGATTGTGAGGAAAATAACTCACACAAAAGAAGATGAAAAATAGTGATCTTTGTATTTTACATGTCATTATCCAAAAAAAAAAAAAAAAAAGGAAAAATAGTGGTAGATTTCTATTAATGTGATAGCAAGCGTATCTTTTTATTTTTTCAAAGTCCTTACAACAGTGCCCTTATTCTGGCCCTATAATAATCAACGAGGCAGGGAAGGTGTTGCTATTTCCATTTACAGATGAATTAGTGATTGTTCTGAGATGCTAATACACACCTCCTGAGGGGCATGAGAAGTCCCTTGCACAGCAATGAAAGTTAAGCTTCTTTCTTTCCTTCCATACTAGAGTGAGTTCCAGTTTATCATTTAACTAGATAGTATCATTTCATTTTAGAATACTCATTTCTAGAACCTTCAACCCGTTAAGGCAACGTTTCTAGTTTGGGAAAAGCAGAATCAGAAATCAAAATGGGCTTCTGCTGTAGGCCAGGTACATAGCAGGTGTATTACATTCATTATTACAATGTTTGTAACAATATAAAAAAATGGGATCTTATTTTACAAATGAAGACATTGGGAAAGAGGCTCAGAAAGCTTAACTCATTTGCTTGAGGTCACATACCAAGCGACCCCAACAGGATTTGAACTAAGATCTGCCTGATGACAAGACCTGTCTTCTGTTCACTGTAGCATACCCCCTCTATCCTTTGGTGAAAGATTAATGGATTGAGGGACCAGAAAAAGAATCTAATGGTTGTCTTCAAGGGAAACATGGGAGACGCCTCCTTCATGGGAGGTGGCTGGTGGTATTTCTCTTAATTGAAGAAAGGTCTAAGGACAACAACAAAAAAAGGCATTTAGATTAGAAATGAAAAAGAGGCTGGACACAGTGGACTCGCCTATAATCCTAGCACTCCAGGAGGCCCAGGTGGGATGATTACTTGGGGCCAAGAAAGAGTGAGACCCCCCAATCTCTAAAGATAAAAAATACAAACAATTATCCAGTTGTGGTGTGGGCCTATGGTCCCAGTTACTCAGGAGGCTGAGGCAGAAGCACTTGAGCCCAAGAGTTTGAAATTGCTGTGAGCTAAGATGACACTGCTGCACTCTAGTCTGGGTAACAGGATAAGACCCTATCTAAAAAAAAAAAAAAAAAGTGAGGGAGGGAGGAAAGAAAGAAATGAAAAAGAAATGTATAGCATATTCTGGAACATTATTAAGTGTGATATCAAGCAGCAAAAGTCAGATGAAAAGGCCATTCCAAAAATTTGGATAGACCTGAGTTGAGAAGAGAGCCTTGAGCACTATGATTCTGTTTCCCAGGAGTTAGTTCCAGAGAAACCCAAATCTGGCACCTGGCCTGAGTACCTCATAAGGAAAGCCTCGTACCAGCAACCTTCCTCCCCAGTACTTGGACTCAGAATTGTCCCCAAGTATTATTAAAGAATAAAGCATAGGGACAGCATGGTGTCTCATGAGCAGCATGAACAAACTTAATGTCTGATCCAAGCTTTAGTACCAACTGTCTAACAAAATGTGGTCACCACAATGCTGTACCTGGACTTCCTCATATTATTAAAAAAGGAAACATTTAACACCAGCTCTTTGCCTTGCTTAAAGATAAATCAACAGTTGCGGAGAGGCCACCAGTGATGACTGGGGTAAAAGCTGAATGTGCTAGGCCAGTGGACATAGTCCTTCCGAACAAACATGAAATGATACATTGCTACAACACATTGCATTATTTTTTGATTAAGTTAGACCTTTGAAAGATACACTATTACAACATAGTATCACAATTGATCTACCACTGGTAACCATGTAGCAATAGAAGATATTTGATGATTAAAATTCAAAACAACAAAAACAAAAAAACTGTGTTGATAACAATGGTAAATTCTAGCTTCTAAGATATTATTAAAAGCAACAGAGCTTAACAAATCTTGTAAAACAAGAATTTTCTGTCTTCTTCCAGGTACCAAGTGAAACAAGATTCTAATCAAAATACAATTCTGAGGGATCTTCACCTATCACATAAAGAACAACTTTGTACTCAAAAAGTTATTGATAAGTTCATACATTGTATGAAGGCTATTTTTATTTGACAGAATTATGTTTCAAACTTTGGAACGAGATTGTTCTAGCATGGTATATTTTTCACATCCAGTATGAAATTATGTAAATATTCTTAATTTTATATCTTGTAGATTTATCAAAGGAGAGGTTGTTTATATGTATTTTTGTAGCACTGACAGATTTCCATCCAAGTCACTGCCTTCATGCACAGGTTTGCCGTGTACCGACAGCACTGTTTTGAATCTCATAATTTATACAGGTCATACTAATTTATCTCTGTTTTTTAAAATTCAGTTGTACAGTAGACGTGTCGTTTTGTTCAATTTCTTCCCTTTCTGAAGCTATTTGCTGTGGATCCCTCTTTAAAGTGGTCTGGCTGGAAACCTGCTACATGAGGATCTTGTAACAAAACCCCTATACTAGGGCTTCTTTACCCAGATTTTCTGATTACCAATCCAGCTTTTTAAAGTATCCAACTTCCTATCCAGATTTAAGCACAATCCGTCTTATGTAATACCTGTAACTATACAGATTTACAATGAAGAGTTCATGGGAGGTATACAATGACACAGCAAAGGAGGTGAAAAGTCTAGATAAAACATGATGCGGAGATGCTTCTTCCTGGTCTCACTGGGAGGAAAGAAAACAGATGGGAGGAAAAAGTATAACTCTTCTTTTTTCACTGTCTTATAACTCACAGAATAACCGCTCCAGAGTTCCATTTAGCTAGAGAATGAGATTCGACACCCTGCTTCTTCTCTTTCTCGTTAACATTGTTCTTAAAAAAAAAAATTGTATTTATTCATGTAATAGAAATTAAACATCAGCACCAACAGAAAAAGATCCAGTGTCCTCTATTAAACATCAAACCACTTTGTCAATGGGAAAAGCTGCTACAATTGTTTTAGATTCTGCCTCTGAACGTCTGTCAAAGTACCTTTCCATTCTTTGTTAAGGTCTTACTGAGAAGGCTTGTCTAATGGACTTACAACCAGTTTCAGAAAGGTAAAATAAAGGTCATTTATGTAGCCAGCCTTAAAAACTAGAATATCAGCACTCTTTATAGAGGTGTTTCTTAAGCTTTTTGAGTCAGGTACACCTCACAGTCCCATGTAGCCTATGGACTTAAGAG
>NW_003852400.1:1169867-1179027 GCF_000181295.1 Otolemur garnettii
CATAAACCACAGTAAGATTGAAAAGAAAGGGGAAACAGAATGACTTGGAAATAGACAGATACATTACTGAAATTAAGGGTGAAGCCAGGCTGGGCATGGTGGCTCACACTAATCCTAGTATTCTGGGAGGCTGAGGCATGAGGATCACTTGAGGTCAGGATTTCGAAACCAGCCTAAGCAAAGGGAGACTGATCCCATATCTAACTAAAAGTAGAAAAATTAGCCAGGCATTGTGCCCCTAGCCACTCTGGAGGCTGAGACAGGAGGATTGCTTGAGCCCAAGAGTTTCAGGTTGCTGTGAGCTAGGCTGAGGACATGGCACTGTGGCCCAGGCAACAGAGCATGTCTCAGAAAACAACTCCTCCACAAAAATGATTGAAGCCACTACCTGTTGAGCAGCTCATCTTTAAAATCATTTTATAATAAATTATTTAAGCATCTGCTACATGTTCTTGTCTAAATACTGTTCATTTACCACTTAGGAATCCTGTTTTTGGATTTTTTTTTGTTTGTTTTGAGACAAAGTCTATGTCACCCTCGTTAGAGTGCTATTGCATCACAGCTCACAGCAACCTCAAAGTCTTGGGCTTAAGCAATTCTCTTGCCTCAGCCTCCCGAGTAGCTGGGACTAAGGCACCCACCACAATGCCTGGCTATTTTGTTGTTGTTATTGTTGCAGTTGTTGTTTTAGCTGGCCCAGGCTGGGTTCAAACTTGCCAGCCTGGGTGTATATGGCCAGCACCCTACCCACTGAGCTACAGGCACTGCCCAAGCACTTAGAAATGTAAATGAAATGTTTTAAATGCAAGCTTGACCCTATACTGCACAAATAAAAACAGAGAAGAGAGATATTTAAATTATTTTTCTAGCACTTCCAACTGGATTTCAATTTATCAAAACCAATCAACTGATCTTTTCTACCTCAGTTAATGACAACTCCATTATTCAAGATGCTCAAGTTGAAAGATGTCAGAAAATCCTATTGACTCTACCCTTAACACATATAATCAAAAGCAAAGTAAATCAAGACTCAAAGAGGTGGCTCAGTACCTGGAGCGCCAGCCACATACACCAGAGCTGGCAGGTTCAAACCCAGCCCAGGCCTGCCAAACAATGACAACTACAACCAAAAATTAGCCAGGCATTGCAGTGGGTGCCTATAGTCACAGCTACTTGGGAGACTGAGGCAAGAGAATCACTTAAGCCCAAGAGTTGGAAGTTGCTGTGAGCTGTGATGCCACAGCTCTCTACTGAGGGCAATAGTATGAGACTCTGTCTCAAAAAAAAAAAAAAAAAGACTCAGAGAGGTTAAGTAACTAGTCTAATGATATGGTTAACGGTGGCATAGCCAGAACTCTGTATAGGCAGTCTAACTCCAGAGCCCAGGCTTTTAATAATTAGGAACATTACCTCCTGAAAGAAATTAAAACCTGCCTAAAAGCTGATCTATTACAAGGCAAGACTAAAGTCAGGAATAATATAAGCACATTCTACAGATTTGTTCCAAAGTCACTAATTTAGCACTGTATAATAAAATACAGTATATCCAGAAACGCTATTAGGAAATATATTATTAATGTTCAGAATTAAATACATTTAATATTTCTCTTTCATTATGGTTATGTATTTTTATAATACATTTTTTTTTAATTTGAGACAGTGTCACTTTGTTGCCCTGGGAAAGTGCCATGGCATCGTAGCTCACAGCAACCTCAAATTCTTGGGCTTAAGTAATCCTCTTGCCTCAGCCTCCTGAGGAGCTGGGACTACAGGCACCTGCGAAAGCGCCTGGCTAGTGATAATACATTTTTAAACATAATTTTTTTCCCTTGGCCACTATACTTTGAAAAGGAATATAAGAAAGTTTTCTGAAGAAAATTGAGGGATGATTATTAAGAACAATTTCTAGGTAAGTTAGAGTGTAATCTAAAAGGCAAGGAGGCATATCTATTTTGTTGTTATACACCCATATATCTAACATATAATAGATTATACATCTATTCCACAAATCACCCACTTCCCACTTAATACCTATTAATGTTGCCACCATCTCTCTCTTTTTTTGTTGTTGTTGCAGTTTGGCTGAGGCTGTGTTCAAACCTACCACCCTCAGCATATGGGGCTGGCACCCTGCGCACTGAGCCACAGGCGCCACCCATCTCTTAAGTATATTATTGAAACACTCTTCTTACTGGTCTCTCTGCCTCCATCTTTGTCTCCTTGTCTCTTTCCAACACACAGCTAGAATAATCCTTTTACAAAAAGCCAGCTCATCTTATTCCTTTGCTCAGAACACAATGGCTTCCCAAGCCCATCAGAGGAAGGTCAAAGCCTTTACTTACAATAGCCCAGAAGGCCTGTCATCTCCCCATCCCGTTACTACATCTGACAGCCTTATTATTCGTCTCCTTTATCCCATGCCAGCATCCTTGCTGCTACTCATATATGCCAGGCCCAATCCCACTCTAAGGCTTTTGCAGACTGTGCCGTCTGCTTGGCAAGCTCTACCTCACATCTACACGGCTTTCATCTATTTCACACTTCTGCTCAAGTGTCATCTTCTACCCCACCCACTTTATTTAAAATTGCAAACTGACCATTACCCAACTATCCTTACTCTTCTTTTTTTTCCACAGGATTTTATCACACTTCTGACTGGCATATAATTTAATGATGTGTATAGATTATGTCTCTAAAGACTGGTGCAAGTCAAGTGCTCAGAATGGTATCTAGCACATAAACGAATGATTCTTTATATCCCACATGATACACAATATACAATTACTGCATATAGGCCATGAAATACTAGACTTAGCTTGAATGAGGATGCTTACCAGAGCATACAGCCTATGTAGTTATCAGATCCATAACTAAAACAAATTGATATATACACCAAAGGCATAACAGTACTTTATCTTCAAGGAGGAAACTGTTCCTTTAGATAGTGGCTAAGGGGATTTACCTTTATTGTAATATTACATTTTTTTCAACAAGATTTAGTACGTGTATAATTGAAAATGAGTACAAATTTAAAAACAAAATAGTAATGAGAAGTTTTGAAAGTACCAGGAAGAAAAGTGAAAGGGAGCAGGATTTTTTCAACCTGAATACAAGGAGAACAATTTTAAACCCAGAGTAATACAAAACGGGCTTAAATGCAGTATGAAAGTTGGTGCTTGTTAAGTGCTCATAATAAAATTAGATACTCTTAAGCTATTTTACCCTATTGTAAAATAGCTTAACAATTTTAAATGATTTTTTTTAAAGATGTTCCTACCCTAGTGTGAGAAGTAAACCCATAGCTTATCATTGTTCATTTCAATCCCATGATTCTGTAGTGCCTAAAAATTCACAATTTCTAAAGACAGAGGACATGGAAAAATTAAACTTTAACACTCAAAGTGTTATTTTAAGAATTCTGCCTTAAAACTTTTTCCCTCAGTAACAGATAATTGAAGGGGTATGAATCAAAACGAGGTGTTTGAAATTCCAAGTCCATTTTTATTAATATCACTACCAAGGATTTTACCTGGCTTACCCCCACTTCACTTCAAGCCTAGTATATCTGATATTGCTTTATTAAATAAGTAAACTCTGCTTGGTTTCTAGGCCATAATTGAACAAATTACAGTTATAAACCAGTGAAGATAAACCCACTTCAATCAGAATATAGTATGTTTACAATATGAGTATGATGATGTCAGACTTCATTTAACATCGGTGTACTAGTTTGATGGGTAACCCAATAAGAGAAATGTCTTTGGGTAGTCATGCATTTTTTCATGTAATTTGAGTCTTCCCAATGGATCTTTCCCCTCAATACTACATTATACCCTTAACAAACGTGCTACTGAAGAAATATAACATTCAATTTGCTGGTCTTAATCTTAAAAAAAGTGAACCTAATTTTCCTGTAGAATATTTTATCAACACAAATATAGAAAATTCTGCATTCTCACAATTGTGTCATCATTAGATAAAAATTCATCTAGGCAAAATAGTATTTATGTTTCCATTTTATTTTTTTTTTAAGAATTAAACTGCCACCTCAGTAGTCTTAAGAGCAATATAATGAAACATACATACATTTAATTTAGACTTATGTCCATCATAGCTTCAAAGGCTTCCCTGAAATAAGACTGGGATTCACATCTTTTTCCTTAAGAAAAGAAACACTAACAGTAATTTTATTATCCTTCTACCCACCCACCCTCATTCAAACAATTGTAACTGATGAATTCAAGTCTAACACTCTTTAAAAATTTTGTCTGGGACAAGACATTCATCTGATCTGCCTCCCTTATAACATTTCTTACATCTAATTGAAAATAAATCATTTTTTAAAAAGCCTACAAGGTTTCTCTTAACATGAAATTTTATCATGATACTGACTTTTTTGTCCAATACATAGGCTAAGTGGTTTCTTACCACATTCAGCTCTAGTGAATTTCAGTAAAAGCATGAGGGGTCTTCATAGATAATTGAGATGCTTTAAAATGAATTTAGCTATTTTATTACACACAAAAAAGAATGGTTTGGATTTTTAACAGTAATATTTTAACAGCCCCTTAACAGGGATGTGAAAAGGAATCAAGTTTGCACCAGTCCAAGTACCTACAGTAATATGATAGAAGCACTCACCACCAATTATTTCACACTATTTCACTCCCATGCTTTTAATAACAAGCATTTCTCACTAGAAATATTGCATTAACACTGGACTTTCAAACTAAGTGTAAAAAAAATCACTTGCTTAACTTAGAAGAAAAAAGTGTATTGGTTATCGTTAGCCAGTCAAGCTTGAAATGGCCATTTATATTATTTCTAACTTCTGCTCTAAGTTCAGAAATGATTTTGCATCTGATCATCCAAGATGGGAATTTGTTTTGCCTGTACCTGACAGAATAAAATGGTAAATTAGTAATCAGTTCATCCTTTGTCAAAAAGAAATGTTCTAAATTTATACACTATAAACTATCTAATAAATGATATCTGCATACTACACATTTCATGTTTATATTATGCACCATTTTAGGGGGGAGGAAAAACTTCACAGGGATTTATTCAAAGGATATAGAATAATATCCTAAGAAGGTTGATTTATACATATGAATTCTGTATAAACTGTAAGTGGTCATCTTAGCTGGACTATCATAAGCCCCTATAATGCAAAAGCTGACTCTAAAGGCACCGTATAAAGCACTGAAATTCACAATTTAGCCATGACTTCTCTCTTGTCCAATACAAAATTACCTGGTCGTCTTTACTGTTGACTCCATGCTAAAATGTTCCAAGTTTAGACTGCTTTGCCAACAAAAGGATTAGGGAATAATAGTTTTTAAATTTCAAGTTAGAGGAAAAATCCTATCACACAGCAATGAAACCTGAGCAAATGCAAGTTTGTGATTACAAGAATATGTCCTTCATTAATTGATTATTCAAATTCCTCCATGGCATTCAAACCATAGTTTACAATTCAATAAACAAGAGCCCACTTAAATAGGAATTATATAAAGCCTATTCAGCCCTAAATATTTAGTTTAAGACAATGAACAGAGTAGAACACAATTTATCTAAATAACACCATTTAAACAGTCCTATAAAATAACGTTATTGAAGATTAGTATGTGTGGTGCATCGTGTGATTCCAACCATTCAGTAAAAAAGCATTAATGAGTAACAGCATCCCCCCACCAACTTGAAGCCTGTAGAGTGGATTACTTTGGCCCTATCTTTCCAAATAATTAGTAACACCTTTTAATATTATAAACATAAATACATCTCAGTACTGGAATTCCAATGTATTTTGGTGCTCCTGAGGCTGCCTAAAAATGACAAGGCATCCATGTGAAGTGCATTGTATACTTATTATACCTTAAAATTTCAGTGCCTAAAATGTGAAATAATTGTCTATCATTTAACAGTCTGCCTTATAGCAAATTCTAGTAGATTTTTACTTTTAGGATTTTATTGTGACTTTGGGAAATTAGTGGTAAAACATATGGTTTTTAAAAACAGTATGTGGCTGCACTTAAAGTCACATAAAAATAGCATTTTTTACAGTCATATTGAAATTTAATCCTTTTACACAGGTTAACAAAATGTATCACAAGAAAAACTAAACATTGGGTTTAACAAAAGCAATACTTTTGAAAGTGGAACAATGAAAAGTTTTTTCAAATCTTTTACAAATGGTCACCTCTGGGTCAATTTACCACTCTAGGGGAACAAAATTGTTAAAATATAGCTGTGCTCAACTGAGCCACTTATCTGCATTACAGTATAGTACTTGAAATCAATCCTAAGGTCAAGATTTAAAACCACTTTAAGAGATAAGACCCTATGTGATTTACAGCCACCTTCGTAAGAGGTACTTTTCCTTCCCAAAAGTCAAAGCTTAATTAAAAGATTGACTATACATAAGGTTTTTTCCTTATCACATCTTCAGTTCAAACCACTATTATCATTGGTAATACGGTCTGTATCTTGTCTGATCTGGATGAAGTGGTCCAGGAAGTGGGGTTTGAGAAGGCGGGCCCTGCATTCGTGGAGGAGGAGGTGGGCCTCTTGGTGCAGGCCATATACCAGGACTCATGCCCCCTGGCTGTGTAAATGGAGGACTCAGAGTTCCTTGATCTTCAGTGAACTGGGGTAAAGAGCTGGGATTGTAATGGTGAGGAGGGGGTGCAGTTACAGGTGGACCGCCATGCTGAGGTGGGGGAGGTCCTGGAGGAGGATGATTCATATAAGGTGGCATCTGGGCAATCATATGTCCAGGGGGAGGGGTTATTGGTGGTGGAGCAGAGGTCATTGGTGGAGGTGGAGCTTGGCTATACACCAAGTGAGGAGTACCTGCAGCCTGGGGAGGATGTGGCATTGGATGGCTTATTGGTGGTGGAGGAGGTGGGGGTGGTGCATAATGTTGCTGTGGAGGCATAATATGATGAGGGTGCGATACCACTGGTTGGCCCTGATATTCAGGATGATGGTGGGCAGGTGCCGGGGCAGGAGGAGGTGGTTCTCTAGCACCTGAATTTGAGTCATCCTGAATAGGGACAGTTATTAAATTGCTGTGTTTTCTTGTTGAAATACGAAAGGTTTCCTGACTGACTGAACGAGGTGGAGGTGGAGCCATGGACAATTCTGCTGGAGGAGCACGAATATCCTCATGTGGCTGATTATAGTGCTCATGTGGCACGTGCTGCAAAGGAGGTGGTGGCATCATGATGTGCTGCTTTGGCGGAATATGGCTCATATGGTGCTTGTCTGGTGGCATTATAAAACGATCAGGGATTTCAGTTGGTGGTGGGGCAATAGGAGGATGAACATTTTCAAGTGAAGCACAGGTAACAGGTTTTCCAGCTCTCATATGGCGATGGTTGATATGAGCCTGTAAGTCTCTCTGAGACAAATACGTTCTCTTGCACCCTTGAACAATGCTACACATGAAGAGAGAACCTCGTGTACACTGCTCAATTCTCTGCACAGGATCACTACAGCTAAATCAGAGGGGGAAAAAAATAAATTTACTAAGAAGAGAATATAAAAATAATACAATAATTTTCAAAAATATACCTATTCCAAAAAATAGTTAAATAAGATATGGCAAAAAGGTCCCAGTGAAAAATTATAGTTAACTCCACATGAACCTTTAATCCTCCCTACCTTGTTATGTGCTAGCCATTAAGTATCAGCATTTCTGTCAACCTCTAAACCCTTAATATCAGACTAGGTTTTAAAAAGAGACCTTATTCTTCCCAAGACTTAGAATTTATCTAATTTTCTCAAGCAATTCTATGCTTTATTTCCATTTGCCAAAAAAACAAAAAACAAAAAAACAATCCTGAAGGATATACCAAAGAATTAATTACTTATAATCATGAAATCCACACTGGTATAGTATTATTATGCAATAAGCATCTGTTGATCAAATACTAAGAGCAAGACACTTCAGGGGTCCTCAAACTTTTTAAACAGGGGGCCAGTTCACTGTCCCTCAGACCATTGGAGGGCCGGACTGTGGGGCCCAGGACAAGTCAGCTGCTAAGCAAGACAGGCAGCGGTGACAAAAACACCCAGCGGGCGGGATAAATGTCCTAGGTGGACTGAATGTGGCGCGTGGGCCATAGTTTGAGGATGCCTGCACTAGATGCTGTGATCAGCCTAATCATTATCAGAGTTGGCCCTGATATTCAGTAAAAAAGCATTAATGAGTAATAGCATCCCCCCCACCAACTTGAAGCCTGTAAAGTTGATTACTTTGGCCCTATCATATTACTTATGATAAATTTAACATAAATATTTTATTTATTTATTTATTTTTGAGACAAAGTCTCACTTTGTCACTCCCAGTAGAGTGCTGTGGCGTCATAGCTCTCAGCAACTTCCGACTCTTGGGCTCAAGCAATTCTCTTGCCTCAGCCTCCCAAGTAGCTGGGACTATAGGCACCCACCACAACGCCCAGCTATTTTTAGAGGCAGGGCCTCACTGTACCTCAGGCTGGTCTTAGAACTCAAGAGCTCAGGCGATCTGCCTGCCTCAGCCTCTCAGAGTGCTGGGATTACAGGCGTGAGCCACCACGCCCAACCAAAATAAACAATTTAAATTCAAACCATGACTACCTAGAGCCCCTTAAGGAAGAGGTTTTTCTGAATTGTCAGACAAATGTGCTCCTACGAAGGAGCACTTTCTAAATTGTGAGCATTAAATTTAACTGAACGTTTTAATGACTCAGGATCAAAACTTCAATTCATTGTATTTAATCCACTCTCGCCTTTAAAGTCTTCTTAACATAGTGGAAAGAGGACTAAGCTAGGAATACAAAGATCTGAGACCTAGTATTGGTTCTCTAATTTGAAGAAGTAACTTAACTGTTTTTGTACTTGTTTTTTCAAAATGGGATTAAAGTATCTATTCTATCTAACTCACAATGGTTTTATATCTATTTCATATTACTTAAAAGTATTCTCAAGATCAAATGAAACAACAAAAGTAACAAAATTTGGTTTACTAGTTAAGCACTACATATATACAAATATAAGCTATTACCACTGGCTATGTGTGTCAGGTCACTTGAACTATATTAAATGGTTCTATGTTCTTGATTTTGAGTTGTTCCTATTTTTTCATTCTTGCTATAAGGCTGGCACTCATTATTGA
>NW_003852400.1:1179423-1182163 GCF_000181295.1 Otolemur garnettii
GGTGTATGTGGCTGGCACCTTAGCCACTTGAGCTATAGGCACCGAGCCTATATTAACTTTGGTTGTCATTTCTTCACTTCCTGATCAGGGTCTGTAATCTAGATAGGATTCTGTCCTAAAATAGCCAATGACCAGGCAAGTGAGATGCTTAATAGAGTTACTTCAGTACCTTGAAAACAATTTCCTTTTAAACATTAACATTGTAACACTATATGAAAGAGAAAAAAAAAATTTTTTTGAGACAGAGTCTATGTCACCCTTGTTAGAATGCCGTGGCATCACAGCTCACAGCAACCTCACTTAAGCGATACTCTTGCCTCAGCCTCCCAAGCAGCTAGGACTACAGGTACCCACTAGGACACCTGGCTATTTTTTGTTGTAGTTGTCATTGTTGTTTAGATGGCCGGGACCGGGTTCAAACCCGCCAGCTCTGGTATATGTGGCCGGCGCCCTAGCCACTGAGCTATGGATATCCAGCCAAGAGAAAACTTTTGAAAGTCCTTTATATGTTTTATCACATCTGAAATCCTTTAATCGAATTTACTATATAACTTAAAGTGAACGTATACCATGTCAGAAAATTAGGCATTTAGAGAAGAAAACACCCTAAACGATATGTACCTCTAATTTCATAACTCTTACAAATTATTATTCTATAGAAGAAATATTCTTTAAACTCACAGTATAGTATAAAAACACACCAAGAGAATTAGTTGTCACAATCCTAGCACTCTGGGAGGCTGAGCTGGGTGGATTACTTGAGCTCAGCCTGAGCAAGAGCAAGACACCATCTCTTCTAAAAATAGAAAAATTAGCCAGGTGTGGTGGTACATGTCTGTAGTCCCAGCTACTCAGGAGGATGAGGCAAGAGGACCCCTTGAGCCTAGGACTTTGAGGTTGCTGTGAGCTATGATGCCACAGCACTCAAACCCAGGGTGACAGAATGAGACTCTCAAAAAAACAAACACAAAAGAAATTTCATAGTCTTTCCTAAGCCTTCCTTTTTTAACTGATAAAAATTCCTGGTTTATTCTCGTTTCTTCAAAATGGACCTAGATGTTCATAACTTGTTTGATGAATCTATATCATGTATTCTAAGATATACTCAAGACATAAAGACATAATGATCAGATTTGAAGGTGTTAAATAAGAGCTTATACTTACATAGTGCTTCTTATATACAAGGTATTATCTATCTATCACCCATCTATCTGTCTATCTATCACTCACCCAAGGAGGTAGGTATTAACAGCCTCATTTCACAGATAAATAAATAGTTTATGTCACATCACTAATAAAAGGCAGAACAGGGATTTGAACCCTGGAATTCTAATTCTGTTATCTTTGCTCTCAATCAGTATACCATATTACTTCTCTCGTGTCCCATTAAAAACAAAAACTTTTGGTTTATACTAATTCTATGATGACAAATATATTTCTTCATTTTGGCCAATTTGGATTGTCTGATACTGGCCATGTAGCCCTTATATAAAAAAAAAAAAAAGAAAAGCGTGGTGGCTCACACCTATAACCCTAGCATTCTGGGAGGCCAAAGTGGGTGGAATGCTGGAGTTTGAGGCCAGTGTAGAGCAAGGCCCTGTTTCTACTAAAAACAGAAAAAATTAGCCAGGCATTGTGGTGGGTGTCTATAGTTGCTGCTACTTGAGAGGCTGAAGTGAAAGAATAGCTTGAGCTCAGGAGTTGGAGGTTTGCTGTGAGCTGTGATGCCATGACACTCTGGGGCAACGAAGTGAGACTGCCTCAAAAAATAAATATATAAAACAATGGCCAAAACCAACTCCGGGCTCACAGAGAAAGATTTGCTATGTTTCCATATTTTATCTACTGCCTGGTTTACATCACCCCCTAACCTTTAACCTAATTTGCAAATCATTATTCTACAAACTTTATTGTTTAAAAATGTAATGATGATCTTATCTTACCCTGGACACATTTTATCTCCTTTTTTTTCATGTAAAATAGCACAATCATAGCAAAAAACATGTTTGCAAGGAATCTGTAAACAAAAACAAAGACACCATAGTTAAGCATACTAAAACAAATTATTTCCACAAAAAATAACAGTAAGCTTAGTGACACAGAAGGGACTTGAGAAATACTTGATTAAATGAGCATTTATTAAGTACTAATTATATAAAAGCAGCAATTTTTTTTCAATTACAAACCCTTTTCAGAATGTGATGAAATTTCTGGCCCTTCCTCCCAATAAATGCATACATGCACATATACTTTCTGGAAGTGTAAATCCTATAAATTGCCGCTCATAGTCTCTGAAGGCTAAAAGCTTCTGAAGAAACTGTAATTATGTTTTATTTTTTCCTATTTCTCCTGAAATTATTCCAAAATAATAAAATAACAAGTATCAAGGTGGTGCCTATGGCTCAAAGGAGTAGGGCGCTGGCCCCATATGCCAGAAGTGGCAGGTTCAAACCCAGCTCCAGCCAAAAACAGCAAAATAAAATAAAATAAAAAGTATCCCCTACATTTAATACAAATAGTATTTTCTTCTGGTAGTCTTACGTTAACAAACTTTTTTAAAAATCTAAAAACAATCAAAAGGACACAGCAAAATTATGTTAAAAGCACATATTTAAACTCACAGCCCACTACTATCATTTTGTGATGGTATACAGAAAAGCAAGGACACAATGCACACCTTCCATCATCACAGATATACTACTGACTTCAATTATTTTTCAATCTTTTCTTCAGAAATGAT
>NW_003852400.1:1183914-1185312 GCF_000181295.1 Otolemur garnettii
TAATCACCCACACAGCAAGAGCTATACCATGTCTTCTTATATATCCTTTCCTATACTGCATATATCAATAAACTTAAGATAATATGAAGATCAAATAGGCTCAATTTCTCTGGCCTAATTAAAAAATTTATACCCATTCTTTCATGCCATACAAAAGAACAGAAAACTAATGAACAGTCTGATGAGAATTCTAGGTAGAATCCAATTACCTAAAGTAAAGCTGAGAAGACAAATATATCCCTCCAACGTGCCAGGCTTCTCACGACTCTTTTGGCCCTAGAACTGGTAAACAGAGTAGCCAAGCACACAGGTTTTAACTTTACCCACATGGCTAACTTATACCACCTAAACACAGAAACACACAGAAACACACACACACAGACAATGATACTGCTATTTAATTACCTCCAATACAAACATATAGTTAGTTCAAAGTCAGGGTGCTCTTATAGGTTATTCCTAAGTGTCCCTAGGTTCCTATATGGGCCACTTATTACTTATAAAAGCTAGTATGATCTAAAATTCAAAGTAAAGAAAATCAAATTTTCAAAGAAAATTATTGAGGTCAACAGCAAAGAAATTAAGAGCACTTTTAACCTGTACTCCAATCATTAAACTATATACTATATATTTGTATAGATACCATACTGCCCCCTAAATTCAACATTTTGGTTAATACCTAGGGAAAAAAAAAACAAATTTTTAAGGTGACTCAAAAGTATCCAATAATTATCTTCAGCTTCAGTTTATTCTATTAAGAGAGAAACTAGTTAATGGTAGTTCCCTCTAGAGAGGGAATACATGAGAGGAAAAGGATAGAGAGGAATCTGGCTTGTTTGCATTGCTTAAATTACTGCCATAACAATGTATCTGTACATTACTGTGTAGTTTTTTTTTTTCTTTAAAGCCAAGAGCAGGAGATAACCCTAAATTACAAAGAATGCAATAGCTGCCCTAGGTTTTTACTATTACAATTTATAACACTCAGACTTCAAACATACTTAGTCAACATACGCAGGTGGCTAAAATAAGGAACTAGGCCAGCTGTACTGATAAGTACATATGGTATATGTGTGGTCTGTGAAATAATTAAGGAGGTGGTCGATATAGGGAGGTGGTCAACTATGGAGGTGCTACTATACAGACGAATAGTTGGAACAGAACAGAAAGTCTAGTCTGGGAGACAAGCACAGGGGCTCACACCTGTAATTCCAACACTTGGGAGGCTGAGGCAGGTAGACTGCCTGAGCTCCCAAGTTCAAGAGCAAGGCCCCATCTCTGAAAAATAGCCGGGTGTTGTGGCGGGTGCCTGTAGTCCCAGCTACTTGGAAGGCTGAGGCAAGAGAATGACTTGAGCCCAAGAGTTTGAGGTTGCTGTGAGCTAAGATACCACAGCAC
>NW_003852400.1:1185534-1187918 GCF_000181295.1 Otolemur garnettii
AGGAAAGAAAGGGAAATCTAGAAATATACACAAATACTTTCAGAACTTTAATTCATATGATAACAGAATTCCTATTCAACAGTTGGAACAATGGCTACCTGTTTTAAAGAAAAAATAAGTCAAACCCACTTTTTATTTTTCTTAATAACCAAATACATATCCATAAATGTTCCAAAGCAATAAACTTTTTCTACAAAAGTACACAGAGCAAACATCATGGGACATATGGTCTGAAGTCTGAATCACAATTACTTAACTCTGCCATTATAGTATGAGAGCCATATGTAATACTGAAATGAATGGGTATGGCTACGTCCCAATAAAACTTTATTAATAAAAACAGGGCCATATTTGGCCCACAAGCCATGGTTAGCTGATCTGTATTGAAAGGTAAGATGGGGGCAACGCCTATGGCTCAAAGGAGTAGGGCATTGACCCCATATACTGGAGGTGGCAGGTTCAAACCCAGCCCCAGTCAAAAACTGCAAAAAAAAAAAAAAAAAAAAAAGGTAAGATGGAAAAACTGTCTTATACTCATAGAGTAAAAGAACCCTTTCTAAGAATGCCATAAAACCCCAAAGTCTTAACAGTAGAGACTGGATAGCTCTCCAGAAAGAATCTTCGAACTTCTCTACAATAAAAGTTTTATATACAAAATTCAAAAGACAAATGGGGAATATATACAATTTATTAAAAAAGCCAATTTTATTAATTTACAAAGAACTCATAAAAATCAAGAGAAAGCTAATGAAATAGAAAAATGGGAATAGAATATGAGCAGGAAGATTCTAGACAAAAAAAATGCCCAATGCTATGAAAAATATGCAAAGTCACTCATAATTAAAGAAATTTACATCAAAACAAAATTTGTAAAAGGTCACTAGTAGTAGCACTCCATATTAGTGTGTGAACATACCAATTAACATTCAAGTACTTTTTATGAAGAGCAATTTGACAGTAACTGTCAAATTCTAAAATACACAATATCTACTAAGTCATAAAAGGTCCAAATTTGTGCAAAGTTACAAATTCTATAAAGTATACATACTAAACTATATGTAGAAGGATAGTATAACATTGTTTACAACAGCAAACTAGAGAAATTGCTAAATAAATGATGATTTATCCACAAATGAAATATCTAAACCTCCTTTTTAATGAGGTCTATTTATATGTACTGACAAGACATTTCAAAATGCACATACATTTGCATTTCAAATGCACACTACTTCTCTATGAAGTCTTAACAGAGATTATCTTTGGAAAGACAGATCGCAGGGAAAGAGGGGCAAATTTTACTTTTAATGTTATGTTTTTTACAATACTGTTTAAATTTTTTTTTTTTTAAACAATGAGCAGTGCTACCTTCCACCAAAGAACACAAAACCCAGCTGGTCATGGTGGCTAACACCTATAATCCTAGCACTTTGGGAGCCCGAGGGGGTTGGAGTGCTTGAGCCCAGGAGGTTGTAGTGTGAACTATGATGGCTACACTCTAGTTGGAGTGACAGCAAGACTCTGTCTCCAAGGATGAAAAAGAAAACCCAAAATGAAGGGAGAAAAAAGTATAATGTGCAAAAAGGAGAAGTAAAACAAACAAGTTAAAGAAAAGAGTATGTAAGATATAAAAGAGATAGCTACGAGTAAATAAGGTCACACAGATAATCTGGTACAATCAGATAAAACAGAAATTGACTATTGAGGCTCTTAGTTTAAATAAATTACCTTCATCACCAGGCAGAGCCTTTGCAGGCATCCTGTTTATAGTCCTTTGAGTTCGAGGTGCAGGTTTGGCTTTGTTTGCTTGTTTGGAGATGAGCTTTATAGGAATTCGTCTGCGAACATCGAGACCACCCAAGGATCCAGAACTATTAGTGCCTTGTAACTCATTGTCTGTTAGAAAAAAAAAGTATAATATCAGTTTTTCTTTTTGGAGGTTATTGGGCCACAGGTACTAAAAACATACTCAACATTATTCAGAGTTAAAGATCTGCAACCTGATCTTAAATATTACATTGGGAGACTTAAGCCCAGGAGCGGGAAGTTGCTGTGAGCTATGATGTCACATCACTCTACGGAGGACAACATACTGAGACTTTGTCTCCACAAAAAAAAAAAAGAAAAAAAACAAAACAAAACCAAAACCATTCCTATCCCCATGTCTCATCATCAAGTGTGAGGGTGGCGCCTGTGGCACAAGGAGTAGGGCCCCATATATGGGAGGTGGCGGGTTCAAACCCGGCCCTGGCCAAAAACTGCAACAACAAAAAATAAAATAAAAATGAAGTCCTATTCTAATCATCAAGTATGCAAAGTAAGCACTCAATAAATTTACTAAGCTTATGTTAGGACAACCAAAACTCAAAGCATAAAACTAATACTAA
>NW_003852400.1:1188474-1201759 GCF_000181295.1 Otolemur garnettii
TGAGCTCAGGCAATCCACCAGTCTTGGCCTCCCAGACTGCTAGGATTATGCCTGGCCATAATGGTAAATTATAATTTAGGAGGATGCACCCTTTCTGCGCTTCAAGTAGGTCTAAACAACTGGTAACTTCTAGAGTTTAAAGTCTTTGTTTGTTATTATCTATGAAATAAATAAATTCCTGTTCCATGAGGAATAGGAACCTTACTTATTTCATAGAACTGATCCCATCTAAAGCTTAAGAGTTACCTTTTTTCAAGTATGTAGTATATGAAGATATAATAAAGAAAATAATCAACTTTATCCATTAAAGGCAAAAGGGAAAATGCTCTGAAACAGGAAATGCAAATAACAATTTTTTTAATTGTAATGTTTTAAACATGACAAGTTATTGATCAAGGATGTGTAATTGCCACTGCTGGAAATAGCATAATCAAGATTGATTGCCAAACTGTCCACACCAAATTCAGTAAAGCCAAATTTGGAAGAAATAAGCCCTAATGATTTCCAAGGCTACTAGGGTTATAGACACATATAAATTCACATTCATTTGCACTTTTTCTGAACATATAAATCTCAAAATGGGTTCTTAATGATTACTCCAAACATCCTTCAGTTTACCTTCAACTTTTATAACAGATAATCCTTAAAAAAAAGAAAGAAAGAAAACAATAGAAAAAGTATGAACTACATGGATAGCTAAAATCTTGAGTTAGGATAAACCCAACTCCATCAAGCAATACAATGGCCAAAAGACAGACAAGACAGAATGCTCAAAAAGTATTCCTGACTTTACAACAAAGTTGTTAGAGATAGTTAACAGTTCAATGCTGTCCTTCACATATTAAAAGGACTTTTAATGGTTTTACTTTTCTGAATGATGAAAATACCTACATCTCATTACTATAAGCCCTTTTTACAGCACCCAGAACACTATTGCTTGCCAACAGTGTTCTACTTTCTATTCTTAAAAGTCTACCACTTTCAAGAATCTGCTGCCTCTTAACTACTTTGCTGTTTGCCCCACCAATTGTAAGTTCATACATAGTACAGCATTTAATAGTGAAAATATTCCGGTTTTATTTGGGGCTTTTTTGCTTTTTCTTGTTTCTTAATTAAGAATTAGACCATTACACCACAATTTCCTTTTGAATACAGAACAAAACAAAGCCCATAACAACAAAAAGTTCTTGGATATTATACAAGCAAGTACTAAAGACAACTGGCCATTTAAGGTGAATACACATTTCTTAGTTTTTAAAAATATTTATTTAGAATTTTATCTTATATAAAAGGAACCAAGAAATATTTTTAAAACTTTAGGTTACAGTTGCAAAAGCACTAACTCTTAGAATGATCAAAGAATAGATCTAACGTTAATTGGGAGTTTCTTGGAGTAATTTTTCCAGCAAAATCCTACTAGGACACCTTTATTTTACATTTGAATCTTTCAGCATGATCATAAAATGGGTCATTTTTACATAATGTTCAAGGGTTTCATCAATTTTTCCAAGGACTTATTAATCTTTTATTATGTATTTTTTTGCCCATGCTAGAGGGCTGCAGCTTCAGCCCAGCTCACAGCAACCTCAAACTCCTAGGTTCAAATGATCCTCCTATCTCAGCCTCCTGAATAGGCTGGGACTAGAAGTGCTCCCCACATGCCCAGCTAATTTATTTTTAGTAGACACATGGTATTGCTCTTGCTCAGGCTGGTCTCTAACTCCTGAGCTCCAGAGATCCTCCTGCTTTGGCCTCCCAGATAGCTAGGATTACACGCATGAGCCACCACACCTGGCCTATCTTTTGATATTAAAATAATTCTTTAGAGATATGTAAACTGTCATGATGTTGTCAATTAACTAGCTAAATGGCATTTCCTCATTTGCCAAACGCTTTATTTGTGCTTTAAATATTTATCAAACTCATGTTTATGAATTTATTGAAAACCTGGATCTTTTGCAGATTTCCTAACTTTACTTCATAATCACAGTATTTGATACCATCTTCTGACATGAAACATTGAGAAGACTGGCTCATAAAGAAATTAAAAGAATAGGTAAGAAATTAGTGTCAAGAGAAGGGACACGAATGGAAACTTTTTTTAAGTGGTCAGTTCATTAGTGAATATTTTCATGTTAGGATGACTTACTTCCTTAGGCAACTTTTTAACTTTGACAACAAAGATAAATAATCTTTACATACCCACCTGTAATATGATTTCCTAACATAACAGCCTCTAAAGGTAGCAGGGACTTCACTCCCAATCTCAGTTAATAGACTTAAATGAGAAATATTTTCCTAGAGTTGAATGTTTGCTACTTTAATATCAAGATCCCAGAGTTTTAACCCTGTAAAATTTCCAAACATTGCAGTTTCTTAAAGGCTGGTTCTAGGCCCTCTTCTCTGTACTTAACGCTTAAGTAATCTCATCCATCCTCAGGCTTTGAAACACCAGCTGTAAGATACTAACTCCCAAATATGTATTTTCTGTTCAGATCTTTCCTCTGATCTCCACTTAATGTCTCCCCTTTGTCTCAATACATAGCGAACATTTAGCAGTTCAAAAACAAACTCTTGTTCACAAATTCCTGTGTCCCACCTCTGCCAAAAAAGACTATTTACTTCCAAGTTCTCCCCAACTCCATAATGGGCGCTACCCAGGCATTTGTCCTTTCTCTCACATACCTCCAAATCAATCCATCAGTACATATATGAGTTCTACCACCAAAATACTTGCTGAATCTTCCTTTTCACTAAACCGAGCCTCCCTACTGGTCTACACCTCCTAAACTGGCTACTGTCCAATATTCCTGCCTCCCTCTCTTCCACTATTCTTCACAGAACAACCTATTATATTTTTTAAAGGATTGTGTTCCTCTTCTACTTCTGTTTAACGGCTTCACATTCACTTAAAATTCAAATCTTTCCATAGCTTTCAAGGTCCTGAACAAGGTGACCCCTGCCTTCCTTTCCAATCTCATTTTAGGGCTCTTACCCTCTGGCTGTAACTAGCCTGCAGCTAACTGGCCTATTCTACATTTTCCTAGCTCAGCGCCCTGAGTGCTCTTCCTCCTGCTTGATCCTATGGCTGTTTACTTCTTATCCAACAGATCTGAGCTGAAATGTTACCTTTCCAGACTTTCCATGAGCACTCTCTCTGCAGCTCCCTATTAGTCTCCCTACAGTACTCATGTATGTGCTTTAAGAAATTCATCATCATCTTTAAACGTTTAGTTTTTTAAAAAGATTGTTTATTGCCTGTCTTCCCCCATCTGATGGAATGCATCCATCAGAACAGTGACTTGGTCCCCTTGTTTACCATTTCTTCATTCCATTTCCAGGCTTACAGGTATCTGTAGGTTTATACATATATATATATATACACACACACACACACACACCCCATTATGTAACTAGATATTTGATAAACGAGGACATCTCAATCAATACTTAAGAAAAAGCCCTTTTTCCTACTTGTGATGTGGTTGATATAAGCGGAGCACTTTCTAATTCTCACGTGCACTCATTCAATATCCAAGAACAACAAGGAAGCAAAAGCCAAAAGCACATAACAAAGGTTGGAGCCACTTTTACTTGGAGAAAGGGATGAGAATGTCTTGATTTTTAAGTTTTTCTTTGTAAACAAACCCAAATAATGATGAGCAAGAACCGCTGCCGAGGCGCGGGGCATGCTTTGCGCTTTAAGGGTGCTCTGACTTTGGTCCCCCAAACTATATGCGTTTCCTTCTCTCACCTCTAACCCATGAAGGACCTGAGAGACAACCACAGGAGGTGACCAGTGCAGCACCCGCCCAAGCTGACCGAGACAACACATCCACTCCCAGAGTAATGAGGTTCCCCCGACTCCGAGACTGGAATCTACCCGCCAGTGCCCATAACGTAGTGCAGAGCAGCCGGGTGGAGAAAAAAAGAGCGGGAGCTCTTCCTTTTCCGCGAGGCCTGCGCCGCCCACTGTCCCGGCACCAAGGGCAACAGAACCAGGGAAGAAGCGGCTGTTGCCGGCACTGAGGAGGTAGGTACCGCACCGGGGAGTAGGCCAGGAAGCAGCAGGCCCCTGCCGGATACATAAAGGGGTCTGTGGGGTTTCTTTCTCACTGCCACACCCCAGAGTCGTAGGGAGAGCATAATTCCTTTTGCCCGCTGGGCGACCAGTCCCAGGCCGGCCAAGGGGGCATGGAACCGGGACCCCCACTGCCTCCGCCTCCTTACCAGTGTGATCCATGATTCGGCTCGCAGAGCACAGTGGGAGCGGAAGTCAGCCGCGCCGGAGTCGCAGCGAGCGCGTGCGCGCTGCCTTCCGGGGACGGCAGGCGGAAGTGCGGCCAGGCTGCCCGGCCGCGGCCCGCGCGGACTTCCCTCTCTACCGTCCGCTACCCCGCTCCGGTGAGGGAGTCAGGCATGGGCGGACAGGGGCAGAAAAAGCGAGTACGCGAAGAGCGTTGATGTTAAGAGTGGTGAAGCTTCTCATGTGCTTCAACAGAAAGTAGCCTTTTAACCATGGGAAGGACACCGACGGGAACGGGGGAGGGGGAAAGCGGTGGAAGCGGCAGGAAAAAGCTCGCGGCAGGTAAGGCGGCTGCCCACCCCGTGGAGCGATGCCTTCTGGGACTTGTAGTGCGCCAGGGCCTTGGAGCCGGCCAGCTCCTCCGCGCAGGCTCTGCCGTTGCGCTGGCCCCACCCCGGCAGGCGGAGTAACGGTTTGGAATCCCCCGGGGTCCGAGACCGCGCGTCTTCTCCGCCCAGTCCGGGAAGAGAGTAAACACGCGCGCTCAGGAAGGCGTCCTCCGGCGGGAGGTTGCCCAGGGGGATGGCCGAGCTCCGTGAAGCCCCCAGCTAAAGAGAAAGGCTCGGTGCTCATTGTCTTAAGTTTTGCTTTGTGCTGATGAGCTTCCCAGACCCACGCAGAGCACATCTGGTACATGCTCCGCGCCCCCTCTTTTAAGTTTGCAACAGTTGAAACACAATGCTTGACTACCGCTCACTTCCTAGAGAAAATGCTGTGGCGCTACGAACCCCTGGAGCACTGGACGCAAGGGCCGGGCGGAGGGCGAGTGTGGCGCTGCTGCCGCCTCTCCTGGACACACCTGGCAGCGCCGCAGAGTGGGGCCGAAGGAGCAGGGAACGAAACCGCGGGAGGTGAAGGAGGCGCCAGGCTTGGCCGGAAGGGAGAGGTTGAAAAGGAAAGGCCTACAAAGAGGAAGAGAGAGTTACCACATCGGGCGGTACCTAGTTCCAGTTCTTGGTCCCAGGGGTTTGTGGTTGCTGCTGCTTTCATCTTCCTCAGCCAAAACAAAAGCAAAGTGCCAAAGGGCGATTCCTTTGGACCGTCAGTGCAGTCTCCACCTCGCAGGCTTGGCTCATTTGTGTCCACTCCCTTCTCCAACCCTTTACACTTGATGCTCTCAGATGAGTAGAAAGGAGCACAATTAGTGGAAAACACAAGCTTGGGAGTCAAGGGATTTGGGTTCTATTCTTGTCGTCCCTTGGTGACGACATCATTACCTTAGGTTATTCACGCTTTCAGTGCCAGAGTTCCTAGATCAATGAAAGATTACTGACCTCTTACAGAAATGTTTTCACGGTGCAGAATTCCAAATAAAGTACGTGTAGCCATGTGTTGTGTTTGTGTAGTTGTACAGTAACTGCTCTGAATAATCCTATGATGATCAATACTATTTAAATGGACCGTGTCATTTGGTAATTTACTGGGCTCTTTGTAAAAACTGACACTATATATGCAGATTTATATAAACAGGATTTGACTGAAAAGTGAACTAGACATGTTGTTACTCAAAATTATCCTTGCCTCTTCAATTCTAGATTTGGGGGCGGGGTAAGAAGGGAGGAGGAGAGGCGAGGAGGGAGCAGGATTGGTGTGCTCCCACTTAATGGACACAATGTGGGGGTATATGGCACACCTCCTGGCGGGGGACACAACTACAACAGGGGCTATGCCTAACAAATGCAAACATTGTAACCTAACTCTTTGTATCCTCAAATTAACCTGATTTTTTTTTTTTAAAAAATGAATGAACTTAACACCAGAAAAATCCCCGTTTTTGTTAAAATGTATAGTTCTGAATCACTGTTTTTCAAGATTCTTTCAGATGCTGAAAGATTATTGTTGTTTGGGGGGATTGAGGAAAACTTAATTTTTCTGCCATACCGCACTATTTCTTTAAATACAGTACTGAGAGGATCAGGCATTTTTTTACCAATCTGTGGCATTAAAAAAGAAAACTTTCACCTGGGACGTGCTTGCTTTTTTTTTTTAAATCATACTTGTCCTCTCAGGTAAACTTCAGAAAAATGCAAATCTAGGTTCAGAATAATAATATTACTATTGTCAACTGATGCTAATATTTAAAGAATTGGAATTAAAAGAGCTTTCAAATTTTATATCTGTAAGAAATTTTGTCAGCCTTTTGTAGTGCATAAAATTATGAAAACTTACTGAAAGAAGATTCACTTTCAGATTTGATAAAATGTTAAACATTTGTCATTTGATTTTGACAATTGTTACTTCCATGCATCACTTTTTTGCTCTATGTTCATTTCCCTTCTTAATTGTGATTGCCTGTAGTAGCAGTGTGACAAATTAATTTCTTTACCTAAGTTGACATGAGACTGTACATAGATTGCTATTTTGTTACTACTCTCTAGTATCCCTTATTAGTGACCTATGTGCTCTTTTTAAAGAGTCACCATTAATTTTTTTTTTTTTTTTTTTTTTGCAGTTTTTGACTGGGGCTGGGTTAGAACCCACCACCTCCAGCATAGGGGGCTGGTGCTCTACTCCTTCAGCCACAGGCACCGCCCACCATTAATATTTTTATACAGCATGATACTAAACAAAGGTTTATAAAAATGAAAAGTCATAATGAAAATTCTGAGGTACATACTTTTATCTTACTGACAGACATACTTTTATCTTAACTGTGAATTATATCCTAATGGTCTTCCAAGATGTTCTGATAGCTTTCCATTTACACATTTATGCTATGAGAAAAGTAAGATGGATATCACCTTGTTTCCCCAAGAGCTTCTTTTACAGTCCTCAACATTGGGTCAGGACAATCACCTCCTTCTCCTAATACTTTTTGAACTCTGAGGGCCTAAGATGGTGGAAGGCAAGAGCTATCTAAATAAGAGCCCCTGCCTCAAGGACCATACAGGCTAGCATTTATAGAAATACTTAAAGATCCATTTAATTAAGTTCTAAGTGTTAAGAGGGAGTGTATTGCTACTTTCTTGCAGAGAATGTAATGAGCAATGGGACCGAGGGTAGTCAGGTAGGCTTTATGAAGGATTTAAGCTGAACCTTCACAGATAAAATATAGAAAGGAACAGAGCAATGAAAGAGAGATGTCAAACAGGGAAGTAAAGGGTCACAGACATGGGAACTGTATGGCTGATGTAGAAGACAATGATCAGCTTTACCTGTACTGTTGATGCATGTTTGGGAGTACTAAAAAATAAGGTATGATTGTAAATAACCTTGAAAAAAGTAAGATTTCAAAATAGCAGTTGAGAAAGAGAATATAACAAACCTTAGTAGGATATATTCATATAAACACCATATCCAGCAAGATGTATTCAAAAACAATGAGCTCAGCTTAAATTCAGGGGAGACAAAGTGGAAGCAGTACTGTTAGACCTAAGGGAAGAATAACTGACCAAGAAGCCAGAGATACCTGTGATGCCCAAATGCCAGCAAGTATGATTGAATTGTTCATTAAAGAATTAACTAACCGGCTCGGCGCCTATAGCTCAACTGGCTAAGGCGCCAGCCACATACACCTAAGGTGGTGGGTTCGAATCCCCAGCCTGGACCGGCCAAACAACAGTGACGGCTGCAACCAAAAAATAGCCGGGCGTTGTGGCAGGCGCCTGTGGTCCCAGCTACTTGGGAGGCTGAGGCAGGAGACTCGCTTGAGCCCAGGAGTTGGAGGTTGCTGTGAGCTGTAATGCCACGGCACTCTACCCAGGGGGACAGCTTGAGGCTCTGTCTCAAAAAAAAAAAAAAAAAAAACTAACCAGGGTAAATATTTGTTAACAAGTTTGATAAGCAGAAATGGGTGAAAAGGGCAGTAGATATAGTGGTTAGATATATGCCAAATCAAGTTTTGGCAGCAAGCTTTCCAAACTAGTCCAGAGGACAGGTTCATAGAAAGAAATAAAGACTCTAAGGACTGAACATTGGTGATTCAATGCACTTTCCCACTCATCTCTTTGAGAAGATCACATCCTTTGAGGTCAGCAATGTACATACCCATTTGAAAAGAAGCCCTTTGATCTAGGGCTGCTGCCTGCCTTTTCTGAGAAGGAAAATTTTACAATGGGTATCTTCTGAGCTGTGTAGGCCTGCTCCTCCCTACAGCTTCTTTGCTAAGAGATAATTGCCTTGTTTTTTTCTATCTCCATTTCCTTTTAGCTTACTCCTGACAGAACACTTAAGGTATTAAGCTGCTCTATGGTAGTATCATTACCTTGTAGGCAAGTAGTCTGTGATACTGTTTCTTAGATTTAAGAAAGCTTTTGTCCATGGGTCCCTTCTCCCTCACCTCAGCTGCCACTCCATGCCAGTTGTAAGAGGCTTTCAGGCTTCTTTGGTGCTATGGTTTGAATGAATGTGTTCCTCCAGATATGTTGATATTAAGAGGTGAAGCCTTTGAAGACGTGATTAAGTCATGAGGAAAGTAATGTCCTATCAAAGAATCAGCTTCCTAGCCCTTTTGCCCTCCCACTCTGAGGATACAGCAACAAGGTGCCATCTTGGAAGCAGAGAGCATTTACCAGACACCAGACCTTTACCATCACCATCTTGATCTTGGACTTTCCAGCCTCCAGAATTAGAAGAGTTTTTTTTCTATTTGTAAATTACCCTGTCTCATGTATTTTGTTACAGCAGCACAAAGACATCACTTTCTACTTTGCGTTGTGTCAACACACTTATTTTATCTACCTTACAAGTCAGGCCCCTTAAGGATAGGGTCCATTGGTCATCAATTATTTCATGATACACAGAATTGAGCAGAAGGTACTCAAAATATTCATTGACAAAGAATGTTGTCAAAGATATGGCCATGTCCAAGTTAAATAAGAAACAAACATTTAAAACTTATGCATGACTGTAGCAAACAACTGACTAAAAGCTTAAGTTAAAAATTTCTGAAGGTGGGACATGATGGCTCACGCTTGTAATCCTAGCACTCTGGGAGGCCAACGTGGATGGATTGCCTGAGGTCAGGAGTTTGAGACCAGCCTGAGCGAAAGCGAGACCCCATCTCTACTAAAAATAGAAAAACTAGCTGGGTGTAGTGGTGCATGTCTGTAGTCTCAGCTACTCAGGAGGCTGAGGCAAGAGGATCACTTGAACTCAAGAGTTTGAGACCAGGCACAGTGGCTCATGCCTATAATCCCAGCCCTCTAGGAAGCTAAGGCAGGTGGATCGCCTGAGCTCATGAGTTTGAGACCAGCCTGAGCTAGGGCAAGACCCCACCTGTAAAAATAGCCAAGTGTTGTGGCAGACATCTATAGTCCCAGCTACTCCGGAGACTGAGGCAACAGAATTGCTTGCGCCCAGGAGTCTGAGGTTGCTGTGAGCTATGATGCAATGGCCCTCTACCAGGGGCAACAAAGTGAGACTCTGTCTCAAAAAAAAAAAAAAAAAAAAGCCAACAACAACAAAAGAGTTTGAGGTTGCTGTGAGCTACAAAGACACAAAGACACTACCCTAGGCAACAGGGTGACACTGTCTCAAAAAAAAAAAAAAATTCATGACGTGAAGGAAACAATATATAAGATTGTAAAGAACTAGTAACAATTTATTACACCAATATTAAGAGGTCACTCAATAAAATGAGCCAAGAGCATCCAGTACCAGAAGGTAATGGCCCTGTGTACAGAGGTTCTACTGGGGAAAGTATGGCCAAAAACGTATTCTGTCCAGTGGAGATGTTATTCAAACATACAAGCAAAAGACAGTCATTTTTGAACATGAAGGAACTCAAGCAACACGACATGCCTCATCTTGTTTTGGGTGGTGGAGGGGGGAGCTCTGTATATATGTGTGTTTACTTATACATATATATGTATGTACATAAAACAATGAAATCCAGTCAATTAGGAGAGAAAGTGTAAGACTCTGAAGTGAAAAACTGTAGTAATTTATTCAAGTATTTACTAGTATCTACTATGTATCCAACACTCCTGTAAGCAACGTTGAAAGGTCAGTGAACAAAGCAAAGAACTCATCTTGCCTGTATGAAACTTAGATTATTATTATTTTTTTTTTTTTGAGAGTCTCACTACGTCACCCTTGGTAGAGTGCTATGGCGTCACAGCTCAGAGTAACCTCAAACTCTTCGGCTCAAGAGATTCTCTTGCCCCAGCTTCCCAAGTAGCTGGTACTACAGGCCCCTGACACAACGCCCGGCTATTTTTTACTGCAGTCGTCATTGTTGGTTAACTGGCCTGGGCTGAGTTCAAACCCGCCAACTTCAGTGTATGTGCCTGGTGCGGTAACCACTATGCTACGGGCACCAAACCAAGATTCTAATAAAGTATAATTGGTTTAAATATTTAATTTTATCAACAATAAACAATTATGGAAATTATGATAACAGAATAAAAAGTAAATGTTATAAACCTGGAAAAAATATAACATAATGGAAAAATTGTAAAGAGAAGAGAGAGGGGACAAAAAGCATCTAAGTAATAATTGCTCACAGGTCATCTACCTTTGCTGTTTAGAATTTAAAAGTAGCTTAAAATATTGTCATGTGCCACATAACAATGTTTTAGTTAACTATGGACCACATATGCCATGGTAGTGTCATAAGATTATAATGGTGGCTGAGCGCTGTGGCTCATGTGTATAATCCTAGCACTCTGGGAGGCCGAGGCAAGTGGATTGCTTGAGCTCAGGAGTTCTAGACCAACCTGCGCAAGAGTGAGACCCTATCTCTAAAAAATAGCCAGGCATTGTGGCAAGTGTTATAGTCCCAGCTACTTGGGGGCTGAAGCAAGAGAATCGCTGGAGCCCAAGAGAACTGCTGTCAGCTAGGGTGATGTCAGGGCACTCGAACCCAGGGTGACAGAATGACTCTGTCTCAAAAAAAAAAAAAAGATTATAATGGAATTGAAAAACTTCTATCACTTAGTGATGCAATAACCATCCTAACATAGCACAACCCATTACTCATGTTTGTGGTGATGCTGATATAAACATATCTATTGCACTTCCAGTCATAAAAAATTATAGCATATACAGTTATATATATATACAGTTACATATACAGTTATATACAGCATATACAATTATAGCATATACAGTTTACTTGATAAGAAACAACTGTTGTTTGTTTATGTATCTACTTTTTATCATTTTGTACTTCTGCTTATAAAAAAAAAGTTAACTGGTTAGGTGTGGTGGTTCATGTTTGTAATTCTAGCACTGTGGGAGGCCAAAGTTGGGAGCATTGTTTGAGGTAAGGAGCTTGAGACCAGCCTAAGCAAAGTGAGACCCTGTCTCTATTAAAAATAGATAAATTAGCTGGCCATGGTGGCACAGGCCTATAGTCCCAGCTATTTGGGAGGCTGATGTAGGAGGCATGCTCGAGCTGAAGAGTCTGAGGTTGCTGTGAGCTCAGCAAAGGCCATGGCATGCTATCCTGGGTGACAGAGGAGAATCCGTCTCAAAAAAAAAAAAAAAAAAAAGGGAAAAATAAAGAGAAGAAAATAAAAAATGAAAGGGAAATTGTGAAGGTCATTAAAAAAAAAAAAAAAACCTTAACTGTAAAATAGCCTCAGGCAAGCCCTTTACAAAAGATGTGTTATCAAAGGAGGGGACAGTTCCACACCTGTTACTGAAGACCTTCCAGTGGGACAAGATGTAGAGATAGAAGACAGTGATTTTTGACAATCCTGACCCTATTGATGCCTAAGCTAAGTTGTGCTTATGTCTTAATTTTTTTTGAGTCAGAGTCTCAAGTTGTTGCCCTGAGTGGAGTGCTGTGGCATCATAGCTCATGGCAACCCCCAACTCTTGGACTCAAACGATCCTCTTGCTTCAGTTTTTCTATTTTTAGTGGAGACTGGGTCTTGCTTTTGCTCAGGCTTGAATACGTGACCTCAAGCAATCCACCCACTTTGGCCTCTCAGAGTGCTAGGATTACAGGGATGAGCCACTGCACCTGGCCTATGTCTTACGTTTGTTGGGGTTTTTTTGAGACAGAGCCTCAAGCTGTCACCTTGGGTTGAGTGCTATGTCATCACAACTCACAGCAACCTCCAACTCCTGGGCTTAAGCAATTATCTTGCCTCAGCCTCCCAAGTAGCTGGGACTACAGGTGCCTGCCACAATCCCCAGCTAATTTTTGGCTGTAGCTGTCATTGTTGTTTGGCAGGCCAGAGCTGGATTCGAACCCACCAGCTCTGGTGTATGTGGTTGGTGCCTTAGCTGCTTGAGCTACAGGGGCTGAGCCTATGTCTTAATTTTTAACAAAAAAGTTTAAGAAGTAAAAAATTACAAATTTTAAAAGTGGAAGAAGGCTTGGAGAATAAGGAAAAATATTTTTGCACAGGTGTATGATGTGTTTGTGTTTTAAGCTAAGTTTTATTACAACGATCAAAAAGTAAAAAATCAGCAAGTCTGAATACAGTGGTGGTTACAACTAACAGACCAAAACCAGCTACAGATTTTTGTTCCTTTTTCTCTCTTGCTGCTTCACTTGGCTAGCTTTAAAAAAAGTTTAAAAGTTACATTAAGCTGTTAATTTATTATTGATGAAAGAAAAAAATTTTTTTATCAATTTAGTGTAGCCTAAGCATATAGTGTTTATAAAGTCTACAGTAATGACCTAGGCCTTCATACTGACCCACCACTCACTCACTGACTCACCAGAGCAACTTCCATTCCTACACCTTCCATTCACTCCCTATACAGGTATACCACTTTTTTTGCCTCTGTATTGTATTTTTATTGTACTTTTTCTACGTTCAGATGTACAAATACTTACCATTGTGTGGCACTTGCCTATTATATTCATTTCAGTAATATGTTATACAGGTTCATAGCTGTCTCATATAGACCAGATGTGTGGCAGGCTATACCATTAGGTTTGTGTAAGTCTACTTTACAATGTTCATACAACCATACCATGCATTTCGCAAACCATACCTGTCAATAAGCAACATAGAACTGTATTAAGAATAACAAATTCTACTTCTTGGAGGATTTCACATTTTCTTTTCTTTCTTT
>NW_003852400.1:1202511-1209481 GCF_000181295.1 Otolemur garnettii
CCCGCCACAACGCCTGGCCATTTTTTGGTTGCAGCCATCATTGTTGTTTGGTGGGCCCGGGCTGGGGATTCGAACCCGCCACCTTAGGTGTATGTGGCTGGCACCTTAGCCACTTGAGCCACAGGCGCAGAGCCCAAATTGGAACTTTTTAATTAAAGACAGTATCTATTGTAGAACAGTCAGGGTCTAAATAAAAACTGCTCCAAGTATTTTCAGTGAGAGAATTTAATACATGGAATTAGTTGTTCAGGTAATCGAAGACCTGAGAAGTCAAACATAATAGTAAGGGAACCCTGCTGTTCGTCAGAGCCAGAAGCCACTCAGTTCTTAGGCTGAAGGGGCAGACGGAGGAAGCGTTGTTACCTGAACCAAAGGCAACCAAAGGAAACACAACTTCTGTAAAGAATATACCCTTGGCTTCTCCCTTTCACATGCCCTTTAGTTTCCCACCAGTCTCCCTTGATTGATTCCACCCAAAAGTCACCTGGCACAGGAGCCAGGGAAATTCAATCTACAGGGATCAACCCTCTGGGAGTACTAATAGGTAGAAGCAGGCCTTGCATTGAACATAGAGCACCATACTATTAGAGAAGTTTTGTTGCCTACCTTCCTATTCAGACATACAGAGAGAGAGCTGGGTGTGCCCTTCACCTGTTACCAATGATAGTTGTCTCCATTCATGCTGCTATGACAAAATATAGACTGAATGGCTTCTAAACAACAAAAATTTATTTCTCACAATTCTGAAGGCTGAGAAGTTCAAGAACGGTGATGGCAGAGTCAGTATCTGGTAAGGGCCCATTTCATGATTCTTGTGTGATCTTCTACTTGTACCCTCACATGGGGACAAGGGGAAGGCAACTCTCTGGAGCTCTTAGCACACTCATCCCATTCATGAGGGCACAGCCCTCAGGACCTAATCAACTTTCTACAGCACAACATCCTAACACCATCATACTGTGGGTTATGGTTAAAGATATGAATTTGGGGGAAGACACAAACATCTTTTATTTTCTTTGTTTACATTTATTTATTAACATATTACAAATGAGTCTGAAGTTTTTTCTTTTTATTATATAGTATTTGAAACAGTAGAAAGTTGAAAGAATGATACAATAGTGCATCCATTATCAAGATTCATCATTATTTTTCTCCACTCACAAAAATTGATTCAAGATGAATAAAGGACTTAAATTTAAGGCATGAAACAATAAAAATCCTCAAAGAAAGAATAGGAAAAACACTGAAAGATAGTGGCCTGGGGAAAGACTTCATGAAGAAGACTGCCATGGCAATAGCAACAACAGCAATAATAAACAAATGGGATTTAATTAAACTGAAAAGCTTCTGTATAGTCAAGGAGACAACAGCCAGAGCAAATAGACAACCTACCCAGTGGGAAAGGATATTTGCATATTTTGAATCAGACAAAAGCTCAATAATCAGGATCTACACAGAACTTCAATTAATCCACAAGAAAAAAACCAACAATCTCATACATCAATGGGGAAGAGAGATGAACAGAACCTTCTCTAAAGAAGACAGATAAATGGCTAGCAAACATGAAAAAATGCTCATAATCCCTAATTATTAGAGAAATGCAAATTAAAACCACTCTGAGATATCATCTAACCCCAGTGAGAATGGCCTATATCACCAAATCTCAAAACTGCAGATGCTAGCGTGGATGTGGAGAGAAAGGAACACTTTTACACTGCTGGTGGGACTGCAAACTAATACAGCTTTTTGGAAGAAAGTATGGAGAAACCTCAACTCAACCTAGACCTCCCGTTTGATCCTGCAATCCCATTACTGGGCATCTATCCAGAAGGAAAAAAAAAAAAAAACTTTTATTATTAAGACACTTGTACCAGACCATTTATTGCAGCTCAATTCAGCCCAGGAACAGATTGGTAAGCAGTGGTATATGTATACCATGGAATACTATTCAGCCATTTTTAAAAAATGGAGATTTTGCAGCATTTGTACTAACCTGGATGGAGGCGGAACATATGATTCTTAGTGAAGCATCACAGGAATGGAGAAGTATGAATCCTATGTATTCAACTTTGATATGAAGACAATTAAGGACAATTAATAACATGGGGAGGGGGCGTGGGGGAAGGAGAGACCAGACAGAGAAGGAGGGAGGGGGTGAGGGAAAGGAAAAGAAAAAGAAAAGAAAATAGTGACTAATTTTCACATAAACTGGATTTAATTTTGACCAAAGTACATTACTTAAACATTAATTTTTAATTCAACTTGTTAATATGTTCCTTAGGATATTGCATTCTCATAAGTGAAATGTGTTTGTAATTTCCCCTTTATAATAATATATTTTTTCCAATTTTAATATCAGGCGTATCCAGATAAAGTAGAATGATTTTGAAGTATTTCTTCTTTTTCTATTGTCTGTAAGATTTGGCATGATCTGTTTTTTGAAATAATCTTTTATTTTTATTTATAAATATTAGTTGTCTATTTTTGAGACTTTAGAAAGATTCATCATTAACATTTTACCGTATGTGCCTTATTTATAGCCTATATCTTTTTTTATTTTTGAAGCCCTAACCCCTATGTTTATGGTGTTCCGAGATGGGCCTTTAGAAGGTAATTAGGATTAGATGAGGTCATGATGGTGGAGCCCTCATAATGAGATTAGAGCCCTTATTTAAAAAAAAAAAAAAGGCACTGAAGAGCTTGTTTGCTTTCTTTCTTCACACATGTACATCAAATAAAGGCGGGGGGGGGGCGTGGTTCATGCCTGTTTTCCTAGCACTCTGAGAGATGGAGGTGGATGGATCCCTTGAGCTCAGGCGTCAAGACACATTCTCTACTAGAAATAGAAAAACTTAGCCTAGTATATGCCTGTAGTCCCAGCTACTTGGGAGGCTGAGGCAGGAAGATTATTTGAACCCAGGAGTTTGAAGTTGCTGTGAGCTGGGCTGATGCCATAGCACTCCACCCTAGGCAACAGAGTGAGACTATGATTAAAAAAAGAAGAAGAAGAGAGAAGAAGAAGAAGAAGAAGAAAAGGAAAAGAAAAGAAAAGAGACCATGTGAGCACAAGAAAGAAGGTAGCTATGTACAAACCAGGAAGAGAATCCTAACCAGAACCCAGCCACGTTTCTCAATCTTCAGAACTATAGGAAAATTTCTGTCATTTCTACTACTCAGCCTATGGTGTTTTTTTATGGCAGCCCGAGGTGACTGATACAGATTTAGGGACCAAGAAATGGGGTGCTGCTGTAAGAAATACCTAAGTATGTGGCAGTGGCTTTGAAACTGGATGATAAGTAAAGGCTGGAAGAATTTTGAGGTCCATGCTAGAAATACAGACATTATGGGCAATTTTGGAAAGGTCTCAGACAGAAATGAGGAAAGTATCACTGGAGAAACATTCCTTCTTTCTTCTTTCTCCCTTTTGGAGGGGAAATGTCTGCTCTGTGCCTGCTCCTGGTTTCTGGGAAGCCCCAAACCTGTCTGGTTTCACAGGTTCACAACTGGAGAGGAGTTTTACCTCAGGATGAATCATACCTCAAGCTTCCACATCTGATTTAAATGATATTTAGATAAGACTGGACTTTATTCTCTCCAGCTGATAACCTATACCCCATGGGATTCAGACAGACTTGAGATTTTAGATTTCAGAGTTGACACTGGAATGAGTTAAGACTTATGGGGTGCGGGGAATGAAATGAATATATTTTGCATGTAATAAGGACATATTGGGGGGCAGATGGAAGAATATTAAGGACTGAATATTTGTATCCCTCCAAAATTCATATTGAAGCCCTAACCCTCAATGTAGTGGTATGTATATATGGGGCCTTGGGAGGTAATTAGTATTAAATAAGGTTATGAAGGGTGAGGCCCTCAGGAGGGGCTTAGTGCCTCTGTAAGAAGAGCCATCAGATAGCTTGCAAGTGCATGCACTGAGGAAAGGCCTTGTGATCACACAGCAGGAAAGCAGCTATCTGCCAGCCAGAGAGGGAACCCTCGCCAGAACCCAACCCTGCCAGCACACTGACCTTGGACTTCCAACTTCCAGAACTATGAGAACATAAATTTCCACTGTTTATACCACCCAGTTTATGATATTTTGTCATGGCAGCCCAAGCTGACTAAAACATATGGGAATGACTTAATTTTTCCAAATTACACAGAAAGTCCTTGATAGCACCATAAAGATAGCTATAAACTCTATCTGATGGGAAAAAAAAAAAGGCACTCAAGTGCAATGAACTTCTCATTGAAAGGGTAGAGAATGATACGCTCTTTCTTTGTCAGAAATAAACACTCCAGATTGTCAGTCGAGTCTGAGCTTAGCTTTCTAATCTGCTATCAGGGAGGAGAATCAGTCTTCACTCAACTTGAGCTATTCCTTACGGTTTGCTTATTTCCGGCAATAAGAGATGATAGACATTACAGCCTGGTCCTCCTTAACACGTGCCTGGGGCACCAGAGGAATTCCTGATGAATCTTGTTCACCCTGCTATCCAGTGTAGCATATTTTTTTGCCCCTTCTTAATGCCACCAAGGACAACCAAGCTGCTTCCTGGGAACTGGATCATATTTGCCTTCAGCCATCTTTGGGATGCAAACCACATAATCAACATTCACTCACCTCTCAATATACAAGCATATTATAAAGATTTCTTTAATTATACAATTGGCTCAGTGTTTTAGTATAGTAGTTAAAGGGTTTGGACTCTGGAATTTTAGCTTTGCCATTTACTCCCTGACTGGCCTTCCTTAGGCAACTCACTTAACCTTTCCATGTCTCGGTTCCCATTACCTATAAAATAGAGGTAGTTGATCCCACCTGCATTGTGTATTTTTTTAGATTAAATTAGCCAATGCGTTTAAGCAGATTAGCATCATGCATGAATGCCTAAAAAATAATGAATATTAGTCATCTTTTTTTTTTTTCAGACAAAGTCTAACTTTCTTGCCTCCCATAGAGTGCTGTTGTGTCACAGCTCACAGCACCCTCAAACTTTTGGGCGTAAGGATTTGACTTAGCCTCCAAAGTAGCTGGGACTACAGGCACCCACCACAATGCCCAGCTATTTTTAGAGATGGGATCTAGTTCTTGCTCAGGCACTCCACCTGACTCCCCCTGTAATGTTAGTCATCTTCATTACCTTTGAGGGTTGGTAAACATCCAAAACCCAAATCTGCCTAGGAGATAATGTCCACTAGGTGGCACCAGCCACAGGTAAATAAAATCTCCCCTATTATACTGTGTTTGATCAAAAGTTTGGAAGTCATGAACAGACAGAAATAAAACACAGTGACAATATAAAGGGTATCTATATAGACATATACATATTTTGGCCCCTAAACTAATCATTTCATCCATGATAATTACTTAAAGCATATCTTACCAGTCAAACCTATTCTGCTTTGTGAATCCCCAGACCCCAAAGGACTCTACAGAAGGTCAGACTGAAAAGCATTTCTACTCTGGGTCTGGAGAGGGGATGCTAACCTGCACCATCTCAGCAGCCTGGTGAAGGTGGTCAGGTTTTGCTCACAACTAGAGCTTTCGTTTTGTATAAATCTGCTCCTCCTAGTTATGCTACAGGGTGTGCTTTAGGGCCCTGCGCCTAACATGCTGCGGGAGGAAACCTTTAGGGGCCCTGGGGAAAGGAACAGACAGCTGATATAGGGACAGCAATTTGGTTGGAAGAGCAAATGAGTACAGATAAGGTTTGAAGGAAGGTTTTCTATGTCATAGATAATATGTTCAACATTATCTATCTAAGGCACCTGTCTTGAGGAGACAGAGCCTCAAGCTGTGCCCCTGGGTAGAGTGCCGTGGCAACACAGCTAACAGCAACCTCCAACTCCTGGGCTCAAGCGAGTCTCCTGCCTCAGCCTCCCAAGTAGCTGGGACCACAGGCACCTGCCACAACACCTGGCTATTTTTTAGTCGCAGCCATCATTGTTGTTTTGGCGGGCCCAGGCTGGATTCGAACCCACCACCTTAGATGTATGTGGCTGGTGCCTTAGCCACTTGAGCCACAGGCGCCGAGCCAAGATTAAATATTTTGCAATAAAATAGTTTCCTGAGGGCAGCACCTATGGCTCAGTGGGTAGGGCATCGGCCCCATATACCAAGGGTAGCGGGTTCAGGCCCAGCTCCAGCCAAACCGCAACAACAACAACAAAAATAGCCAGGTGTTGTGGTGGGCCCCAGTGGTCCTGGCCGCTCAGGAGGCTGAGGCAAGAGAATCACCTAAGCCCAGGAGTTGGAGCTGTGTGACACCAGGGCACTCTACTGAGGGCAATAGAGTGAGACTCTGTCTCTACAAAAAAATAAATAAAAATAATAAAATAGTTTTCTGATATCTGAGAATTCATAGTAAAGCAAGAACAAAATGGGCTGGACATTTAAGTTACGAGACTTCTTTTTTTTTACTTTCCTGTCTTATTCCTTTCTATAATCTCTAAGCCTTCAAATAAAATCTTATTAAATGTATCCTTGTTATGTCTTACGGAAATAAATGTAGGACATGTCCATCTTTGGGATGGATTATTACACAAGTTGGAACTGAATTACAGAATTAAGGTGATCAATAGTTTTAAATTGTTAGTAGAGAGAAATTAGATAAAAGCTGGGGTTTTCACAGTTTCATGGGATGAACTGATGTGTCATTTGGGTATCAAAAGGCTGATCCCAGAAGACTGGAACCCACTGGAGATCTAGGGGCTGATGATGGATCAAAAACAGAGAGGAGCATAAAAGGGCAAAAGGAGAAGAGATGAAGAGATGTTAAAAATGGGGAATGTGGCTGGGCACAGTGGCTCACACCTGTAATCCCAGCTCTCTGACAGGCCCAGGTGGGTGGATTTCTTGAGCTCAGGAGACCAGCCTGAGCAAGAGCAAAACCTTGTCTCCAAAACAATAATAATAAACATATGTGGGACATAATTAAGAGAGGTAAGAGAGGAAGTTGAAAAG
>NW_003852400.1:1209628-1214160 GCF_000181295.1 Otolemur garnettii
GCCCGGCTATTTTTGGTTGCAGCCGTCATTGTTGTTTGGCGGGCCTGGGCTGGATTCGAACCCACCACTTTAGGGGTATGTGGCTGGCGCCTTAGCCACTTGAGCCACAGGCACCGAGCTGAAAAGAGCAGTTTGGAAAATCAATCTGGGCTGAGCTTTCTATTTTAATTAATTTATTTTATTTTATTGTTAAATCATGGTTGTGTACATTAATACTATCATGGGGTACAGTGTGTTGTTTCTATATACAGTTTGAAATACTTTCATTCAACTGGTTAACATAGCCTTCATGTCATTTTCTTAGTTATTGTGTTAAGACATTTATATTCTACATTTAGAAAGACTCACATGTACCCTCATATTTTATTTTATTTGTATTTTTTTGTTGTTTTGTTTTTTGAGACAGAACCTCAAGCTATTGCCCTGGGTAGAGTGCTCTGGTGTCACAGCTCACAACAACCTCAAACTCCTGGGTTTAAGTGATTGTCTTGCCTCAGCCTCCCGAGTAGCTGGGACTACAGGCACCCACCACAATGCCTGGCTATTTGGTTGTAGTTGTCATTGTTTGGCAGGCCCGGGCGGGATTCCAACACACCAGCCCCAGTGTATGTGGCTGGCGCCTTAGCCGCTTGAGCTACAGGCACCACCCTGAGCTTTCTATTTTAGAAAACAGGCAAGGACAGGATTGCACCTTCAACCTCCTGAGCTCCTCCCCCAACCTATCCTCCTCCCGAACCCAGAGGGAGCTTTTTGTCCTGTCTATGTTGAACCACCCTTGTCTGTTGTCCACATACCATCAGTCACCTATTCCCTTTATAAATCTTGCATTCTTCCATTGCTGCCTTTACTCTAAACATACAAAAAAACTGACATCTCTGCCTTTTAAAACAAAACAAAATGAAACTCTCCCTTCGTTTTGCATCTTGGAGTTACTGTCCTGTTCTTTCTTTCCTTTGCAGACAAGCCTCTAGAAAGATGGCTCGCGGGCTCCACTTGCTTTCTTCTCTTTCTACTCCCTCCTCAACGCCCAGCAGTCTGGCCATTTTGCCAATCCTCACCGGAAAATAACACCCCCACCACCACTGAGTTTACCAATGAACTCCTTCATGCCAAAATCATTGGTGGTTTTCAGCCCAAACCTAGCTAACCTGCCTGCACCACCTATAACCATTGACGTCATAGACCTTTATTTCTTTACTTAGTCATTCATTCATTTAATAATGATTGACCAACTACTATGCATTGGACACTTCTAGGCACTGTTCGTACTGACAGATGAAGTGCTTGACAACCCCAAGTGTGTAGCTAAATTACAACAGCACAGTTATCTGGCCTAGGGCCAGGACAAGGGGAATGGTGAGCCCCATAGCACTGGTTGATGGGACAGCAAGCACTTGTAAAGGTTGATTAACTTCCCTGCTGGTGTCACAATCTGAATTTCAGACTGCTTACTCAGAGGTTGTTTTTGTCATAGTATCAACTCTGCTATCAACAGATCATCTCAGAAGGCTGGTACAATGGCTCCATGCCTAAAATCTCAGCAATTTGGGAGGATGACTCGAGGCCAGGAGTTTAAGACCAGCCAAGGCAACATAGCAAGACCCCACCTCTATAAACAAACATTATTATTTTTTTTTCTTTTTGGGTTGGGAGGTGTCTTCTGGTAGAGACCAGAAAACCTGCTAGACAAATTCTAAAAGAGCTGTAACACTACAAAAAAATTTTTTAAAAAGTTATGATCATGCCACTGCACTCCACCCTGGGCAACCCAATGAGATCCTGTCTCTAAAACTTTAAACTTTATTTAAAAATTTAACATTACATTTTTTAAAAAATAAATCAGCCAGGTGTGGTGGTGCACACCTGTAGTCCTGGAGCTACTCTGGAGGCTGAGGCAGGAAGATCACTCTAGCCCAGGAGTTTGAGGCTGCAGTGAGCTGTGATTGCACCACTGCATTTCAGCCTGGACAACAAAGTGAGACCTTGTCTCTTAAAAAAATAAAAATATTCAAATTACTGAAAAAGGGGAAAATTACTTCACTTTGGAAGGAAATGATCACTTCTTTTGCCCCCCAGCCCTGTCCCCTTTCCCCAACTAAGCTTTCCTTATATCCTCTTGGAGCTTGCTTTCTAGTGGGGTGAGACTGACATATAAACAGTTAGACAATAATTTCCGAGAATTGTACATTCTATGGAGGAAATAGAATGGGACATATAGCGCCTGTGGTACTGGGGTCTGGAGACGGAGAACCAGTTTATATGGTTTGGTCAAAGAAGACCTCTTTGGAAGATGATATTTAAGCAGAGACCTGAAAGATGAGAAAGAGTTAACTGTAGTGAAACATGGGGAGAAAGACAGGCAGAAGGAAGTTAAGTACAAAGATGCTGAAGAACTTGGAGCATTGAGGAACTGAAGGATGCCCATGTGCCTGGAGCTTTGGGAGATGATGGTGGCTGGAGAGGAGGAGGATGGAGGTGGGCCTTGGTTTATAAAATGGGAGATGTCACTAGCACATGTCTAAGTGCTAATGAGTATGATTCTGCAGAGAAAGGAATTGAGAAGTGAGGGAGTCCACTGCACAGGTGGAGGGGTCTGCCTTCTGCTTTGGTAAGAACAGAACACCTACTTTTGAAAGTTCTTTTCCCTTAGTTTTAATAATGTTGCTCTGTGCTCCCCTCCATCTCTGATTCTTCCTTCTCAGTTTCCCGTTCAAACCACCCTTTAATTTCATTTGTCTGCCAGGTTCTATCCATAGTTCTTACCTTATTTATTTTTTTCAGACAGAGTCTTGCTTTGTCACCCTTGGTAGAGTGCCCTGGCATCATTGCTCACAGCAACCTCAAACTCTTGGGCTCAAGTGATCCTCTTGCCTCAGCCTCCCACGTAGCTGGGACTACAGGCCCCCACCGCAATACCTGGCTACTTTTAGAGGTGGGGTCTTGCTAAGCTCAGGCAACCTACCTGCCTTGGCCTCCCAGAGTACTAGGATTGTAAGTGTAAGTCACCATTCCCAGCCTCCTTTTTTTTTTATTGGCAAATTAAGAAGGTAAATCTCTTCTAATTATTCTCTAAACATTTTCCTTTGGCCATCTCATCTCTAGCCACACCAGCCTAGACCACTCTTGCTAGACTTCACTTTCCCCTGGGTAAGAGAAGAAGTTGAAAAGAGCAGTTTGGAAAATCTGAGAGGCGTGGTGTCACAGCTCACAGCAACCTCAAACTCCTGCAGATATATATATATTTAATCTCCGGTCCAGATCTGTCCTCCCTTTGACCTTTTTTATTCTTTTTTTTTTTTTTTTGGAACGGAGTTGTACTCTGTTACCCTAGCGGTGAGTGCTGTGGCATCATTTTAGCTCGCAGTAACCTTAAACTCCTGGGTTCAAGTATTCCTCCTGCCTTAGCCTCTCAAGTAGCTGGGACTACCAGTATCTGCCACCGTGCCCAGCTAGTTTTCCTATTTTTAGTATTGACGGGGGTCTCACTCTTGCTCAGGCTGGTCTCAATTCCTGAGCTTAAGCAATCCACCCACTTTGGCCTCCCACAATGCTAGGATTATAGGCCTGAGCCCTAAACCCAGCCTGACCTTCTGATTTAACTGCTTATTTGACACCTATACTTGAATGGAAACATCTTGAATTTAATGTGCCCAAAATTGGGATTCTTGGGACAACCCGTCCCTGTCAAAATATGACACTGAACAGTGGGGTGCTCACTCATGGTCCAAGTTCCACCTCTCTCTATAATCAACCCACTCTTTGGAGCAGGCAGTTGAGATTTTTTTCATTCTTATGTAATGTTAACAAGCATTATTAGTGTTTCAAATATTTCATCAATACTTCTAATCCCCCTTTCTTCCTAGACATTTAAATTATATTTGTCCGCATCTTTTACTTTGGCCACTGAAATGTGAGTGAAAGTTACGTGTTGCTTCTGGGTAGAAATATTTTAAAGCAGGTTCACAATTCTCCTCGCTTTCTTTTTTATTTTTCCCTTGGCTTCTTTTGTACCAAGGTAATCGTGTTTGAGCTGTGAGCCCAAAGCAGCCTGGAATGCTGAGCCATCACATGGAGAAAAATTGCCTTGATCCATAACAAATATTGAACAAGAAAAACACAAAAACCGAAAAAACAAAAAAAAGCCTTTTCTTGTCTAAGTTGCTGCGGTTTTTACTTTTTCTGGCTCTGTGCTGTGCACATGTCTGTCTTAGCTCACTGCAGTGTGGTCCAATCTATCCTGAGGGGATAGACATGCTGTGCAAGTACGTGTTTAAAACAAATTTTGTTCAGCCCCTCCTTCCAATAGCTGGCTACCCACCCATAAGCATTCCTACGCAGAAATTCTGGGGCTGCTAATGCCCCCAAACAGCCCCTCTTCAGCTGTCCCCAATTTCAGGAATTATCACCATTCTCTTAGTGGCTCAATCCAGAATCCAAAAACAGGAACGATCTTAATTCCTCCCTCTTCTGCTCCCACACAGTCTGATCACTAAATTTCCCTAAGAATGCCTCCAATATGTCCAGGACATCTG
>NW_003852400.1:1214317-1232403 GCF_000181295.1 Otolemur garnettii
CTGCCCAATTCCTTCTTAAATGTAATCCAAATGAACAGGTCCTTGTGTATTTTGGAGAGGTATACTCCACACATAGAAACACGTCTACATTCCCCTCAAAATAATCTTTTAAAGAAAAATATCTGGCCATATTTTCCCTGGTCGAAGCCTTTCAATGCCTTTCCATTACAGACTTTTGAATCCTAAGGGCCCCCCTTGGGCAACATGGTCACCTTCCCACTCTCCCACTGCTCCAGGCCTGCTGTCCACTCAGTCCCTGGACAAGCCCAGCTGAGTTCTCTGCTGCCCCAGGGCATTACCTTTGCTTGAGATCCCTAAATCAGCATGTGCTAACTCCTTACTTAAATATTAGCATTAGGGTGGCACAGTGACACAGTGATAGCTCACGGTAGTCACTGAAATAATTAAAGCAAGGAAGAGCAAGTAAAATCTTAGCAAGAGAGGAAAGTTTATTCTAACAGTTCAGACAGCAAACTGGGCCCCATCCTAGCATCCACAGGCAGGATGGAGAGCACAGTGCTTGGATTTGATACACAACTTTTGAGGGGTATCAGCTGCTTTTTAGAAGTTTCCCAGGGTCTTGATCAAATCTGTTCCCATAATGTGTTCCCATAACAATTTGTATCTACCTGTCCACCTCAGAAAGTCTCAGGGACATTAATCAGTCACTGAAAACCACCAGCTCCTCAAAACAATCTGCAAGGTCATGTACCTGCAAGACCTCGATTAGCAATTAGCCCCATTCCCATAATAGCCCAGGGCCCACGCCCATCCAAAATAGCCTAACCACACGTTGCCTCTTCAGAGAGTGCCCGCCTCATTACTCTCTCGTCACCTCCATCTGCGATCAGACCCCTTCAGAGTCTACTGCAGGGAATCATTGCACGTATATTGGTACGTCGACATCTTTATTGATAATCTCTCACCTTCCACTATAAGTTCCAGGAGAACAGAAACTGCGTGTTTTGTTTACCACTCACCGGATACCCAACCCCTAGCTCTGTGCTGTTACTTAAAAAATCGGCACCCACTAAAACGAAAGAAGGAAGGAGAGAGGAACTGACAGAAACTTGTGCCTTGGAGTGTGTGTGTTGGGAGCGGCGGGGGAAGAAGATGAAACTAAGAAACCAGCTTCAACTCTATAAGCAGAGAAATTTGCTCCACAGCCCTCCCCTCCCTGTATAGGTTTTTAGCCCCAGCTTCCTCACACGCATGGCTGTGGCTTGCTGTGGCTCTGGTCAGGCCAACCACCCAGCATGGAGGAGAGGGGCCAGCAAAACGGACAGTGGAGCTTCCCTCCCAAAGGTTCAAGCCCTTCCATTCTTTGGGAGAAGGTGGCACAGAGCACTCACTTGCCAGAACTTGGATTTTGTTACAGATATTTAATAACCAACTCAAACAGAAATATCTTAATATTAAGCACTCACTTCTTCCTTTGTTGTAGGAACCAAAAAGCTTCCATATGACAAGCAAGTACCACCAGAAAAAGATAGTGACTGCCACATAGGAATGACAACATGTTTATAAGGAAATACTGATGCCGCAATCTTCACTCAGTATCTACTTCTGCCTTATATGTTTTAAGATAGCACAGACTTCATTTCCTAATCATAACAGTAATGCCGCGTATAGTTACAAATAATAGAATAGTAAATTTCTTTAAAAGATAAACTATGGAAGTAAAAATCACATCCACGGAGAAAGCCTTTATTTCTAAATCACAAAAGCCAATACATTGGCTTTCATCTCTTACTTTCTCCGTGGAAACTAAAAAACAAAAACCTCATTCATCTCTACTTTAATTGCACCTTCTGAATTGATTTCTAGATACCCAGGTCAGCTGATTGGATTAACTAGGTAACATAAACCAGCCATTTTTCCTTTATCTCTTACCAGAATAGAGGAGAAAATCCAAGCTCCTTAATGCAGGATCCAAGGCTCCCGGTTATCTGGCCCCCGTCCACCTGCCAGCCTCATTTCTCACCACTTCCTTCCCTTACGCACTTAATTGGGAACTTACTACAAAAAGATCATGGGCTCACCTGTGTGTTCTGATGCTCTAGCTCTCTCATGCTCACCTGGGATAGAGAAATATGCCCAGGAATCCTGCTTTGGACCTGGTATATCCTTGAGAAAGTGGGTTGGATCCCAGTGTGCTGATTTAACACAAACTGATGAGCTAGGAAGTGAGTTCAGCTGGAGAGGGTAGGCTTGACTACTTTGATACACACACAGATGACTATCAAGTGTTAGGCAGCCTCTCTGGTTGACAGGTGTCTTGAAGAAACCTAGACCTGGTCTTCTGTCCAAAGAGTCTTCCCCAGCTTGTGCCATTGGTTAGCCAAGGAGTTGTAACATTCTTTCACATAAAGGGTGCCCTATAGATGCTCCTGCCCTGCTGCCTAGAGCTCTCCCTGACTGGGAAGGCTGTGGGTAAAAAAAGCAGCTGCTGACAATTACGATGTCGTATGTTTTCATTGGCGGATCACCGAAAGGCAGGGGAAACAAATTCAGTGATAGAATATTAGGTGTTCAGCTTGCCCTAGTATACTAGCCGAAGTGCTCCTCCAACTCACAATGCCCTTGGTTCAGCTTGTAAGTCTGGGGATGATGTGAGGAGTGGTGTATCTGCACTTGGAGTACGTTTATAAAAGGCCCTCCAAAGGAGTCTTGTGCTTATGATATAGTTCAGCAGCTGATGGTGGTGGTCTTCACACAAAGCTGTACACGAGGTAGAACTGCATGGAGCTACACATACAGAGATGAATTCCCGTATAACTTGTGAAGAGTGAATAAGCTCTACGGTTTGCAGCAATGACGATTTTCTGTTTTTTATTTTTTTAATTGTACTATAGCTATGGAAGATGATAACACTAAGGGAGCTTGGGTAAAGGGCGCATGGAAATCTTGTCATATATTTCTTTGTAAATTCCTGTGAATCAATAATTATTTCACAATAACATTTTTAAAGGAGAGGAGTGGGGTCTCAGAGCACTGGAGTACTGGGTCTAAAACAATGCTTTGAGAGTGGCCTTGAAACTCAATATTATGCTAAAACTACACCTCAATGTCCAGGCCTAGAGATGTTCCTGAAAAGAAGGATAAAGTGGACTCACTTGGCCGGAATATTCCAAATGGATGCAGAGGCTCTGAGGCCCTCCCCCTCCCCGAAACTCTCTGTCAGCATCCAAGTGAATCCAGCCCCTATTCCAGGGATCAGCTGGTTAAGACAGACAGATGAGCAGGTCAGCTGGAGATAGGCCTAAAAGCTCAGGAAACTCTGGAAGTCTTCTGTAATTTGATAACGATCATTCTCAACCTCCTTGTCTTTACTCAGCATCCCTGACTGCAGCTTCATTCAGTCGTTCAGCAATCCTTCCTGAGGACCTCCTGGCTGTCTGGCACTCTTCACTCTTCCAAGCACTTGGGATATATCTGGGAATAAAACTGCCCTCGTGGAGCTTAATATTCTGGCAGAGGGGAGGAGGCAGGAAGACTAACAGGAATAGGTGAATTATAGAGCATACTAGCAGGTGATAAAAAAAAAAAAAAAGCCAGGTAAGGGAACCAGGAATTTAGGAGTTGGTGTGGCATGTGAAAGAAGGAATGTCAAGCTGGCCACTCCTGAGTTGTCAATGGATGTGATTGGGTTGGAAATCAGTCCTCTATTTGAATGTTCTTTTCCCACGACCAAAGCCTCTACCCCACCATTCCTTTCTCCTTTCTGATCACTGTCTCTTCTTCCCTTTTATTTTAACCTTCCTCTATTGTGCTTTCTTCCATTGATTTCCTTCTGGGAAGTAATTCTCCTAAGTGAGGTATCTCAGGAACAGAAAAACAAATACCACACTTACTCACTTACAAGTGGAAGCTGAATGATGGGTGTACATGGCCATATGGATTGGTATAATGAACACTGGAGACCCAGAAGGGGAGAGGCCGAGAGGAGAGTGAGAGATCAAAAAATTATCTAGCAGGTAAAATATAGACTATTCAGGTGATGAAGACACTAAAAGCCCTAACTCCACAACTATGTAATTCATCTGTGTATCAAAAACCACTTGGACCCCCTAAACCTATTGAAATAAAATAATAATAAAAATGATTGCACAAAATAAGCTGGAAATAATTGGATAATAATTATAAGGTTTAACTGAAATATTTATAACATTGTTTATTGCAGGGATAAATAGAAAAAAGAAATAATGCACAAATAGAAGTGGAGCTATAAAGAATACATAAATGTGATGACTGGTAAGGGTAATGGAAAACGGGGAATATAGCATTTTATTTACTTATCTGTTTGTTTGCGTGAGACAGAGTCTTGCTATGTTGCCCAGGCTGGACTCAAACTCCTGGGCTCAAGCAATCCTCCCACCTTGGCCTTCACAGTAGCTGGGACTGCAGGTACACAACCCCTGGCTCATTTTTTATTAAATTTAATCATTTTATTCAGAAAGGACACATCTGAGTAGTGTAAAAGGCAATTTTACATTTATTTAAAAATATGCGCAAATATCTCCAAATGTACATGATTTGGTATTTTTCACTTACTGAAACTCATATACAATACTGAAATCTTATCTTATAGGTTAAAAATATAAAAGGTAGCTTTAATTTAAAGTAAAATTTCCATTGACAATACAGAATTGAAAGTGTGCTTATTATTCACAAAATGCATAAACTAGACCAGTGATTCTCAACCTTCCTAATGCCTCCTAATGCCGTGACCCTTTAAAACAGTTCCTCATGTTGTGGTGACCCCCAACCATAAAATTATTTTTGTTGCTACTTCATAACTGTAATTTTGCTACTGTTATGAATCGAAATGTAAATATCTGATATGCAAGATGTATTTTCATTGTTACAAAGGGTCGCGACCCAGAGGTTGAGAACCACTGGACTAGACAGTAGTCTAGAGTATGCTGAAGAAACAAGTTAAACTGGTCTCATATAGTCACACATGGACCAAAAATTTATAAAACTCTAGCCTTGTTGTAAAATGTAACTATGGTATTTCCTCCAAAAAAATGAGCAACACAGATTGCCTTTATTGAACAGAGGTATCCATCCATTTTCTGCAAGACTATTACATTTACTCTTCAGAGATAGGATTTTTTGCCATTATAAGTAGCTATTAGTGTAGAAATGAGATAGCACTACAGTCCTGGTTATGCTGTGATCAGATCTATAACCACAATTTGGAATCAAACCATTTTATAGGGTCACTGATCTTATTCCTTCAGAAGTAGACACATTATTTCTCCTTGTATTTAGTAAGAAAAACAGACAAGACATTCTACCTTTTGGCAGGGCCTACTACAGAACTTGAATATGCATGCATTTGGGTATATATGTGGGTCCTGGAACCAATCCCTCATGTATACCAACATAGTTCTCAATCAAGCAAGACAGACATTGTCTCAATTAGAAACCTGGATATTTATTTTTCTCTAAAATGAAGTACAGCCTCATTCACTCCAGCGTGAAATACAGTCCTTAAGACCAAAGCCTGTATGTTATATATAATACCTAAAAAACTGTTGGCATTTGGAAAAGATTAAGTAAAAATAAAAGATCTAAAATAAAAATTTCTGGCTTATTCCAAATCAATATTTTATATTATATTCATTTAGAATGCTTTGTCTTTAAAGAACTCATTTTAAATGTAGAATACTAGAAGCAGTTTACTTTTTAGTTTTTTTCAATAAACGGTCAGAGCTCAAAGATTATATACTGCTAAAATTTATTTTTCCCAGTACTAAAATAAGTGCAAACATGTTGCTGACATTTTACAGAAAAAAATAGAAACTTATTTTAATCACCATGGTCCTATAAACATATCAAATTTTCTTTTGCTCAAAAGAGGTTTTGTGTCAGATTCTAAATAGACCATACCTATATGTACTTTCATGCAATGATCATTTTTTTACTTTTTATTAAATCACAACTGTATACATTTATGGGGTACAATGTGATGATTTGATATACAGTGTGGACTGCTTAAATCAAACTAATTAACGTAACTATCACCTCACTTATTTTTGTGAAATGACACAATACATTAGTTGTTTTGAAGCAATAATCATTTTTATAGACTAAGATAAATTTAAACTATATTTTTAAACTAGAAATAATCTGTCATATGTTTTCTTTGATCTCAATTATGATCCATAAGTATCATATCAAAACATAATTTTGAGAGAGAATCTTATTAATTCATCTCTCTGCATAAATGTTTCTGAAATCTATCAGTCCAGTTCTACAGCTCTTAAGTAAACTATTTCCAGGATCAAAGAGATCCTGAATTCTAGTCATGTATCTGGTTATGTATAATAAAACTTCATTATAAAGTACTAATCAAACTTGTATTTTTTTTTTTTTTTGAGACAGAGTCTCATTTTCTCAGTTGTCACCCTGGATAGAGTGCCATGCCTTCATAGCTCACAGCAACCTCAAACCCTCAAATACTTGGGCTCAAGAGATCCTCTTGCCTCAGTTTTTCTATTTTTAGTAGAGACGGGGTCTCACTCATGCTCAGGCTAGTCTTGAACTCCTGAGCCCGAGCAATCTACCCACCTCAGCCTTCCAATGTGCAAGTATTACAGGCATGAGCCACTGTGCCCAGCCAATCAAACTTATATTTTAAAAACCTTGAATTATTTGCCAAAAGTGATTTTTGAAGGCTTTGGATGTTGACTGCATTGATAATTAAATTTCTGAATTTACTGAATGTGACCTTACACAAGAGTAATGATCAGTGCAGCTCGTGGCTATCACGGTCTGTCAAAAACTGATTTTGCTTTATTGTTGGCCATTCCTGACTCACCTGACCACAGAGCCTCAGTCCAGCTGTAAGAGAAACCCCAGTCCTCAGGTGAACATTGTTAGCAATCTGTCATGCGGGATCAGTGGCATGTCATAACATCGGCAGATCCTGGACATTACTGAATGGCCCAAATAATTCTCCTCACCATGGTGCACATTTTAGAGGGAAACTGTTTATTTAATAAATAAAGCTTAGAAATGATTTTAGTGCTTCTCATTCAATGCCCAAGAGGTTAAAAGAAATCAAATATTTATAAATTCTTATAGAAAAAGAACGAGTGTTTCAAGTTTGAAGAAATAATCAATGCAGAAAATGTTTGCATAGAATGACAGGGGCCGGTCAGTTTGGTCTTGCAGTCCTTACTCATAGAAACCTCCGACGCCTGCGTTCAGGAAGCAAGTCTACGCATGGCCTGTGAAAGCAAGGGGGAGACAAAGTGTTGATGCAGCGGAATTCACCTTAAGTCTATATTATTCTTTTTACAAGTATGTTCTTATAGTATTTGTTGCTTGCTTTTACTCATCTTAGGTACATATCATCATAATAGAACTAGGATAAAAACTTAGTTTTGTACCTCATCATACATTGGATTTATTTAAAAGCAATGATTATAATTTATTGTGCACTTACTATGTACGAGACACTGTTCTCATTAATTTACTTGCATCCTTTAATTTTCACAACTGTGTGGCATTATTCTTTCTATTTTACATGAAGGTATGAAAATGAAAACAAGGTAAATGATTTGCCTTGGGCTGCACAGCCAGTAAGAGCAGAATCAGTACCAGCACCCAGGTCTGCCTGGTCCTAAAGTACTTGCCCTTGAAACCACTGTGCTATGCTGCTTACCATCTATAGAAACCCTGTCTGAACGATTCTTTTATGTGGCAGTTAACAAATATCCTATAAGGCAGCAGCTTAAGTTCAAATTTTGACATATAAGTTTTCACTCAAATTAAACCTTCCCTATATTCATAGAATCATAAGCTACTAAAGCTGAAAGGACTTCTCAGCTCAGTGAGGACTTTCCTGGGCTCGCTGGTAGGCTAAGATGCAGGGCCTGTGATTTTCACTCTATTTTTTTCTTTTCTTTTTTATTGCTGTCCATTCTAGAATATTCTATGTGATTTTTCACTCTAGCGATGTTATTTCTCTACAACAAAATCTCTGCCTGTCACCCCTACTGCGTGATTTTACCATAGGGGGATTGAATGTTTTTCTCTTCACTATTTTTATCAGGACCTAGAAAAAGGCAGAGAAATCGTGCTTATCTGATTGGCACATGATACCAGTGTGAGTGGGGGATGAGTCCCTATGTTGGATGGTAGATTCAAAATACACAGCCATGTCAATCAACTGGAAATGAACAAGACACAATCTGAAGAAATACGTGTAGTCCTGCATTGGGGTCAAAAACCAATTAAATAACTATAAAGGGGAAGCCCTGCTCCATACAAGCTATAGTTTGTATGAAAATGCCACGGTCTTTAGTTGACCCCTGCTTAATGGAAGCCAAGATTTTGAGATAGCTGTTATGAAAGCAAACACGTTTTTAATTTGACAAGATCAAGGAAGGTCTTGCTTGCATAATCTCCTCACTGGCCTGAGCGCATTGGAGATTTTGTGTCTTCACCTTGGCCAAAGAAGCATAAACAAGCTATTGCATCTATGAGGAACGCTAACCAGTATCAGAGGAGTCTCGCCTGGAAGGGTCTGGTGGAAACGTGAGATCTATTCTGAAGTATTTGAAGGGCTGTTCAGGGGAAAGGTTTGTGTTGACAAGGAGGGCAAACTGAGCTCAGTTTCTTTAGGAGGTTATTACAAAAAGGCCAAATTCAATTCTGTAAGCACAACTAACATTTAGAGACCAGGTAACAAACTCCCTTGAGAGGTCACTAGAATGTCTAGAAATGTTCACAGGAAAACTATGTCACCATCCATTAGGGATGGCGTAGGAGGGACTCTGCATGGACCAGGATGTTGGATTACTTCATTTCTAGGAAATCTTTCAATTTTGAACCAAGTATACACCTTTTCTCTGTCTATGGTCTTGGAACTATGAGAACTATGTGGAAGCTTAGGTATAAAATCAGGACCAATGTATTAGACTGCCAGTGCTTGGGGCAGTGGGTCCCCAAGCACTTAATGTCTTCAAGGGAGAATTCTCATTTTCCATTTTACCCTTCTATGAAGCTACCACCCTTTGGTATTTTTCCTGAATTATTTTCCCTGACATTTCTTAATCAGATATATTCACTATATGCATTATCCTATTTCTTCAAGATTTCATCCAAATTATTTTCTTCAGAAGGAAATACTCATACCTCGTCTTGGACATCAAGTTCTTCTTCCATCAGCTCTGCTCCCATTAGTTCAAGGGGATCTTTACAGTCTTGAATGAGGGTGATCTTAAGAAAGAGAACACGGACTAGAAATATAATGGCATAACCTCCCCAGTACTCCACTGACAACGATTTGAAGCCTTGCTGGTGTTTCTCATCATGTTTTCCCTACTTCAGAGTCCTCTTTGGTTTTCTCATTCTTTTTTATATTTCCCAGCTTAGCATTTTCACTATATCATTTGTTCACATTCAAATGTGAACTGGTATAATTCTCCATTGTCTGTACTCCTCTTCAGCTTTCCAACCTCTTCAGTATATTCCTCTGAAAAAGTCACCCTTCTGCCTAAATGATCCAGGATTCAATGGTGCTTCTCTTTCAATGGCTTAAGTGAAGAGCACTCAGTCCAGCACTGAGCACGCAGGGACTGCACAGTGAAGGGAGTGTGAGTGACAGCAATAAACGGACCCACAGTGTAGGATGGAAGTTTTATTGGAGATGGAAACCAAAGGGACCCAGTTGTAGGGCCAGTATGTAATTTAGTCTTCCACACAGGGCAAGCCAACTACAGTTTGGGCTTTGTCTTCTGCTTAATGAAGCACATATCCATAGCAAGTTCAAATGTACATCTAGGCTAGAATGATGTTTAGAAGTTTTACTTAGCTGTTTTTTTTTTCATAGAGCCTCAAGCTGTCCCCCTGGGTAGAGTGCCATGGCATCACAGCTCACAGCAACCTCCAACTCCTAGGCTCAAGCGAGTCTCCTGCCTCAGCCTCCCAAGTAGCTGGGACTACAGGCGCCCGCCACAACACTTGGCCATTTTTTGGTTGCAGCCATCATTGTTGTTTGGCGGCCCGGGCTGGGGATTTGAACCTGCCACCTTAGGTGTACGTGGCTGGCGCCTTAGCCGCTTGAGCCACAGGCGCCAAGCCAACTTAGCTATTTTTCATCTCAACAATAACCCATTCTCTTAGCTAGTGTGGAAATGAATTGGAGGATATGTTCCTGGTCTTGACATAATGAGAAAGGAAGAGGCTGGGGGTAACTATAAGCTGGGGCTGTCCTGGGATAGTCCTGTGATGGTAATATAAAGCAATATGTGTTGCCCAGACTGGTCTCAAACTTCTGGCCTCAAGCAATCCTCCTGCCTTGGCTTCCCATAATGCTAGAATTACAGGCATGAGACATCACCCCTGATTTCAGTGCTATACAGGCAGTCCCTGAGGTACAAGCATCCAACTTATGTACAACTCAGACTTACAGATACAAGTAATAGGTGAATGTTACAGAATCTGTCTCATTCATAACCCAGAGACTGCCTATATTCTAAAAAGGTACTCTAGCTAATGCCCACTTTCAATTAGTATACTCATACATCATACAATTAGTATGTACTGGGTACTACCAGGTACTTTTCTATACCCTATCTTATTTAGTCTTCATGTCTACCAGTGAAGTGAACGCTTTTACTCCCCTACTCCTGATGAAAAAACTGAACCTCCAAGAAGTTATGCAGATAGCCTAAAATCCAACAGTTAGGATTCAAGCCTAGATTCATGTAATTTTTGCCATTTACAGGAATCATGATAGGTTAGGAAAGACATATATGTAGAAAGTTTAAATATTTACCGTTTCTAAGATGGAATCTTGGCCCTCTTGGGATTTCACCTGATTCTGTAGATAAAGTATCGCATCATGGACAGTCAAAAAGAACGTGTCCTTTCTAATGTTGTCATCAAAGAACCCACATCGCTCCAGTTTTTCTATTACATGATCTTCAAAAGAAAGAGAAAATATTTAGTCTCTAGGAAAAGATGTTTTTTTGTAGCATCAACCAATATTAAGGGTTTGTAACTCCTCTTTAGTTTTTGTCTCATTTCCAAAATGTGACCCTGCTCTAAACTGAGTTTCTTTCCCAGCAGCACACAGAATGGTTATCCCATGATGGCTGTCGTCAGCCTTCATGTCTGCCCATGTTCCTTATGCCAGGCTGGCATCCCCACCCTCCAGCTGCTGTGAGGCTGGCTGCCAATGGTTCACAGCTGTGCCCTCCCCTGGAGAATGTGCCTCTGGAGCTTTGCTTCTGAGGAACTCAGCCTGAGCACTGGCACCTCCCTTTGTGCATGGATGCATATACTGACGCGGGAGGCAGACCCTGGAGAACCCTTTTGCTTTAAGGGGCTCCAGGCATCTCCAGCTGTGCTCTCCTCTATATGCCCCCCTCGAGCTGGCACTGTTGTCAGGACATACGTTCGCACACATTGCCAGATCTGTGGCACAAATTGGAAATGATATCTTCCTCAGTTCAAAATGTTCTCAAAGTCACTGCTTAATGTGTACAGTTTCTGGTTTTAGTGATGAAAAACATTGGAAATAGATCGTGGGCAATGATCACACAACATTTTGCATACAAGCAATGCCACTGATTTAATAATACACTTAACAGTGACTAAAATGGAAAATTTAATAGCCAGGCATTGTGGTGGGCACCTGTAGTCCCAGCTATTCGGGAAGCTGAGGCAAGAGAATCACCTAAGCCCAAGACTGGAGGTTGCTGTGAGCTGTGATGTTATGGCACTCTACCAAGGGCGACAAAGTGAGACTCTGTCTCAAAAAATAAAATAAAATAAAATGGCAAATTTTACATTATCCTCTAACACAAAAGAATAGTTTGAAAATATAGGAGAAGATACTTGCTTTACTTTATGGAATGAAAAATTGCCCAATTCTAAAATTGCAAATAAAACCAATTGAGATCTTTAAATTTGTTGCATTTTGACATCTGGCCTCCATGAAGCAACCCGAGGGACACTGCTGCTGACCCTGAGGCCCTTTGAGGAACACAGGGAAAGGACACACTAATCCCTTGAATGGGCACTCTGTCTTCCCCATGGATCCCCAAGAATTGTGAGTGCCTCTCAGTTCTGAATTCTGCTGTTTTTTGCATTTGTGCTCCCTGATCTGTAGCCTTTGGGGCAAGAACAACTCAAAGAAACTCGTGATAATGAGGAAGACACCAAAACCTCTAAATGACACGTTGAGATTAGAAACCCAAAATGACACTAACGAGAGTAGTGCTAGTGCCCTAGGTGAGAGTGTGACCCAAATGGGGGATCATCATATAAAAACTACAGAAGGCTATTTTGGGAACTAAATTCTTGCTTTGGGCCCCAGCAGACCAGAGCAAAATATCAAAATAGTCACTTATGCTAAAGTTTTAAGCCAACAAACCTGAACTAAGTTGTTATCTGACCTTCTAAGAGAGAGAGAGAGAGAACAGCCAGTCTTCCAAACAGACCAGTTAAACTTTTAGTTGGCACAGTAATGAAGTTCATCCTGCTGCGATCCTTACATAAAAAAAGACAGCCTGACCTAACCTACTGGTAATCAGTGAATTTCCTATCGTTCTGTCTCTCTGCCCAGCCTTACAAGACAAGTAACTCTGAAAGGACTGATGACACATTCTTGTCCTGTGCTTCCGCTTTCTTCAGCGCTTCTCTGTCCATAAGACCAACCTCTTCTGCTCAGCTCATTGGAACACTCACTCTATTTTATGGAATGAAGCATTGCCCGATTCTAGAATCAAAAGTAAAGCCAACTGAGATCTTTAAAAGAAAAAAAAGGCCTTCACACATTATATGTCCACATTCCAAGGTAGGACAAAGGGCTTGGAGGAATGTCTTATGGGTAGACGCGTAGGTGTATGCATTTACCTTGAAGCGAGGCAAAGTACACATTCACATCAATTCTTTGGAACTCTTTGACAATCTAAAAATAAAAAAGGAGCATTGGTAACAGTGAATAACTCTAACTGCCCATAATTCAGTAGAATTCATCTACTTGCTCAGGAGAAACACTTTCATGGTTAGTCAGGACTCTGAGGAAGATTGATTATTGGAAAGCTATAGGTCGGCCTACAGTCATGGTATGATTAAGAATGAAAAGACAGTATCTCAAGATGGCCACATTCAGTGCTCAATCACCCAGCACTCTAAAGCACAGAGGTGCTGAAAAAAACATTTGTGGAAAAAAAGGGGAATCTAAGAGGCTTCCCTATATAGCCCCTGCTGATCTGAGAAAAGGGCATGAGTTTGTATCTTTGAGTGAAGAGATACGGGTGTGGATATAAACATCAGATTTCAGAACAAAAATCAAGGCCTCTGTTTTAAATGTATCAACATCAGTATCCTGATTGTGATTTTATACTATAGTTTACAAGATGTTAGTAATTGATTGGGAGAAACTGGGTAAAAGATACATAGGCTCTGTCTATTATTTTATTTATTTTATTTGAGACAGGGTCTCACTCTGTCACCTAGGCTGGAGTGCAGCAGTGTAGTCAGAGCTCACTGCAGCCTCAGCCTCAAATTGCCAGGTTCAAGATCCTCCTGCCTTAGCCTCCCAAGTAGCTGGGACTATAGGCACATGCCACTATGCCTGGCTAATTTTTTGTTGTAATTTTTTTGTGGAGACAAAGTCTCACTATATTGCCTAGGTTGCTATTGAAATCCTGGACTCAGGCAATCCTTCCACCTTGGCCATTGTGCCCAGCCTATTCTTTACAACTATGTGTGAATTTTCAATGATCTTAAAATTAAAATGTTAGTTTTAAAAAGTCAAGACACAAGACTTACAGACCATAAAAAAATAGGACTTGAAATCTGTAGAGGAAAACAAATCGAGACCTCCATTCCAGTATAAAGGTTAGAGTTTTCTTTAGTTTTCATAATTGTCATTATAATATTTGAAAGCAAGTATTTGTTAAGTATGGGAAATACTCTGACATTAAATATGTTAAGATTTTCCCAAAAGTAATTCATTAAATTCTTTGGCCAATATGATCCTCAATGGCTTTATGCCAACGCCTAGAGTAAAATGCAAAACAAAGAACAAGGCTGTATTTTCAAATGAGCTAATAACCAGGTCTGCTAAGAGAACTGGAACAGAACCTGTCAGCATATTCTCAAACTCTTGCCAAGTGTAATCATTTCTCCACCTTACATACCTAGTACCCACATCCTGGAATCATTTCCCACCCTTACAGAGGTAGCCAAGAAGCCCTCGGCTAAGTTAAACCTCAGGAGGCTCTTTCATATTATTATACCTGATTGCTGGTTCCCTGAACCTGCTTACTTTTCTGCCTGACTCTCTCACACCTACCTGAAGCTTCACCTAAATTTAGCACTTCAGATGATATGGTATTTAATCTGCTTTGGGGCACTTATTACAGTGGTTATTTAGGCCAGGCGCGGTGGCTCATCCCTGTAATCGTGGCATTCTGGGAGGCCGAGGCAGGTGGATTGCCTAAGCTCAGGAGTTTGAGACCAGCCTGAGAAAGAGTGAGGCCTGGTCTCTACTAAAAATGAGAAAACTAACTGGCATTGTGGCAGACGCCTATAGTCTCAGGCACTTGGGAAATTGAGGTAAGAGAACTGCTTGAGCCCACAAGTTTGAGGTTGCTGTGAGCTATGATGCCATGGCACTCTACCAAGGGTGACAAAGTAAGACTCTGTCTCAAAAATAAATAAATAAATAAATAAATGTATATACAGTGGTTATTTATCAGATTATTAAATGTTTGCTTCTCCCCTAGATTGCTTAGTCCCCTGAGGGTAGAAATTGTGGCAACTTCACCACTAGTTTCTTGTGCCCGCACAAGTGCTTAGCACACATGAGGTGTTTCATATCTATTGTTCAAAGAATTCCTGAGCTTGAGCCTGTATAACTAGTTTTTTTTTTTTTTTTTGAGACAGTCTTACTTTTTGAGACAGTCTTACTATGTCACCCTCGGTAGAGTGCCATGGCATCACAGCTCACAGAAACCTCAAACTCTTGGGCTTAAGCCATTCTCTTGCCTCAGCCTCCTGAGTAGCTGGGACTGCAGGTGCCTGTCACAATGTCCGGCATGTTTTTGTTGTAGTTGCCATTGTTGTCAGGCAGGCCCGGGCTGGTTTCAAACCCACCAGCCTCAGTTTATGTGGCTGGCGCTGTAACCACGGAGCTACGGGCGCCAAGCCTGCATAACTAGTTCTTGATCATGAATGTTTCTGTCGTGCATGCTTCTCAGCTCTGCTTTGATTTCCTAGATAGATGCCTGACTGCTTCCTACTCTAACTTCTTAATTTCCGGTTTTCCCAGTCCTACCATGTACATGGTGTTCCTTTTCCTGGTGGTATTCACATAACAAATAGAAATGTAATACCACAAACTTTTGCTCATTTTTTCTCCTTTTCATGTTCTGTCTTCCATTCTCAGAAAAATAAAACATAATACATGCTAATATTTGCTGAGGTGTGTCTGTGTGCCAGATACCTTTCTACACTCCTTATTAATCTAGAAGTAAGTAGCTATGAGGGAGGCACCGTCATCACCTACTGAAGAATTGAGGTCCAGGCAGATGAAGCAACTCCATGCTCACACTGCTAGTAAATAGTGGAGCCAGGATTTCCCCCCCAGGGGTCTGGCTCCAGAGTCTATGCTTTAAAATATTACACTCGATTGCAAAACATCCACCTAGAAAAATGACAGAGCCCATGTATTTGCGTTTCTGTGAGAGAGAAGAACCCATTTCATTTCACTGTTGCCAAAGCTCCAAATCCATAATCCTGAAAAGAATCTTACCACTCGCAGTGACCTCACTCCAACAACGTCCAGGAAAGATATAGCTCCACAATCAAGCACGAGGCTGTGGATTGGCACTTTGGGCACATTCACTTTGACTGGAAGCTCAGAGTTCCAATCCACTTGAATCTCTATTTCCTTGGTGGGGATATCAAGTTCTTCCGGATCTTCGATATCTTCATCAGGCTCAAAAGCGTTATTTGGTGTACCAGCATCACTTATGATGCCGTTCTAAACAAAGAAAACAGTACCGACTTCATTGCCAGTGATTTGAAATGCCTTCTCCACCGTTTAGCTCAACTTACTTTAAAGTCTTACGCACATTGTTCCTTCGTAAGCAAAACATCAAGGGGATGAACTCTTATGGAATGAGATTTATCTCAGCCCAAACTTTGATGTTCTCTAGGAAGAAAAGTGGAAGAACAGAAGAGCCAGGAGACTCTTGATTTCTGGAAAATAGTGGAACTTTGCCAAGAAATACATTTGCAGGGGAGTCTGATTAAAAGTTAGTACCTCTACAAGTTTGTGAATTCACTGCCTTCTGCTGGAATTTGCTGGCATGAATTTGGACTTAATTTTTCCCTTTCAATAAAAATAAGTTATAAAAAATAATATAGATGTCATTTATGTTGGGGGAGGAAATTACACCTTGTTTTACCAGGGAGCCCTGATGTGTTCATCTTATTCCCTCTTGCCTACATGAATGGCTCAGCTGTTCTCTGACACACGTGTGACATCTGCTTGTACACATCTGGATACCAAAGGGGATAGATTTAATATTAGACCATCTAACAGCTTTCACCAGAGAAAGGAAAGAATTTAAGGGGGAAATGAAAGATGTCTCACCTTTGTTGCCCTTAATTGTCCGTTTTTTATGAGTTTCTGTATTTTCCTCAGTGCTTTCAACCGCTTATTATATACTCTAATGGCGTCAAATCCAACCTTTGGAAATAAATGTCAAGTTACTTAAAATGCCCGATTCCTAACACTTATTGACAGCAATTGTCTGGCAATGTTACTTCTGAAAGGGTATTATTCCTTGAGACATCCCACAAAAAAGAAAAAAAATGAGGTCTGATGAAAGAGATCACCCTCCACTACCAGGCCACCCTCCACTCCACCCAGAGATTCAGGTAAGAGAGTGGCCTTCTAAAGACTCCAAGACAGTAAGAGACAAAAGAACAAAAATAACCCTAAGTCTGTGTTTTCCAAGTTTCCTTGACATCACTGTGCCTTTTCTTATTGCAAAATCTGTGAACATTCCTCTGAATCAGTCTGCCCTGAAAATCACTTAAGAAAACACTGACTCCAAGCATGAAGCACAGCATGGGATTCAAGACCAGAACTTCATGCTTACACGTTCTGCTAGTCTAACAACTTTCTACTCTCTGTTCCAACTGGGCAACCCTCCCCACAGTGTATGTCTCTGTCTTCTCCTCTCAACTCACATAGTTCTCAAATACCTGACATAATCTATTTCCATCTGCCAATTGCCACACAAAGTCTGATTAGTCCAACTAATATTATTTAATGAACAGTTATTTGATGAACCAGCATCACTTATGATGCCATTCTAAACAATGGAGTTCAAAAAGAGTGAATTTTTTTTTTTTTTGAGACAGAACCTCAAGCTGTCACCCTCAGTAGGTGACATCACAGCATGTCGCATCACAGCTCACAACAACCTCAAACTCTTAGGCTTAAACAATTCTCTTGCCTCAGCCTCCCAGGTAGTTGGGACTATAGGCCCCCACCACAAAGCCTGGCAATTTTTCGATTGCATTTGTCATTGTAGTTTAGCAGGCCTGGGCCAGGTTCGAACCCACCAGCCTCAGTGTGTGTGGCTGATGCCTTGCTCAGTAAGCTATGGCCACTGGGCCCAAAGAGTGAATTCTTAACACTTACTGTCCATACTATGTATTTGGAATTTACTCAAATTCTGCCTGGATGTTTTTGTATGACATAGTTATTGCTACCTGAATTTTATCATATGTGTTTTTTTCTTTTCTTTCTTTTTTTTTTTTTGAGACAGGGTCTCTTTCTGTTGAATAGCCTAGAGTACAATGGCATGATTATAGCTCATTGTAACCTCCAACTCCTGGCCTCAAGCGGTCCTCCCACCTCAGCCTCCCAAAGTGCTGGAATTACAGGCATAAGCCACTGGGCCCAGCTCATGTGTGCCTTTTCCATCTCCAAATAGACTGTAAATTATTTGAGGGCAAGGATGTTATGTTACAATTCTTAATCCCCTACACAAAGGGAACAGAGGATAGGACCTTACCCCCAGTTGGAGTCT
>NW_003852400.1:1232669-1242792 GCF_000181295.1 Otolemur garnettii
TTGTTTGGCGGGTCCGGGCTGGGGATTCGAACCCACCACCTTAGGTGTACATGGCTGGCGCCTTAGCCAGGTGAGCTATAGGCGCCTAGCCAGAAACCAAACTTCTAGGGATAAAGTACTTACTGTGGACTTGATGGATTTTTTGAAACCATCAACATTGCCGTAAAAAATGGGACTAGAGAATCTCAGAATCTTCACTCCTTCAGGTTCTTCAATCTAGCATTAAAAAAGAAAAAGTTTTCTGAGGTTAAACAATTTTAGGCCTCAAATATTTAATAAAATTTTAGGCTATTCAGAGTGAAGGAGAAATAAAATCTCAGGACCTCAAAATTCATTATGCCAAAGGGGGAACCAAGCCTGGGAACTGAGTCACGAAGCTCTGCCATTCTCTTCCCAGACTCAACTCCTCAATGGAGTACAGAGGTTTTTGCTTTTTTTGTTTTATTAGCAAGAAACATTACAGGTTGGAAAATGTTAGCATGGCTAGCAAAGGTGGTCTTGTTATGCAGATAAAACCTCAAGGGGAACTGGCCCTCAGAGAGAACAGATGGTAAATGTTTCTGTTCAGACCTTTAAAGGTGTCAGACTCTCCGTTAGTCTTTCCTAGATAGGAAGGAGGACCTGGCTACATTAATAAAGATTCTCTAAGGATGCAAATTTTCCCCTACAAGAAACAACATTGCAGAATTATTTCTGTCTCCTGGGATCCATCTTGAAATAAGTCAAAGAAATGTATTTTGGAATAAATTTCCAAAAATTTAAAATGTATTTTGGAATAAAATAAAATGTATTTTATATTTCCTTCAGCCCTAAACCTTTGAAAATATGTAGCCGCCTATAAAACAGCACATATATACCTATATAACCAGAGAACTCAGCTCCAGTAAATTCTTGAACCTGAGCTCTGTTATGTTTCACACCTGACAATCTTATTTCCACAGACAGCAGACCAAGGAGATGAGAGAAGATCATCACCCTTCTGCCCATTCTAAGAAGACCAAAATTTGATTATTTCCTCCTCTCCCTTTTCTTATGTTCACCTGAACTTATGTAAAATGTAATTCACTGCACACTCCTTAGACCTGCACAAGAATGTAACCCTTTGCTTCACCGTTCACACCCCACCTCCTCTTTCCCCTGCACACCTTCCTCCCTTAAATACCAAATTCCCAAATCCTTCTGCAGAGAGCCCAGGACACAGATGCTTCTGTGGCTTGCACTTTTCCTGGGCACATCCTCAGACTTTGGTTTAATAAATCTCAATTGAGCGTCCGTGACTCCTGTTTTCAGTCACTTCTTATTTATCAATAGCAAAGAGCCAGATCATGATTGTTCAGAGGAGCTGGACAGCAGCTCTCAACTTTTCTCCAATAGAGGCTTCATCCCCTGGGAGACAGGTTACCAAAACTCATGGACCACCATAGTCCATAGGAGGCTAACCTAGAAAGGGCCTAAGATAGCAATTATTCAACCCTCTGATTTCTAGATGAAGAAACTGAGGCTCAGAACGGTAACATGATTTGCCTCAAGTTAATACCACTGACCCTCTTGATTTTGCTAAAATTCTTTAAAAGCAACAAAGAAAAAAATAGCAAAACCAAGAGCAGTTACAGGAACTGGGGCCTATAATGCCATCTGCTTGTTCCTACTCTGCTGCACAGGGGTCGAACCAAAAGTAGAATCCACGAATCACAGAATGATCAATTTTTCTAGTCTTTATGAATCAAAGCAATTTTCGCCTCTCAGCTTCACATGGGAAGACAAAGGCCCTGAGAAGCTGGCTGAGGGGCAAGTTCTCACCAAGATGGAGCCCTAAACTCAGTCTAGGGGTCCCTGCCCTAGAACCAAAAAATTCTCTAAAATGACTCTTAGCTATTGATGGCTCTTGGTTCGACGTAACAGAAAGACTGTGGAAATAAAATAAGTAGCAGTTCCTGAAATTCCAGTTTCAGTGTCCAACATGTGTTTACATGTTAAGGTAAAATTAGACAACAACTTCCTAAGGTTCACATTAATTTTTTTTTTTTTTTTTGCTAAATTTATGTTTTCTTAATTCACTCTCTCTGTTTTTTCATCTTTGTTTCCCCTAGTGATCACTAAGCAATTTTATTTGCAGGCAACACTGGGATATTTAATTTCTTTGTACTTCATTTCCTGTATTATATGTTATTTCTTCCAATTTCAAGAATAAAGCAAAATGTCAAATTAGGTATGGGTGACAGGGAACTTGAAAATCTCTTGTTAGAACTGAATAAAGAGAGTCTTACAGGGATTTTAGGCAATTTCATAGAAGGATTATGTAGCAGAGAAATAAAATTTGATTGAATATCTGGGAATAATCTAATCGCCTATTATTTGTAATTCCCTTTTACGATGGTTTCACATTAAAATGATATCCAGCTAACATGGACAAAATTCACATAAGCCATGGATGTCAGAAAGTAGACTGGGTTGAAAGTTTTCAGGACACTCCCCATGGACTAAACGGGCTTTCCCAACAGAAATCTTCTACCTTGTTCCCGTCATGCTAAAAGAAAATATGCAACTCCTGAAATTCCAGACTACTAAACCCAAGTCCAGCAAATGTCTCATAAAGCACTTACATTTTTGTAATTCTTGGTACTTTTGTAGATATCTGTGCTAGGGATGCTTCCAAGGCCATTCCATGAAGGACTGAAAAGAAAAATCAAGGTCAAGATTTTTGCAGAACAGTCATCTTTTGGAATAAAAAGTTCAAAACAAATAAAAGCTACTAAAAGCTGATCATTCTGGTGTTTTGGACTCTGCCTCTATTACAGATGACATTTTGCTGTTGCTAACTCTGAAATGAACAGCTGGTGTTTGTGTGGAATCGGGGGAGCAGGAGAAACTGTCTCTCTTTTGATGGCTGAGAGAAATACTGAGCATCAGACTTTCACACGCACGACACGTTATCGGATGAGCAATGAGCTTTCCCACGTGTGCCATCTTATTCAAGCCCCACCATCACCCTAAAAGGTCCACAGTGTTATCCTTATTTTCACTGTTAAGTAACTCAGAGAAGTTAGAAAAGACCTCTGATTTAACCCCTGGGCCTTCAGTACCTGGCTCTCATGACTTAGGGCGACTGCCTGATGAAGTATGGGGAGTCTGCAGGGGATCAAATTAGTCTCTTTTTAAACAATAGAAGCCTGAGAGGACCAAAAATAAGCCCTTTCTGTCAACCAGACTGTTGGTTTCCTGTTCCTGATGGCCTCAGATAAATTTCATGATTCTTCAAGTATGACGAGGGACGTGTACTCAACACAAGGCCTGAAGAAAGAGTATCTGTCTGGGATACTTTCAGCACTGTGCTCTCTGCAGCAACATTCTAATTACTGGAAATTAAATCTTGCCTTTTGTTGGCTACAAGCCTAGTTACCAAACCAGTAGCTAAAATCTGCCACCAGTCTTTCCTTGGCTTACTGGCTTGTGCTGATTTTTAACTTAAAGCTCAAAGATAGTCTCTACAAAACCCCATTTCCCCCCAACCACACCTACACTAGAAAAAATAGACGCTGAGGCACACACAGCGCCAAAGGCAGCAGCTTCTAAGGACAGCATCTAAGTTCTTTTCTAGCAGCAAGTTAGGCATTTGGGGAGCTTGTGGACTTTTTTCAGGCCTCTGGGCAGCCGTTTTAGGGTGCTGAGGCAGAAAATGCAAGCCTTTGGGGCAGGCACCCACGTGCAACCGTAGGAAAGAAGGGAAGGAAGGAAAACTGGCTGGTGGAATAGGAGAGGGGCGCTTCTGCTGAGGGGGAGATATCTACGTGGGGGGGTTTCCAGGTTTCTCCTTCCTTCATATTATCTGCAGGCCCAGCAGGGCCCAGGAGTCAGAAGGACAATGGAAGCACTAAGGAAGGGGCTAGGCTCTGTCCCCCTCCAAGCCCAGGAGGGCAAGTGGCTAAAGCCTCTTAAGAGTCTAAGCAAAACCGTCCAAAACACCCCCCAGGCTCCCTCCTCCTCCCTCCATTATTTAAATCATACCTTCCCCACTTTCACTCTGCATATGAACTAACTATGTTTACCTCATATAATTATGTGGCTTATTGGGTATATGCCTTATTTGGCAGATTTGAATGAATTCTGGCTATAATTGCCTATTTTAAAGTTCTTCTGTTCTGGGTTACATAACTTTTGGGTTACTAGCTTTAAAAGAAGAAAATGAACTATAATATATTTAGCAGCTGTCTTATCCTAAGCCTCGGGCCCAGTGCCTCAAACACTTTAACTTATTGAAAAGAAGAAATTATAGGCTGGGTGCCATGGCTCATGCCGGTAATCCTAGCACTTTGGGAGGCTAAGGTGGGAGGGTCTCCTGAGGTCAGGAGTTCAAGAACCATCTGAGCAAGATAGGAAGACCTCTCTGTCTCCACAAAAGGATAAAGAATTAGCTGGGTGTGGTGGGTTTTGCTTCTAATCCCAACTCCTTGAGAGGCTGAGCCATGAGTTAAAGGGGAAAAAAATGTTTTTTAAAAGAGACTATTACGAAAATTAAAATTAAATTTTTATCCAAAGGGAGCCAAGAAACTGGAAGAGGCCGCGGAGTTAGAGGCTGCAGTGAGCTATGATAACACCACTGCACTCTAGCCTGGATGACGGCTAGAGACCCTGTCTCAAAAACCAAAAACAAATAAACAACAACAAACTAGAAAGCAACCTCAATCTTTGGCTGAACTATATATCTCTTCATCTCACCATGACTCAAAGGTGAGAACAGCAGGAGATCATGGGACTACAAGTTCTGAAAATTAAGTTCCCAAACTCATCCTAGAAAAAGTACTCAATACCTCGTTGCTGACTATCAATAGTCACCTTCCAAGTTCTCCCCTTGGGAAGCTAGGCACTGACACCAGTGCCTCGTCAACCGTTCAACTCAGTTTTAGAACTCTTTTTCTGGAATGGCCATGGGGGCTGTCGCTGCATGGCACACAAAAACCACGCAAACGATAACGAACATGGCACAGCGATACACTGCCACACAACGACACAAACGCAGCTGAGAAACAGGTCATAAAACCTCACCAAGCTGTTTCTGCAGTGCTGCCATTGCAGGCACACGGTGTCAAGTTCAAAAACTTAATTTTCAGACCTTATAAGACAACAGCGCTTATGGCCATCCCAGAAAGAGTTCCAAAATGGCTATGAAGGGTGGACTAGGCACTGGCATTGGTGCACAGCTGCCCGAGGGTGACTCAGAAGGTGACCATAGTGATATTCAGCCAAAATGCATAGATAGCATTTTGTCTAGGATGAGTTCTCAAACTTGTCAGGCCTCTTAAGTGCATAGATTTGGGGGTAAGATACATCTGGGTTCACATTTTAGCTTTTCCATTTCCTGGCGGTGTGTTCTTAGGAAAGGTTCTTAATCTTCCTGAATTTCAACTTTCTCACCCGTAGAATGAGAATAATCAGGCCTATTCATAGGATTTTTTTTTTTTCACAGAGTCTCCCTTAATCACCGCAGCTAAAGTGCACTGGTGTCATCAGGGCTCATTTCAATTTCAAATTCCTGGGCTGAAGTGATCCTCCTGACTCAGGTCCCCAAGTACGTAGGACTACGGGTATGTGCCACCACACCCAGCTCATTTTCCTATTTTTTACAGAGACAAGGCTCTTGCTCAGGTTCATCTTGAACTCCTAAACTCAAGCAATCCTCCACCTCAGCCTCCCAGAGCACTGGGATTATAGGGATGAGCCTCGGCACAGCCCGGCCTAGTCATAGAATGTTTTTGCAGATCAAATAACATCTGTAAAGCGCTGTGTGCTTAATTCATAGAAGCGCTCAGTGTATACAGACTATAACGAAAGAAAGTGGCACAAGAAAGCTCAGGGCATACTGTCCTGTTTATAGGAAATCTGGGTTTTATATTACTCACAACTGAACTCTCAGGACCACAGTCAATAGTCCAAATATAAGGCCAGCTAGTAAACCAAGGTCCAGCCCCAGAATGATGGACACCACACACGTAAACACCCAGATAACCTGGAAACGGAAAGAAGGATGTTAATTCATCAGGCAGCATCATGTGATGGACTGTAAAAACAGCATCAATTATCCACACACAAATGATAGCTTTTACAAAATACTGTGACTTCACTCGTTTCATATTTAAGTGGAAATAGAAATTGGCCTTCTCAATTAAGACCAATTCTCCCCTTCTCTTTCTTTTTTGTAGAGACAGAGTCTCATTTTGTCACCCTTAGCAGAGTGCCGTGGCATCACACAGCTCACAGCAACCTCCAACTCCTGGGCTTAGGCAATTCTCTTGCCTCAGCCTCCCATCGCCCATTTTCTTTATTTTTAAAGAATTTAAAATATTTTAAAATATATTTGCCTGGTTCAAAAGGGAATTTAATACAAAAGAGATATGGTGAAAACTTTTGCTCCCAACCTCTCCCTTCCCCACCCATCCCAACCCTCCTCTCTGCCCATATCCTCTTTTATTTCTGTGTGTGTCTGTGCTTTCCCCCAGCACTTCTATTCTGGTCTCTTTTTGACTTAACAATTTGTCTTAGAGATCTTTCTATATCAATATGTAGGAAGTTTTCTCATTCTTTTTATCAGTTGAGGTTTAAATTAGAGCAGAAGGATTTAGCTTTTGGTTTTTATATTTCCTCAGAATAGTTGTGAAGGTTACTTTAGTCAGAATTAAAATCATCATGGGTTCTTATATTTTGTTTCTGTGTTGTTTCATATTTTTAAAATTTATTTTATTTATTCATTTTGAGACAGAGTCTTACTCTGTTACCCAGGTAGTGATGCAGTGGTGTCCTGAGTAGCTGGGACTATAGGAACCTGCCACCATGCCTGTCGAAGTTTTTCTATTTTTTGTAGAGATGGGGTCCAGGTCTTGCTCTTCCTCAGTCTGGTCTCGAAATCTTGACTTCAAGTGATCCTCCTGCTTCAGCTTCCCAGAGTGCTAGCATTATAGATATGAGCCACTGTGCCCAATTGTATTTTGTTTGTCTTTCTAAACTAGGGTTTTTTAAAAAATGGTTGCTTTTTGGTTTTAGAAGGCCAAGGAAATATAAATAAGCTTCATATGGGATTCTGCTGGAAATGGACCTTTCTAGAGATACAGGATCTTCACAAAATCCAGTTCATGTTAAAGAACTTGGTGGCTTTGTGTTATCCACATAATTCTAATTTCTGCTCTGGGATTCCCAATGTCCAAGTAAGATTTTGAAGACAGGGGCCACGATGATATGGCAGAAAGCATGTAAGAATCAAATCTTATTTCAGAGAAAAATGGGTAGTGGGCGACTTACAGCATCAATCTTATTCTGCCTCCACAGCCGGGGAACGTCACACACCTGCATAAACATCCCTTTCAGGTTGGCAATTACAACAGCTGCCAAGACTGACTGCCGAGAGAGACAAGGAAGGCTGTGTTATTCAGGGGAATGGTTTTGCATGTGATGATTTTTAAATCTCCTGTTATTTCTCTGGTAGCAGAGTGGTGAAGGAAAGTTATGCAATCAGTGTGCAAAAAAGCAGGGCTATACCTTTTGCAAGGGTTCCAGAAGCTTCCCCAGGGCAACAATGGCGATCATGACAATCACAGCTGAGATAATGCCTGCAATCTGAAAGACATACACCTCCCATGAACAGGGTTCAAGCTCCCTCAGCTCTCCCAACTCATGGGGTGTATGAGAGCCTGTTCATAGTAAATTTCCCCCTCTTCTGCTCAATACTGTTGACAAATGAGAATTATTTACTCAAACTCTATACAACAAAAATGGCATGCATGCACATGCACACACACACACACAAATATATACACTTATGGCAGAGAAATTAAAGAAAATGTCGAGACTGAGCCTACTAAAGTAAAGCCAGTGTGACTTGACTTCGTTTGGGTATATCACACTCCTACCATTTGGTGTCAGTTCAGAAAGCCAACCTACTTATTCGCCATGCCAGGAAACATGGACCACCCCCCTTTCCCAACAATAGGGATCATGGCCCTATTCCTGGGAAATAAATTCTCCTGGTATGTAACTGATTCTTCCGCATTACTGAAGCAGCAGCCATAATAGCAACTCTGATAACAGTTTATATTTGTAGCCCACGGCTCCCAGGAAGGCTCAGAGAAAATAAATGTACCCATCCTATTGCAAATGCCACATTGGCACGTTGAGGTGGGACTGTCTTCTGCTTCCTCTGACAATTCCTCAGAGGCAGGCTCAGGGCTTTGTCACCCGGCAGCCCACAACAGTGGCTACAGAGCCACCGAGCAATAGCAGGGGTAAAAGGAATCTTCAGGAACTTTACCTTGGCTGGCAAAAAAGCTTACTCCTAAGATCCATAAATAGTTAGGAGAGAGGCTGAGGGGGTGGGGACTAGTCTCTGGTTTGATTAGGTGACCAGCGAATCTTTGTTGAGACAGCTGGGGCAGGGCCAAGGTGAAGACTAGAAGCTCTGAAACAAAAGGAGAAAAGGAGACAGAAAGCAGGAAGCAGAGCAATCAGAGAGGAAGAAACAGGGGACATTGTTTGGAGCACAAGTACTGCCTAGAGCAAGATGTCTGCGTTAGGGAGCGGAGCAGACACAGCAATTAGGAATAGAAATTAGAGAACTTAATTAGAAAGCATTCACTCCACCTGGCAAATCGATCATTTATGTTGGAATTACAGCTGGATCAGCCTGAAGCAATAGTGCGTATCTGATGGACTGCAAAGTTCACCCTTTTCTATGCTTTTCCTGCCACCACACCTGCGGGTTCCCTGTACACTGGTGAGCTTTTCACTCCCCTGACTAAGCAGAGAAGCTGATTCTACACCTCCTCCCTGCCTCCTGTCCCCTCCCCTACACCTTCCTTCTTTAACTTTCTTACTTAATTAACCAATATTTCCATTTGCATTCCGCTATGGGGATAGAGCTCTGGGAATGGAGATTTGGGGACAGGGACCACAGCCAGCCACCAGGAGAGTTGCCACCTACTTGCCAAGTATATGTAATAATAAGTCTCCATCAGTGGAGGCCAAGGCTAATTTGGTCACTATATTAAAGTCTGTGAGGGATGAATTATTTGTACTTACTTTATAAGGCTGGTTTGTGAGAAACTCCAGATTTCCTATTTACAAGCAGAATCAATTACTAGAAAATCAGTTATTCTTGAAGTACAGCAAAAGGAAAACTAGAGAGTAGTTTGGAACCAAAATTACTTTTTTGTGAGTCAGTTGGAGTCAGAGGGGGGTGAGAGGAAAATCAGGTTATAATGTTAGTTTTCTATACCCTGCACGTGCCGAGACCAGTTATTGTCCACCAGTCCTTATTCTTCCATTCATTCATTCAGCAAACACATGTTGGTGCTGCTTCTGCGCTAGGTACAACATATGTATCATAGGTGCTAAGATGCTGGTCCTACCTTGAGGAGTGGAACAATGAGCATTCACAAGTATGTTCTAGGATTTAACCTGTTTAATCCTCACAACATCCCTATGAGATGGATACAATTATTATTCCTAATTTGTAGATGCTGAAATTGAGGCCCCAACATATGAGAAAACACAAGAAGCCACATCAGAGAAGATCTGCAAGGTTATGTGGTCAGGAGTTCTTGGATGTCAACCCAGGTACTTAGACTTTTAACCCCAGAACTTTAGTATACATTTCAGTAATTAAGTATTGAGCCATTTCTACACTTGTTTCATTCTTCAATCCTGAAATCCTGGCATCTTTCATTCCTAAATATAATACACTCCAGTGTGTGGCCAGGGATATTAGCTTACCAGAATACCCTTATTCCCGCACACCCTCTCACAAGCCTGTGCCAAGGAGGTCACTTTACATGGGCATTCTTACTGTGGTGACCAGCCCAGGCCTCAGAGCCTGGAGAACAGACACCAGCAGTTCAGGATTTGACTGCACCTACCCAAGGCCACGCACCCAGGACAGCCTGTCAAGCTCTGTCTCAGATGGAAGCAGCAGAAACTCCTCCTGCTGTTGACAGCTGCAGCCTGAAATGGGCCACAGATCTCTGATTATGCTTCCTGGGACAGGTTGTATTATTTTACCTGCTTGTTGAGAGCTGGGAATATTTTTTTAAAAAAACATTTTCTTTAAAAAAATCCTGAACATTAAAATTTTTGTTCAAAA
>NW_003852400.1:1242956-1244896 GCF_000181295.1 Otolemur garnettii
CCAAAAACTGCAAAAAAGGGGGGGAGGGGCTAAGAAATTAGTAGAGGCCAATTCTTCCAAATCTGTCACAAGATCCATTAAAAATAGCACCCTGTGTACCACGGGGACAATTAAAGCTCTCCCTGGGCAAGCCACTATCGGAGTCATTAGTTTTCTGATTCTCTTTTATACCTATCTGTAAGTGTCTCTGCCTTCACGAAACCCAATCAAAGACTCTGCGTGTGTGTTTCACACTATGTTGTTGGGTTTGTTGTTCTCCTTTATAGTCTCAATATACTTTTTACTACAAAACAATAATTCTTTCTGTGTTAGGAGGAGAAAGTGCTCAGCAGACAGAAACAATTCCTGAGTCTGTCCCTTGCCCCGAAGCACTTAGTTTGGCAAATCTGACTGGGTATCCAGCTGGAAAGGGTGACCTCTGAGAATGGCTCCTGAGGTTCCTGACTGTTGAAGGGGAAATATCCAGAGATTAAGCGGGATGCTGTTTTTATGGTCACCTTGTAAAGGTAACAGTGGAAAACCACATTTAAAAGATAAGATTAAAATCATATTTAGAACTCTGGGGAAAAAATCCTATTCAGGAAGAAATGCCAAAAATGTTACAACAAAGATATTCTTGGCTAGTAAACTGGTGTTCTGTGGGACCAAAGGCCTCTGGAGGAAATTCCTGATCCTTGTAAAGGAAATGTGATCAGAGCTTTTCAGTTTCCTGTAAATACAACAACTCACAAAGTCATGAAGTGCTCTACTAGGTCCTTTCTCTCCCCAGAGAAGACTCTGACGTTGGAAAAGCAGGTAAGTGTAGCCATCTGCCAGGTGGGCAGAGACACAAAGAGATGTGAGAATTGCTGTATCAGAAAAACATAAATGTCTTTTAAGAGGTTTTAGATGAGCAGGGGGGTGGAATAAGAAAGCCCAGGTGAATCAGATAGGGACACACAAGGCTAATTGTCCTGTTCAGTTTTTGTGCAAAACTTTCTGAGCTGCCATTCCCCTGACTTGTTCTTTGAGACTGGTATCACCAAGCTGTTGCTTCATACCTGTGTCTTTCCCCCTGTGCTCTCCTGGACAGCAGTGCGGGACAGGGCAGTGGTGGCCACAAAGCAAGAGAAGAATCCCGAGAAGATGTTGCTGATCCCGAAGGCAATGAATTCCTAAGGGAGAGACTGGATGACAGTGATGCTACAAATAGAATAATTGCAAGACCCTGGCTGAGTATTTAACGAAGTACATTAAGGAAGCAAACTCCCAAACCCACCCTGCCTGTGGGTCCAATTTAATTTTTACCATGAAAGGTACCTGGTGGCCTTATAAGACATCAGGAGTTTGAATTCCATACAAGCTAAGAAAGGCCTCACTGCTCTCAGTAATTGTTAAGGTTGACAAGAATAATAAAATACCTTTTCACCGCCTGGCGAGTGTGTGCTGTTCTCATGTAAAACGATGAACACAGCTGTGAAGTATATTATGACTAGAAGAACTATTATTCTGTGTGACTACTAATCACTCAGCTGCCATAATAGCTACACTGTGCTTTCAGAAACATTCAGATACAACACTTGCAATTTGTAAGCAGCGTGAAATCAGCTCACCTGGCAATGTATTGTGTGCCCACAAAAACTGCTTGTGTGTGTGTAGGTTTGGTTTTGTTTTGGTTTGGCTTTTTTGAGACAGAGTCTAACTCTGTTGCCCAGGCTAAAGTGCCATGGCTTCAGCCTAGCTCACAGCAACCTCAAACTCCTGGGCTCAAGTGATCCTCTGGCCTCAGCCTCTCCAGTAGCTGGGACAACAGGTGCCCACCACAAGGCCCAGCTAATTTTTCTAGTTTTAGTGGAGACAACTCCTGAGCTAATGTGATCCATGTGCCTTGGCCTCCTGGAGTGCTAGGATTAGAGGAGTGAGCCACCACACCTGGCCTTACTGCTTGTGTTTATTTATTT
>NW_003852400.1:1245142-1254131 GCF_000181295.1 Otolemur garnettii
TCACTGTTGTTTGGCGGGCTGGATTCGAACCCGCCACCTTAGGTGTATGTGGCTGGAGCCTTAGCCACTTGAGCCACAGGCACTGAGCCACTGCTTGTGTTTATTAATGGCTCAGTGAACTGCCTCAATTTAAAGTGGTCACAACTATTATTAATGATGTTTGTTGCACTGTTTTGTCATTATTATAACTGCCATTAAAAATAATTACCAGGAGACATTGGTTACTGGAAGAATTATTCCTATTCAGACATAATATGTTAACTGTGAATGTTATTTGTAACCTGACTTAATATGCTCTTTTAAAATTAGAAATACTTCAACTTATTTCTTCAACGTTTGCAAAGTGATGCAACATGCATTTTCCAAATAACTTTGATGAGCAAGCACGAGAGGGAAACTAACCCGACAAGGACGGATGAACAAATCCAACCTCTTCTTTAGCTGATATTAAAATCTTTTCCAGTTATGCTTTTTTCTTGTTTTCAGCCCTATAAAACCAGTTCAGCAAAATGGCGACCATACCTGGTTCCCATCGATGGTGTAATCATATTTGGTGGCATATACTTTTCCTACTGACACTGCAATAGCGTAAGCCACCACAGCGATGGAAAACGATGCAGCCAGCATCTCAGAGAACAGGCTGACAGATGGGAGCACGGGAGGCAAAAACCTAGTGAGTTTTAAACGAAAAATGCCGTGATGATTTGACCGCAATTCTCTTTCCGACCTCTCCAAATGCTATCCCTACTCAGCCATGTTAGACATGAAAGAACGTGGCCCAAAAGAACAAACAGCACACGAGATACATGAATAGTGGCATCTGCTTTTAAAATTTTTTTTTTTTTTTGAGACAGAGTCTTGCCCTGTCACTCAGGCTAGAGTGCAGTGGCATTATCATAGCTACTGTAACCTCCGATCCCTGGCCTCAAGCCATCCTCCCTCCCTGCCTCACAGGGTGCTAGGGTACAGGCATGAGCCACCACACCCGAGCTGCTTTACAATTTTGAATCAGAAGTTGTATCTCACCAGCTGATTTCTTTGTCCACTGTTTGAGAGCCTACATATGCTACCTCTTCTATACCTCTGACATAAATCAATCTGTTGTTGCTGATTCTTTAATATCATAAAACCCCATCCATGCCATTTCACACATAGTGTTTCTCCTTACACAACTCCATCTTAAAGGTCTTGGATTTAAAAGATATTCTAGCCATAAGATGAGATTTTCTCTGTATGAAGAGATGTCAAGTCTGTTAGAGACAGATGCTGAAAAAGCTCAGTGGGAAATTCATCTCCTAAGAGCCATAACATTTAAAATCTTTTTGAGCCCCCCAAAGATTTAAATTTTTGTAATTGTAACAGTGCTCCACAGTGACAAAAGTATCCTGACAATTGTGGGGTTAAATGACTACTGTTTGACTAAACCAGAGCTACTCTAAAAACCTTCTAAATTCTTCTAAATTTCTTCTAGAAATTCTTCTAAAAATAAAGAAGTTAACCTACAAGTTTATGAGGTTGTTCCCAGTATGTAAATTTGAGGATTACCTTCATGTACCTGTATCTTGAAAACTATCCATATAGTGTCATTCTTGAAGTCGCCAGCCACAAAAAAAATCTCCCTGACTGACCTACCTTCCTTATCCCTGAAGTTCCTGTAATAAGAAACTACACTTTTCCCCCAATAATTAGAGAGAAGTGGTAAAAATAATGTAGAAATAAGATTCTTAGAGAAAACAGAGAAATTTAGACCTAGAAAGCATTCTAGATACTGTTGAATCTACCTCTCTCATTTTTTTTTTTTTTTGTTTGATTTTAAGACAGGGTCTCACTCTGTTACTCAGGCTTGAGTGCAGTGATGTTGTCATAGCTCAGCGCTACCTCAGACTCTTAGGCTCAAGTGATCCTCTCGCCTTTGCCTCTGGAGTAGCTATGACTACAGGTGCATGCCTATCTTTAAAAAAAAAAAAAAGCGTTTTGTAGAGTCTTGCTATGTTGCTTAGGCTGATCTTGAACTCCTAGCCCCAAGTAATCCTCCCACATTGGCCTCCCAAAGATTATAGTAGGGAGCTCCCACACTCTGCCTCTCATTTTGTTGCTAAAGAAACTGAGACCGGCTCGGCGCCTGTGGCTCAAGTGGCTAAGGCACCAGCCACGTACACCCAAGGTGGCGGGTTCGAATCCGCCCTGGACCCGCCAAACAACAATGACGGCTGCAACCTAAAAATAGCCAGGCGTTGTGGCGGGCGCCTGTGGTCCCAGCTACTTGGGAGGCTGAGGCAGGAGATGCACTTGAGCCCAGGAGTTGGAGGTTGCTGTGAGCTGAGATGCCACGGCACTCTACCCAGGGGGACAGCTTGAGGCTCCTGTCTAAAAAAAAAAAAAAAGAAACTGAGACCGAGAAAAGCAAAGTGATTTGCTTGAGGTTACTTAGCAGGGTTTAGTAGGTCCAGGTATAAGGGTGAGCCATTAGATGATTTTCTAGCTATTAGATGATCTGTCTGGTTCTCTGCCCATATAGCCTTTCCCCACAGGTGAAGTTAATCTTCAGGCTCCTTTTCCCGTCCTACCCTACAGGCAAGCTCTGAAGTAAACGCCTTCCATAGGCAGATAGGATGTTGGAAACCTGGATCCAGTACTTGAGCAACACAGCATCATGTCACTCACTAATTTGAATGTAACCTTGAACTACATTTCTTAAAACCAGCTTCCGTACTTGTTCCTGAGACTCAGACAACTCTACTTCAGGTAACTGGGGCTTGTCGGGTCCTGTGAAGAGTTTAGTTTTGATACTGGCCTAATGCTCATTGCCTACCCAACTGCCTAGTTCTGCAAATATTATGTGATCCCTGATTATCCAGGGTTACAAAAGGTAAAGTGCAAAGATTTAAAGTCAAAGGACCAGAATTGCTCTGCAGGTGACTTTGGGTATGTTATTTAAGCCTACCAGAGTGCATGTTCTTCCACTATTAAATAAGAACTATACACCCTTATCATAGTATCAAATGAGATATTACTTAAGTAATTCGTGCTGATACACATGGTAGGCGCTCAATGTATGTTGGAAGAAGCTAAGTGTGCTAAACTCCTGTCACCCATTTGTACCATCTGGCCCTTGAGGCTGCCAATTATTTGCCCCACATCAATTGAGGCCCTGACTGGACAACTTCTAATGACTTTCTAGCACCTTCCTTCCTGGATATAACTCTTTACAAATGTTATGCTCACTCATTGGACCTATTCGGCCTTAGCCAATTGCATGAGGCCTAATCATGAGATAACACTACTGAGAGCCCAAAGGGGAGTGTATGACACACCAGTCATCTGAAAAAGGAAGATGGGGAGAGGTGGAGCCTGGAGGGCCCAGAAACCCATGCAGGAGAGTCGGGCATGACAAACATCATGCCAAGTACACGTTTTACTCCACACTGGATCTTAGCAGGCTAAAGATCAGGTGCCTGAGAAGAAGACAGGCGTGTTGTGACCAGCCCTCCTAAGAGTCTGCTGGTTAAGACAATACCTCGGCAGAAGGAGGGGCTCCTGGGGCGATGCTTAGATGCTGACTGGGCATGGGGCATGGAGAAGTTGCATATTTGTACCAGGAAAGGGCGCAGAGGGAAGGGCTTGGAGCCACAGTTTGGGGCTGTCCAATGGGACATTGTTATTGGGACCAAGTGACCCTAACACATGGTCCTGGCCCTTGGCAGGATAAAAGGAAGCTGCCCACTGCAGCCTTGTGGGAGGACTGAGGCAGTGGGAAGCTCAGAAGGGGGCGTGTCGCAGTCTCTGGGTTCCTCTTCCTTTCACTTGTGCCCGCATTGTCCACTTTAATCCTCTGCTTTTCCTGCTCTTTTCCAATCTCTCCTCACCACCCTATCTTTTTCAGGTTTGTTAATATCATCAGAATTATTCTGTGCTACCAAGTGCGATCAGGTAACAAAGACCTTGCTTGTGACTTATTCATAATGACACAGGCTTTGGTATTTTATCCTGTCATCATACAGTTCCTGAGAGCCTACTGTGAGATGGGTTCTGTGTTAGGGAGACAGACAAACAACATAAAGGGGGTCACTGTCCTCACAGAAGCACTTATAATCCTTGGGGTGAGCCAGGTTAAGTTACCTGACCAGGTGGTCTGATAAAGGATTCAACTTGATTAAACGCAGGGACAAGAGGCTTGAGAGCCATTCTCAGGAGGAGGGAAGCCAGGAAAGCTCTGTACAAGGCCAGAAGGCCACTGAAGGGCAGCAAAATGAGTTCCCCAAATCGATTGATGGAACATGGGTTTAAGGGACACGGCGTGTTCTGTGGGCCACCTTGTTACAAATTAGGAAGCCAGACAAAAGGGCTCATATTATAATACTCAATATATACCGCTAACAAAAGATGAATCTAAGTTATTTTTGAGCACCTCTTGTAATTTCAGAAGTCAAATGTGACTTGAGGTATCACAAATTTAATATGTGTTTTCTTCTTTCTTAAACGGTGCATACATTTTTTGGGCACCCTCTGCACAGGTGTAAATCTATACATACACATAAATCTGCATGTGACTTTGGGTATCTTTAAAATAGATAAAGAAATATGGATATCTTGAAAATAGATAAAGAAATATGTATCATATCTAAATATATACATTAACAAATAAAAATAACTAAAATATAGATATTTATACCAAAGAAAAGAGTCTCATGTGATTCTTTCAAAAAGGTAAGTTTGAGAAACATTACAATGTTATATATAATACATATAAAAATACATGTTCTACTTACCACAATTACTTCTATAGGAATAGGGATGGGGATTTTGTGTTTAAATTGATCACTACATTGAGTCCTATGTAGCCAGTTGTCATTTTTCAAATATATTTTGAATGAATACTGGAAGAAATTGTAAGAATAATCAAATGGGAAGGCAGGCGTGCCCTGTGGAAGGGGCACCGGGAAAACGCCTGCCTGAGGTGTTCCATGTTAAGAGCCCGGAACCAGAGACTGGTACGGGGCTCCTCATAAGTGTGAAGGGAGGGAAACTGGCACTTAGTGGTTGATGTAACTAGTACTTACTGGTTAGTCATAAATGCTAAGTTAATGATACAAATATAATAAATATCTGGGTACCCTTTGTAACTCCAGATGATAAAGTTATAGAGTAGGGCACTCTGTCCGTGCTGTGCATTTTATGAGAGAACTCACTGGTGTTTGTAACAAGCTTGAGTTGAAGTTTCGGCTGTTGTCATCACCCTTATCTTATAAGAGAACCTCCCTGGAACCACAAAACTAGATGGTGATAGAGATGAATGGAGGACCTTGGTTTTTACTCTTCTAATTCACTGAAGTAACAAATATTTGTGAAACTCTCTTTTTATGGGTACAAATGTTGTACTACATAATTATCAGGTAAGATTGAATAAACTAAATAGAATTTACATTAGATGTCCTTGACGCCTTCAGCAGATTGTTCACAGCGCAATAAATGTTGCAAAGTCATGATTCTGTTTATATTCTATTGTAATTATGAGGGGTTTTTTGGTGACAGAGTCTCACTCCATCACTCTGGTAGAGTGCCATGGTGTCATAATAGCTCACTGCAACCTCAAACTCTTGGGCTCAAGAGACCCTTTTGCCTTAGCTTCCAAGTAGCTGGGACTACAGGTGCCCACCACAATGCCAGGCTAATTTTTCTACTTTAAGTAGAGATGGGGTCTTGCTCTTGCTCAGGCTGCTCTCCAACTCCTGAGCTCAAGCAATCCACCTGCTTCGGCCTCCAGTGTGCTAGGAGTACAGGCCTGAGCCACTGCACCTGGCCTGTAATTATGAGTTTCAATCAGGTGTTTGAACAGGTACTGGGAATAAGCCTGCCTGAGGCACTTACACGTTCTACCACATTTTAAGAAAATGAAGAAAAAAGAGAGAGGGCATAGGGGCTGATTTTAAATAAATGGCTTCAAGTTCATCTACACATGTACTGTTGGATGGTTTGCACAATGGGTACTTATTTCTTCAAGATCACAAACAAATAGGACTATTGAAGGTGCGTCAGGGAAGTGAAGCTTGTAATAAAAGGTTTCATTTAAATAGGAAGTACTGACTTAATATATTGGTATTGTCTAAGAGGAACACCACACTTACCCCCTTGGGATGGATTTAACAATGCCAGCATTGTAATTGTTTTCCAAGTCAGCTCCATATGAAATGGCAGTAGCAATTATTGTCTGAAATAAAATAAGATTTTTTTTAACAATAACTCCACCTGTTGTAATACTTCCTTGTCAAATTTTCTAACTACCTACTGTACTTACCACAATTACTTCTATAGGTATGGGGATTGGAATTTTGTGTTTAAATCGATCATTTAATTCCTTAACTGCCATACAGATGACGATAGTGAGTAATCCGGCAATGAAATCAGCAAGATTGGTATGACCAATGTTTTGAAAAATCTCAACCAGAGTCTGTAAAAGGAAAATAATTTTATATACTTCCTGCTACACAGACATACATACAAAATTGTTTCTCACATGAATCTTCCCATATTAAAAATCATAATATCATCACCAAACAACATGAAAGGTTCATGTAAAATCATAAAAATGTGTTGATTAGAGACCATTAAATACATGCAATTTCTGCAATGTAGACATACACCAAACTAATAATGGTTTACTTGGAGAGGTAGAACTAGGTGATTCTTATATTCTTACTTTTGCTTGTCTATATTTTCATTAAAAAATTGAAGATATTTTGAGGGAAAAAGGTTTTTTTTCTTTTTTTTGTAGAGATGGAGTCTTACTTTATTGCCCTCGGTAGAGTGCCCTGCCGTCACACAGCTCACAGCAACCTCCAACTCCTGGGCTTAGGCGATTCTCTTGCCTCAGCCTCCTGAGTAGCTGGGACTACAGGTGCCCGCCACAATGCCTGGCTATTTTTTATTGCAGTTTGGCCAGGACTGGGTTTGAACCTGCCACCCTCGATATATGGGACTAAGCCCTACCCACTGAGCCATAGATGCCACCCCAAAAAAGGGCATTTTTTTTATATATGCTATTTTTTGCTTGCAAAAAATCTTCAAAAGTCTATATTTTAAAGTGTTTTCACAAGTTCTAATTAAGTGGCCTAATTTTCACACGCTGATAGGGTGTTACTGAGACTAAGGGTGACAAACTCAAAACTCCCAAATTGTTTGTCTTTGTTTCATTCACAATTAGCCAATATTTTTGTTTAAAGCTCTTCTGTAAACCTGAATGATACAGATAGTAACAAAAAAATCCCTGAAATGCTTCACATGTGGTCCAGGTGAACTGATCCTTTCTTTATGGCAAAGAAAACTATTGAATTGATATATAGGCCAAGTATAATTTTTGTTTGTTTGTTTGAGACAAAGTCTCAAGCTGTTGCCCTGGGTAGAGTGCTGTAGGGTCGTAGCTCACAGCAACCTACAACTCTTGGGCTCAAGTGATCCTCTTGCTTCAGTTTTTTCTATTTTTAGTAGAGACAGGGTCTCCCTTTTGCTCAGGCTGGTCTCAAACTTGTGAGCTCAAGCAATCCACCTGCCTCTGCCTCCCAGAGTGCTAGGATTATAGGCGTGAGCCACTACACCCAGCCCCAAATATAAATTTTTGGAAATAACTGTGGTGCTTTATTTATCAAACTTGAACTAAGATAACTTAATTAAAAGTAACTCTTACCAGGTACATAGACATGCCAGTTCAAGAAAAACTAGTTTTGTTTTGTAAATAGGAGGGTTTTGGGAATGAAGGATGCTTTTAAGGAAATTAGCAAGAAAGAATCCCAGGGAAGAACACTAACGTCTTTGTTATATTAACTTATGTCCTGTTGAAAGCATGATTTGAGAAGGTATACTTTGAGACAATTCTTTGAGAATTGTAATCTCCCAGTGAAGATTATTTCTCTTTGAATGAGTCTTTTTGTAGACATACATGAAAATAAAAGAATTGAGCACCTAATAGTTTATAACACGTATTTTTACTTATTTTTACAGATAACTGTTCTTAAAATAATTACAATACTCTGGTAACAATTATGTATAATGACCATTCAGTAATCTAGGAGTCGTTTTGCCAGCAATCTCCACTCCCTGGAATACATTCAAGAGTAAGGGAATAGGGAGAGAAGTTACTGTGCAAGCAAACTACATTCCACCAAGCCCCTGGACTGAAGTTCAGGCATTTAATTTGTAGGAAGTTTCTTATATTTCACTCAGAGTATTTTTGTTCTTACTCTAAACCCAATTCTAACAAGTTTACTTCATCTTTCCAGAGTCACTGAAAATGGCTAGAGGTAGATACACTGACAACAATAAAATGAAGCAAGCCACAGGGGGTAAAAAAGAAACCCGATAAAAAACACAAGCAGACACAATAACAAGAACTTGGGCCATTTAATGAGGGAACAAACAGCCCCACCTACCTCAAGGGCTTAAAGGTTAACACTGCTATTTGGCCCATTGTGTAATCCATTTTCTGGTGGTGACTCTCCTTAATTCATGGGCTAGGTGTAATATTTTGATTGTCTATACAATATAGGTTTACTTTTCAGCTCAAGATGGAAAAATTGAAACTTATAAGACAAAACATTTGGAATAAGTATACCAATCAGAAAAACATTCTCATCTTACAAAAACAATCACTACTGAAGACCTGTTTAATCTATGAGAGTCACTTAGACCTTTGAATAAAAAGCATCTCTGGTGTATTAAAAATTTATGAGACCAGGCTCGGCACCTGTGGCTCAAGCGGCTAAGGCGCCAGCCACATACACCTAAGGTGGCGGGTTCCAATCCCCAGCCCGGGCCTGCCAGACAACAATGATGGCTGCAACCAAAAAATGGCCGGGCGGTGTGGCGAGCGCCTGTAGTCCCAGCTACTTGGGAGGCTGAGGCAGGAGACGTGCTTGAGCCCAGGAGTTGGAGGTTGCTGTGAGCTGTGATGCCATGGCACTCTACCCAGGGGGATAGCTTGAGGCTCTGTCTCAAA
>NW_003852400.1:1255096-1316031 GCF_000181295.1 Otolemur garnettii
GAGTGCTGTGGTGTCACAGCTCACAGCAACCTCCAGCTCTTGGGCTTAGGCAATTCTCTTGCCTAAGTCTCCCAAGTAGCTGGGTCTACATGGGCCTGCCATAATGCCTGGCTACTTTTTGTTGCAGTTTGGCCAGGGCCGGGTTCGAGCCCACCACTCTCAGTATATGTGGCTGGCGCCCTAAACTATAGGTGCCGCCATAACAATGAGCTTTTCAATAATGGATAATATTTTTATTATGTTTCCTACATGTTTGGAGAATTTTAGGACCATTTCATTTAGATAAATTAGTTGCTTTGCCCAGCATTACCTGGGTGTATAAAGTCATTAAGAAAAAACTATATCCAATATTGTATACGAGAGAATTTATCCATTGATTTTTAGAGCTGAATTTATTTTAATTCATCTCCATGAATATAATAAGCCCTTCATAATCACCTCTTGCTGTCAGATATTTCCTGCTATCAGATCTTCTATATCATATAGATCAACCAACCCTTAAAGCGCTACTTTCTTTATGATAGTGGCATAAATTTGACATACTGAAATAAGTTCCAAGTCACAAATCCGATAAAGTTTAGTAGTGGCTTTCAAAACTCTCATCCTTATCTAATGAGACAAACCATTCAAAGTGAAAACAGGGCTGGCAGCAGTGGCTCATGCCTATAGTCCTAGCACTCTGGGACACCAATCAAGGTGGGTGGATGACCTGAGCTCGGGAGTTCAAGACCAGCCTGAGCAAAGCAAGACCCTATCCCTACTAAAAATAGAAAAAACTAGCAGGGTATTGTAGTGGGCTCCTGTAGTCTCAGCTACTCAGGAGGCTGAGACAACAGGATCTCTTGAGCCCAAGAGTTTGAGGTTGCTGAGAGCTACCCAGGATGACTGAGCAAAGATCTGTCTCAAAAAACAAAAACAAAACCAGAAAGAACCAAAGTGAAAATGGTAGGAAAACAGTCAGACATAAACCGACTGTGAGACTGACCTAGATAAATGGGCAGCTACAGGGTATCATCAAGGGGATTACTAATTCTAAATTGTTGCCAACACCTTAACATTCTGCTTTCTGTATCCTATGTCCATCATCTCTAGCATTTGGGAATTAAGGTTTTTTTTCTTTTTTTCCTATTATTTTCTCCTCCAATTCTTTATATTCATTATTTCCACTTGTCAGTACATACTCTTTAGGGGCGAGGGCAAGACAAACTACAACAAAAAAGATATTAAGACATTCCAGGCAAAGTATTTTACAATAATCTTACAGTCTTTCCGGGAAGAATCCACTACTACTCTGTTTATTGAAGGATTCTTTCATGAATGATTGCAATAGTAATGCCATAAGCAAAATTCTCTGTTGGGGACTAAGTGACTCATTTAACCTTATGCAATTATTTTCCTACCTGCTGATTCTTTTTTTTTTTTTTTTTTCCAGAAGAACAAGCTTATATTCACCACATCACCACATAAGTTGACTGAAATACCTTCATCCAACTTGGCTGGCCTGTCTGGAATTTCTTGCAAAATTCTATGACCATCTGCTAAACCGAGACTTCAAGAAAAATACTCAACAGGAAGTAAGTCACACACAATGATCGTATTTGGTTTAAAAGCTATTTTAACCTTGGTCTCGTGTTTCTTGGTCACTTTTGTGCCTGTCAAAAGTGAAATCATTACAAAAAGTTTCTCCTTAAACAGAATCCTAGGAGATGAGAAGAACTATTTTCCCTGTTCTGTAGCAGTCCAGCAGTGGTCAGGGACCCAGTCAGCTATTGGTCTCGGCCTCCTGTGATCTGTGTAGACACAGGCCTGGCAATGTTCACACAAGAGGCCAGTCCACCCAGTAAGGAATATTTTGACGGGTTCAAGAGTCAGTGGATTTGTATAGGGAGTAAACAGTGCTTGGCACATGGTGGATATTCAATAAATGGTTATGGAATAGATAAATTAAATGAATGAGAATGAAGAAATAATGAATGAACAGTTGACGGACAAAGAGTTAAAGGAATAAAAGCAGGATGTGTCGGGGGCTGCGAAAGGAACAGATCTGCCAGAATAAGCCAGTTAGAAGGACTCAAAGACCACTGAGGGCTTGGAAGGAAAAAAAATGGCCAAACTACTGCTGAAGCAAACAATCCTCACCACTCTTAAGAAATCGCTACTATTTTTAGTCCCATTTTACAATTGAAGACATTTAGTTTAGTGAAGTTAGGTACAACATGCCCAAGGTCACCTGGGTAGTAGGTGGTAGAACCAAGACCTCAAATCAAGTCTTTTTAAAATTCAAAGTCCATAATCTTAATCACTGTTATTCTTCCTCCACTATCTATTCTCCCTGCTTAGCATACTATAGTAAGCACTTGATAATATTTGTTGAAGGGATAGAGTAATGTGAGATTATGGCACTGTTATAAAATCCAGCCTATTCTTGACAATCTCACTAGTTCATAGATACTGTTGGCCTTACATTGTTTTAAAAGCTAACAGGTGGGTCAAAAAAGAACTAAAATGCTATTCTTAATGTTGGCACATTATTTCTATGTAGTATCAGTCCCCCCATGTTAGGATGACATCATGTTACTATTATAGCCATTTTTCAAGCATCAATAACTTGCTTTACATAGAACATATATTTAGATCCAAGAACGTTTTCAAATCTAATTAGTGGGATCTACAGTCTTCCTTTGCATCTCCTTTGCATATTGACTCATCTCTGAATCTAATGTTCCTTTTCATCTATAATTGCTGAGACATTTATATTATCCGTTTTATGGACTCTGGTGGTTAGAAAGAGATTGAGAAATACATCTCTAATTATTTCATTTTATAAATAAGAGAGAAAAGATACTTTGAAATAATTTCAAACTAACTACTTTTTTTTTGGAGTGCTTGTTATGTGCCAACCCCTGAGCCAAGTGCTTCTCATCTATTCTTAATTCAGTGAGGTAGTTTTGTTACTAAGGCCTGGTGATTTGCTCATATGGTAGGAGGTGCAGAGTCAGAGTGTGATTGCAAGGGGCAGGTGGAGTGGGAGGAAGGATCAGAAACTACCTATGTACAACGTACACTATGCAGGCGATGGGTACACTAAATGCCCTGGCTTCACCCCTATACAACTTGCCCATGAATCCAAAAAACCCCACGGTACTACATAGATGTGTAGTACCATGCCCTGCTAGTTTTTCCAATTTTTCTTATAAATGGGTATAAGTATCCCAATACTTGCTCAAGCTGGTCTTGAACTCCTGACCTCAGGCAATCCTCCCACCTCAACTTCCCAAAGTGCTAGGATTACAGGTGTGAGCCACCATGCCAGTCTTCTTTATTTATTTTTAGATGGAGTTTCACTCTGTTACCAGTTGTATCACCATAGCTCACTGCAACGAGCTATGGTGAGTGCAGTTGTATCACCGTAGCTCACTGCAACCTCAAACTCCCAGGCTAAAGTGACCCTGCTTCAGCCTCCCAAGTAGCAGGGACTCTAGGCATGCACCACTATGCCTGGATGTTTTTAAAATTTTTTGTTTAAATATTTTTGTTTAAAATTTTTAACATTTTTCCCAGACTGGTCTCAAACTCCTGGCCTCAAACAATCCTTCCACCTTGACCTCCCAAAGTGCCAGGATTACAGGTGTGAGCCACTGCAACCAACCAAATACACAATCTTCTTTTTTTCTGAGACAGAGCCTCAAGCTGTCCCCCTGGGTAGAGTGCTATGGCATTACAGCTTACAGCAACCTCCAATTCCTGAGCTCAAGCGAGTCTTTTACCTCAGCCTCCTGAGTAGCTGGGACCACAGGCACCCGGCACAACACCCGGCTATTTTTTGGTTGGTGGGTCTGGGCTGGATTTGAACCCACCACCTTAGGTGTATGTGGCTGGCACCTTAGCCACTTGGGCTACAGGCGCCGAGCCCAAATACACCATCTTCAGTGTTACTCCTGATTGAATGCTTCTTTCAAACAAGCAACAAATTGTTTTCCACGGCTCCCAAAATATGCATAGAGCAATAGTCTCTACAGACTCAAAGAGGGAGAAGGATATATCTTTTTCTAGGATGAATGGTGACCCATGCCTGGAGTAAGAAGCAACACTTACGTAGATAATGGAGAGAACTCCGTTATAATTTTTGGTTGAAACATTGAGGACAATCTTCAGCTGTGAGACCAGCACTTGGAAGGCAGCAGCTGTTGTGAATCCACCAACCAAAGGATCTGCCAAGTACCTCACTATGAATCCAATCTGCAAACCTCCAAATATCAACTAGGGTAAGAAAAGGGAAGGAAAATTAAATTGTTGCCAGAGAAAAGAATCAACTCTCTGGAAGTATTAACGAATTAAGCTTAACACCAATTCAAACACTGGTATCCTGTCTGTACCAGAAAAATACTTGGAGGATACAAATCTAAATTTCTCAATGCCTTCTCTCTCCCCTCCCCTCCACCACTCTAAAATTCAAAAACATGTAACATAAACCCTGAAGTATTTCTATTATTCATAAATACTAAGAAAAGCAAAAATCATGTAGCTTATTTCTACGACTTTCAGGTCCTGTGGCTCCGCTCACCAGACACTGTTTTATGGATTCCGGAACACTTCCCTTCTCTCATCCTCAATTGAATTACACATATTCTTCTGTGTCTTTTTTCTGTCTCTGACTTTGATGATAAGTGAGCCTTAATAAGTGGAGTCTTGCTGACTATTTTAGCATCTGACCTAAAACAAAAAATAACTTTGGGAGCCAGGAAATTTTTTTTGTTTGTTTTGCTTTCAGGAGAAGCTTTAAGTCCATTTGCTTTCAAGTTAATCAAATAAAAATTATACCCATCGATATTTTACTTGTAAGTGCATTACCTGTATGATTCCAACCAAAAGTGTGAGAGTGCTGGCAATCAACACTCTCGCTGCATCTCTAGCTGCAGAGTCTATCAGGGTGGTATTGGCTGCAGTTCCATTAACGCTGGACACAAGAAAGTTTTCATCGGGGGCCATGCTCAGAACCACAGATCCCACCATTAAACTGACCACTGGAAAAGGTCCTGGGGGAAAAAAGCCTCTAACGATTAATCAGGTATTAATCACAAATGTTCAACATGTCCACATAGGATTGGAAAGATGTGTGAAATAATTAGCCACAACTAGAAAAATTTTGTTCATAAAAGAAGCTAAAAACCGAGTGTCTCAAGGCATTCATGACCCGGAAATGCGTGAGGGAAATGTGTAGATAGGTGATTGTAAGACAGGTTCAAGATGCTTTGTGAGCACCTAGAAAGGAGGTCTAATCTACCTGTGATTCTCATAAGGGGGCAGAGGGGGAGAGTGGTCAGTAAAAGTTTCCTGGCATGAAGGAGTTATCATAGGTGACCTCAAACTAAAATCAATCCATCAATAAAAAGGGTTTATATAAATTGACTTCTCTCTTGTTCCACTCCTTTTTTATTCCACATACTCTCATTCATTTCCTAGAGTGTCCAAGGTCTTGATCTCTGTCAATCTGAGTACCATCCACGATCAACAGCCCAGGGTTTAAATTAGGACTAAGAAGCCGCAAAGGGAGTCTATAGTTTCTCTTTTTCTTTTCACAAGACAAATTAGTTTTCATATCAAATGACAATCTGTAAGATTTTTGCGTTTTAAAAAACTACTCTTTTCTGCCAGCAACTCCTTTGTTCACTACTGCTATTTCTGTCCATGGTGACGATGATGGTGATGATGATGGGCCAATCCTTTGATCAAGGAACATTTTGTGGTTGGGAAGACTCAAAACCCAAACCCAGTCACCTGCAGTGTCTGAAGGTGTAGAATACCAAAGGGAACATCAGCTTCCTTGTTCCACCTTTCATCAGTTATTTGATATGATCAATTTTCCATGGTGAATAAGCTCTTTTATCCAACAATAACCCTTTCCTGATCTCCTTCTCCGCACAAGGCAACATGATAGATACCGGGGGCGGGGGGAGGACACAACTGAGGACAGGGATGTGAGCTGTATTTGTTTTAAGAGGATCATCCAGGTAGACGTGTCTAGCCAGCAGATGGGTATAGGAGCAAAATTGTCTCTAGCGTAAATGTCAAAGTCACAAAATAGCATTAAGGCATTCGTTGACTAAACACTCTAGCAAAAGAGAATTTAAATTATAGGAATGGCAGGAAAACCTATTATAAGCCATACCAAGAAGGAAAGCCAAGCTTAGCTTCTAAAGTGTTTTGGCAAGATTTTGCCAGTCTCCCAATATAAGTGACTTAAAATAAGTATGTTCTTTAATGAAATAATGAATATGCATTTGGTGAACATGATTTAGTAAATGCTAAGTTAATCTGGTAAAATGGTTGGTTCAAAGACCTTGTGAGATTTTCTTCCCTGCCGTTTTATATTTTGGAAGAGAACATTTTCTATATATGGAATTGAATCCATTACATTTTTAAGAATGAAAGCATGCTAAAGTTTGAAGGTAAACTATAATTTTTAGCTTTTCAATGTTCTATACTTCATAAAGAAAACTTATGTTTAAAGCTAACTAACATCACTGAATAGGAAAAGAAGGCAAAGCATTGAAGCTCTATTTCCCTGAAAAACATTAACAAAGGCATAGAAGCATAATGCACATGATATATTCAAAACACTTAACACGTGAACAAATACAGTCATAAGTATGCTTATAATTACCAACTGAGATATGTCTTGATGTTCCAAAGATGAAGTATGTCAGGATAGGAAAAAAGGCAGAGTAGAGACCATATCCAATCGGAACCGCAGCGAGTAAAGCATACGCCATCCCTGAAAGGACATCCAAAATGACTCAACTCACAGACAAAAGTTAAGGTACACAGATGACGTCCCCAGCTTCAGCTGGTACAACTTCATGATTTTTCACTTGACGATGGTGTGAAAGCAATGTGCACTCCGTAGACACTCTCCTTACCTACTCATACGACCATTGTGTTTTTCACTTTCAGTATAGTACTCAATAAATTATATGAGATGGTCAATACTTGACCATAAAATAAGCTTTGTGTTAGCTAATTTTGCCCATCTATAGCCTAATATAAATGTCCTAAGGACATTTAAGATAGACTGGCTAAGTCACGATGCCTGGTAGGTTAATTAAAAGCATTTGACTTGGGCAGCGCCTATGGCTCAGGGGGTAGGGTACCGGCCCCATATACCCAGGGTGGCGGATTCAAACCCAGCCCCCGCCAAACTGCAACAAAAAACTAGCCGGGTGTTGTGGCGGGTCCCTGTAGTCCGAGCTTCTCTGGAGGCTCAGGCAAGACAATTGCCTAAGCCCAGGAGTTGGAGGTTACCGTGAGCTGTGTAACACCGCAGAACTCTACTGAAGGTGATAAAGTGAGACTCTGTCTCTACAAAAAAAAAAAAAAAAGCATTTGATTTAAGATACTTTCAACTCACAGTGGGTTTATTGGGATGTAATCTCGTGGTAAGTAGAGGGGTATCTTTATTTCTACTGCAACAACCTTTCATAAATATTCAGTTTACAGCTTTGACACATCAGCCTGTTCTTTTTTTTTTTTTTGAGACAGAGCCTCAAGCTGTCACCCTGGGTAGAGTACCGTAGCATCACAGCTCACAGCAACCTCCAACTCCTGGGCTCAAGCGAGTCTCCTGCCTCTACCTCCCAAGTAACTGGGACTACAGGTGCCCACCACAACACCTGGCTATTTTTTGGTTGCAGCCATCATTGTTGTTTGTTGGGCCAGGCTGGATTCAAACCCGCCAGCTCAAGTGTATGTAGCTGGCACCTTAGCCATTTGAGCCACAGGCGCCGAACCACATCAGCCTGTTCTGAATGACCTGTCTCCTTATTTTGCACACAGAGGATGACGATGCTAGTGTGCAGAACAGGATCCAAATCAGTTTGAATAAATGATTACATCTACAGCCATCACTTGCTCAAATGAATTGGCTCAACTGATCAGTGATTCAAACATCCACTGATCACGTCAATGGTAAAAAAAACAATCAATTTAAGTTGGGCCAGGTGCGGCGGTGGCTCACACCTATAATCCTAATACTCTGGGAGGCCATGATAGGTGGATTGCTTGAGCTCACGAGTTTAAGATCAGCCTGAGCAAGAGCAAGACCCCCATCTCTACTAAAAATAGAAAAAAAAAATCCTGAAGCAAGTGGATCACTTGAGTCTGAAAGTTTGAGGTTGCTATGATCTATGACAGCGGTCCTCAAACTTTTTAAACAGGGGGCCAGTTCACTGTCCCTCAGACCATTGGAGGGCCGGACTGCGGGCCCCAGGAGGAGTCAGCTGCTAAGCAGGACAGGCTATGGTGGCAAAAACAGCCCGCGGGCCAGATAAATGTCCTAAGCAGGCTGCATGTGGCCCGCGGGCCATAGTTTGAGGATGCCTAATTCTACGATGACACTATGACACTCTACTTAGGGCAACAGACTCTGTCGCAAAGAAAAAGAAAAAGAAATCAGTCCAAAGGCTCAAACCAGCTTTGTCTGCGTTCAGTGTCCCTCTGAGCTCTGAGAGACACAGTCAGTGTTGCACTGTTCTTTCTCCTTTCTTGTCATGGAAGAAAAGTTAGATCCAAAGAAAGAAAAAATACAGCAATTATATATAGCAGCAGGCAAGACAACTCTACCCTGGTGAAGGTGACTGACCCCTCCCCTGTGCTATGCCAGCAGACGCAAGGCCCAGAATGTCAGGCTATTAAAAAATCCACATTTCAGTGTGCCCTGGAGTTGGAAGAGGCTAATGACACATTTTTTCCTTGGTTAAAAACTTAGGTAGTCAGCACATCCATTCTACCTCTCCACTTTCACTCACAATGAAAGACCTTTTACTCTTATGACAATTTTTTAAGACTGGCAACAACCTTAATATGCAGAGAGAGACTTTTCAGTTTTCATACAGAGTGTCCTATTTAGGGACAACTGCTACTCAGATATTCTATAATTATCTTTATTATAAAGGAAGAACTTGGTACGACAATTTTAAAATTATACAATTTGTGAAGAAACCTAAACCATTTATTTAAACCAAGAAATCTCTGTGCTGGTGCCATGATGTTATAGGATGGTGGCATATACTGATAAGCAGGGTCTAATAAACACTTGAAAACATCTAAAAAGCAAAGCCTTCTACCATGTGAGGACCCAGCAAGGAGACGGGCCCTCACCAGAAACTGAAACTGCGGGCACCTTCATGTTGGAGAAAGATATTTGTATTCATTTAAATAAGTAAATAAGTCAAGCAAGCAAGTAAATAAACAAATAGATGTATGTCAAACGCAGAAAGTGGACAGCAGCACAGCTGTGAATCAAGATAGCACAGCAAGGACTGCGTCTGTCTTGGCCACCAGATTGGAATGTTCTTTGCAATCATGACAATCAGAAAGATCCTGTAAGCCTTAGCAGCTCTCTGGCTTCTCAGTAATTTGAGCCAGCACCCTCCTGTCTCCACTGCCATCCTTGCCCTCCCCAGATTCCAAGGAATTCTGCTAGCATTCTTCACTCCTTTGCTTCACTTTGTTTCTCCTTCCTTTTCCTGTCTGGGAAAACCCCAATCTGGCTGACCCCAAACATTCACCTTTTCCATGAAAGCCTCTGAGCAGCTGGATAACCTGGACTGGAAGCATCCGTGCATTGGTACCCAGTTTCAGATGAAATGTGTGATCATTAGTCCTAGGTGGACACTCAAAGCTGCCTGGCAGTCCACTTACATCTCTCTCACACAACTACTCAAACTGCCAAACCCTTCTCCAAAGTTAAGAGATACATCTTACACTTAATCAAAAGCACAGAATCAGGCCGGGTGCGGAGGTTCACACATGAAATTCTAGCACTCTGGGAGGCTGAGGCGGATGGATTGTATGAGCTCAGGAGTTTGAGACCAGCCCAAGCAAGAGCAAAACCCTCATCTCTAAAAAAGGAAAAACCAGTCAGCATTGTGGCAGGTACCTGTAGTCTCAGGCACTTGGGAAACTGAGGCGAGAGGATCACTTGAGCCCAAGAGTTTGAGGTTGCTGTGAGCTATGATGATGCCACAGCACTGAATCCCATGGCAATAGAGTGAGACTCTTTCTCAAAAAACAAAAACGGAACACACACACACAAATAAAGCACAGAATCCATAAGAGATGCTCCCAAGTTGCTTTTCAGCAAATTGTCAAACCTCTTTGCATCACTTTCTTTGAAACTCTTCTGCCTTTAAGGAGGAGTAATCCTCTCTCTTCTATTCTCAAATTTGCCCATACCTTCCCCCTTTACCACTTTTTTTCTAGTTGTCTTTCTTTGACTTCTTGGACCATAACATCTCTTTCTTTCTACAGAGTTATTCCCACCAGTTCACAAATATGTTCTAGTATCTTCCATACTAAAAAGAAAAACAGGGCTAGGTACCATCCCCTTGCATCCAGCAACCTCAAACTCTTGGACTCAAGCAATCCTTTAGCCTCGGCCTCCCAAGTAGCTGGAACTACCAGCACCCACCACAATGCCCAGCTACTTTTTCTATTTTTTAAAAATAGAGATGGCGTCAGCTCAGCGCCTGTGGCTCAAGTGGCTAAGGCGCCAGCCACATACACCTAAGGTGGCCGGTTCAAATCCAGCCCAGGTCCACCAAACAACAATGACACCTGCGACTCGGCGCCTGTGGCTCAAGCGTCTAAGGCGCCAGCCACATACACCTAAGGTGGTGGGTTCGAATCCCCATCCCGGCCCGCCAAACAACAATGATGGCTGCAACCAAAAAATGGCCAGGCGTTGTGGCGGGCACCTGTGGTCCCAGCTACTTGGGAGGCGGAGGCAGGAGACTCGCTTGAGCCCAGGAGTTGGAGGTTGCTGTGAGCTGTGATGCCACAGCACTCTACCCAGGGGGACAGCTTGGGGCTCTGTCTCCTAAAAAAAAAAAAAAAAATAGAGCTGGCGTCTTGCTCTTGTTCAGGTTAACTCCTAAGCTCAACCATCTCAGCCTCTCGAAGTGTAAGGATTAAAGGCAGGAGCCACAGCTTGACCATTTTTTTTTTTAATTAAAAAAAAAACTACGTTCGACTTGGTGCCTGTAGCACAGTGGTTATGGCACCGGCCACACACACTGAAGCTGGCTGGTTTGAACCCAGCCCGGAGCCAGCTAAACAACAATGGCAACTGTAACAAAAAATAGCTGGGCATTGTGGCAGGCGCCTGTAGTCCCAGCTATTTGGGAGGCTGAGGCAAGAGAGTCGCCAAAGCCCAAGAGCTAGAGGTTGCTGTGAGCTGTGATGCCTCACCATCTACCGAGGATGACATAGTGAGACTGTCTCAAAAACAAACAAACAAACAAACAAACTACCCCTACCCTTTTGGCTTCTGATCACACATTCCTTTGTTCTTTTCCAACTCCCAGGGCCCAACTACCCTAGGCTCCTCATTGCCCCTTTCCTCAGCTTCCTAACCTCTAAATACTCCACCTCCTTCTGCATCTGCCTTTCTTCCCGGGTAATCACAGGCATTTTGACTCTTTTAAATATCACCTCTAAAGTGATGCTTTCCTGATTTTTATGTCTAGCCCAGACCTCTCCTCTGAATTGCACGCTTATAGCAGCTCTAACTTCTCTATTTGGCATCTCCACTTAGACATCTCACATGCATCTCAAACTTCGCCTGTCCAAAGGAAACTCTTGATTTTCCATCCCAGATCTGCCCCTCAGCCAGTCTTCGCCATTTAAATAAATGGATGTAACTATCTCCTCAGTTGCTCAAGCCAACAACCTTGGAGGAATCTGTGATTTTCATCTACACCCATGAGTATATGTCAGTGATTCCTGCTGCAAAAATACTTTTCAGATCTTACAGCTCTGGCCACATCCTGCCTGATCTGGTTCAAACCAACCCACCTGTCCTCCCTCCAATTCACAGACTTACCCCCCCAGGGCTAGGAATAGGGTGAGGCAAGCAAGGTGCCTAGGGCCTAAGATGTAAAGAGGCACCTGAGAGTAAGCAAGTCCCTTGCCTCATTCTAACCCTGGCCCTGACTACCCTTATCTCATTGTCTACCCACCCTTCCCACTGCACTCCCCCACATTAAAATTCTTCCTATTCCTTTTTGAAAATACTAAACTCCCATTGGCCTCAGGGCCTTTGAACTTTTACTTGGTACACTCTTCTTTCTGCTCATCATGCAGCTGCCCCCTGGTCATCCTCTGACCTTCGACTAAATTTCACCTCCGCAGTAAGGCCTTCGTTGACCATTGTATCTAAAACAGATCTCCCCTTTCAAATTGAACCCTATTAATGGGGTAAAGCCTCCAATCCACCACAATGGAGATCACAGTCTATAATTATTTTTCTATTTATCTACTTATTTAATTACCAACGCTATCACTCAGCATAAGCAATACCCGTGCCTGTTAGCAAACCACTGAATCCCTGTGGTTGAACACTTGTCATACAGAATTGACCTAAATGTTAGGCAAATGAATGATAAGTTAATGTGTGAATGAGTCAGATTAACTTCTAGAAATTTGCCTTACAAAGATAACTTGATAATGTTTCTGGAAAAACACATTACCCATAAAGTAAGGAACTACATAGTATATAAAATAAGATTGTGGGAATTACATCCCAGGATTAAATTTCAGCTTAATCACTTGCCAGTTTCATGGCCTTAGACAAGATTTAGTAGATTTCTCATCTATTGAAAAGGAGATTATAAACAGAACCTACCTAGTAGGGTTGTTGTGAGGATTAAATGAGAACTGGCCAAAGCCTTTAATTATTAAACAAACTTAATTCTTATATATGATACTCATCTATGAAAACTGCAGAGATATGGAGCTTGAAAACTTTTTTTCCTATATAAAGATGATTCATTATCAGGAATGAAAATCTGTCCTCTTCACTAAACACAGCATCTATCATATGCCAGTCTCTGTGCTAGAAACCAGCTAAACAAACATGAACCAGACACGGTTCCTGCCCCCCTGACTACAGGGTATTGACACATCACAGCCATTACAGTGCATACAGGGGTGTCCAACCATAGTCCATGGCTGGCCATGAAGGCTTATCTGTAGTAATGCATATCACGAAAATTATGCATGGACCTTTATTTGATCATCAGCTTTTATTTTGGGAGGTTGTTTGTTTGTTTGTTTGTCTGTTTTAGAGACAGAGTCTCACTTTGTTGCCCTTGGTAGAATGCCGTGACATCACAGCTCACAGCAATCTCCAACTCCTGGGCTTAAACAATTCTTTTGCCTCAGCCTCCCGAGTAGCTGGGACTACAGGCCCTGCCACAATGCCCGGCTATTTTTTCTGTTGTTGTTGTTGTAGTTTAGCCAGGGCTGGGTTCAAACCTGCCACCCTCGGTATATGGGGCCAGTGCCCAACTCACTGAGCCACAGGTGCCGCCCCTGTTCATTAGCTTTTGTTAGTATTTGTGTATTTAATGTGTGGCCCAAGATAGCTCTTAAATAAGCATTTATAGCCAGCTGCAGGCCATGGTTGGATACCCCTGGTGGGCATTGCTCACTCTATGAACTGCACGATCCATCCCTCTCTCTGTCTCTCCCCCCTTTCCTCCCCACCCCTCATCTGCCTTTGTGTTTGAGGGCTATTCTATGGCCCCAGTGAGGAGCCTTAGTCTGATGAGGCCATAGAATAGCCTTACTCTCTGTGAGTATCTACCTGGCTTGGTCTGAGTAATCTCAAGAGCTCCATAACCAAATTTTAACTCACAGTATTGCTTAATATTTATTACTAGATTCTGAAATGGTCTGTTTTCAAGCCATTCCCACTCTACTCTACCTGTCATCACTTGGCAGACTCAGTCTTACTTAGCCTTCAGGAAAACTCAGCTTTGACAACTCAATTTCCAGGAAGCCATTCCTGATCCCCCAAGGCTGGGTTGAGTGCACCCCATTTGCCTTCTCTTAGCAAGCAAGATTAATCCTGCCACAGCCCTTACCACACTGAATTGTTATTGTCTGTCTCCCCATTGCACTATGAGCTCCTTGACAGCAGGCAGTGCATCTTGTTCATTTCAGCACACCTAGTGTGTGGCAAATACTAGGCGAATTATTATAAAATTATAATAAATAAGTGTGATTTCTGTTTACATGTTTTGGGGATTTGGGGGAATTGGGTGGGGTGGTGAGAGGGGCAGGAATAAGATGGGGATGGGCACCAGAGGAGAATGCCCATATTGCTATCACCAGTGACGCAACAGATTTCCAAGATGCTTGTGGAAATATTATGGTCAATTAAAAAAATAACAACCTATGATGGGATATTTTCCCAAAAGATTAAAATGAGAGGATGTATAAGAAAAGACTGGAGCAGGCAAAAAACATGTACATAGTCTAGGCTAATATACTTCCTTTCCTTTCCCTTAAGCTAGTTTCAAACTGCATGTTGAGACCCATGCATGGGATATAAAATAATTTAATGCTGCAATCAACACTTCTTAAAAGTAAAAAGAATAAAACAGAACAGAAATTTAAAAACCAGCACATATCACTTGTAGTAAGAATAAATACTTTATAAAATTTTATAAAATATTTTGATTTTGGGGGGGAGGGGTTGAGACAGAGTCTTGCTCTATTGCCCAGGCTGGAGTGCAGTGGCCTTATCATAGCTCATAGCAACCTTGAAATCCTCAGCTGAAGAAATCCTCCTCTTTCAGCCTCCCAAGTGGGACTACAGGCATGAGCCACCATATCTTTAGATATGTACATACAGATCATAATGTGACACATATTTTATACTGTGAGTTATGGTCAATAAAAATTGGGAAGCTACTGCTTAGTATATGCCTATAAGTTGGAGCCATGCAGCTAGAGGAGCAGTAGAGTCTCCCAGGAAGAGAACGCTAGGGAAGAGGAGAAAAGAGGTGAATTTCTCCACTGAGGGGCTCTAGAGGAAAGATGAAGGCCTTGACAGATAAGCAAGGATCTGGTACACACTCAGGGTAGCTGAGAGTAAGTTTTGAATGCTGCTGGAGTCTACTCACTTGAAAGCCAGCCCACCAACATCTTACCTTGCAATGTACCCACTAGTCCAGTACTAACTCCTGAAATGATGTCACTTAACAACCATTCCTTGATTCGGTATTTGGGGAGCCACTCCAAAATAGGCATGAGAGACTTGAGCACACCAAAGGCTCTCTTTCTTGAACAACTGTCAAAAAACAAGTGGAAACTGGGTTTCAAATCCAATCTCAGTCATAAGCCATTGCAAATCACAAAGTTAGGCACTGAACTCTGCTGATGTTTATAACTACTTAGAAGAAGAAGAATTTTATGGAAAATACTAACACTGAAGTGCTTACCGTGCATTGGCCAAGAATAATATCTGTTCTTGTAAATGTACTATACTAGAAAACACAGGATTAAGCGTCCCCACGCCCTTTTTCCTTTCTAATCCTCTGAGAAAATATTCCTACACAAGAACCCATTTTCCTGTCCAGACAGAGACCAATCAATGTGAAGTCTCTAAATGGAGATTAATTTTCAGACTTCTAAGCCAGGCGCCTTCTGCTTATTATTACTATTTCCTTTAAAGAAAAACAAACACACTCTGTATGTTTTAGTAATACAAGTGTGGAGCCAGATTTCACAAAAATCTCAACATAAATGTAGGTATACCTTACACCTTTCTGCTTATTATTTTTTTAAATTCAACAACCTATAGGTAAAAGAAAAGGTGGATATTATTCGACTGCTGATTTCAATAAATTGTTTTTTTAAATCATGACATGTATAAGAAATCTTAATGACTCAATTTTTGATATTAAGGAATTATTTTTTAGGTATGATGACAGACTGTGGTTATATTTTTCAAAAGAGTCTTTAGAGGTCCATACTAAAATATACAAAGACAAAAAGGATTCACAATATGAGATTTGGTTTGATACAATACTGTAGGGGACAAGGAGGAGGTGAAACCTGGTGATGAGTAAAATCACGCGGCTGGGGAGGTCTTTATACTATGTGTCTACTTTTGAGTACATTTTAAATGTTCTAAAATAAAAAGATTTTTTTAAAGAACATCTGGCCATGAGTTAAGTGCTAAGTTCCTTAAGCCTATGGTATCTACTAACGGATGGCACACGTGGCCTTAGAGACTGACAGTGTTCCCCGGGGGGTCCCATTGCCTCCTGGTGAAGAACTTGGAGCGCTCACGCGCTCTGGGGTCGAGCTTTTGGTTCTGGGTCCCTAGCTGCAGGGGTTCCCGCCTACGAAGGACTCCTGCTCAGGCCTACCCAGCGTGTCTTTCAAGCTATGCCCTTTCTTCCCCCGGTCCACAATCCAGCCCTCACGAGCAGTAGGGACCCACTGTACCCGAAGGTGCACTCCAGGTTTCTTCAAGAGGGCAAAGAAGAGATGGGACTCTCCTATCGTTCCCAGATAAGAGTTGGTTCGGGGCTGGAGACTGATGGAGCCACCCTCCGACCCGGAAGGGCGGTGTTGAGGACCCGGACCCAAGGTCGGGCCTCCGGGAGAAGCAGCGGGCGCCCCGGGGCGGCCGCCCGCATCCCCGCTCGCCCGCAAGGCACGCCCTCCCGGCAGGGCGCCCCGCGCCCCGGCTCCACTGGTCCCCGCGCGCGGCTACCTGCAGCTTTTGGTCAGGCTCTCCCGCAGCGTCTTGCGCTCCTGCAGGCGCCGCTCGTGCTTTTGCTGGAAGGCGAGTTCGCTGTAGACCGGCCGCGACACCACGTAGCTGTAGCTGTACTCGGGGAGCTGCGGCGGCTCCGACCCGCCGCCCGGCGCTGCCATGACCTGCGAGCCCGAGGACAGAGAAGCACAGTAAGGAGGAAGGAGCTGCGGCGAGGGAGGATAACCGCAGGTGAAGAGCGAGAATCACAGAGAGGGAACCACCTGTTAGCTGCCTCTCGGTCCCCACCAGGCTCAGGCCACCCCGGCGAGCTCGACCCCCGCGAGCCTAGTTGGTGTCCCGCAGCACTCGGCCCTGGCGACGCGCCGCCCCACCGCGCGCACGGGCACCCTGCAGGGGGACACCAGAGTCCCTGCACCTGCTCCGGCTCCGAAGGGAATGACCTCCGCTTCGGGCCCTTCAGAGCTCGACCCAGTCCCCCCGGCTGCTTGGGCGCTGTCCGCGTCCTGAAACCTCCCCTAAACCAGAGCTGGGACAGGGGCCGGGAGCACGAGCGAGTCGAGAAGGGGACACTCCCTCTCCGAACCTGACCCAGAACGCAGCTTAGGGGAACGCGGGGCCCGGGGCCGGGCGTGGGACCCTCAGGGCAGGCTCCCGGGGCCTGAGGCTGCGTGCTCTGGGGACAAATTCCAGCAGCGGTTGCAGCTCTTCCGGTGGCGAACTTTGTACGGGTGGAGCACTTCTCTTCCCCGATCCTAGTCTCCTGCTCGCTGTGAGGGTCTTAGAAAAAAGCTCTGTACCCCGGGCTCCGTGCCCCCTGGCTAGTCCGGTCCTCAGCCAGCGGTACCCCCGGGGGAGGGATGCCGCCTGCAGGAGCTGAACTCACCTGCCTCTGCTCGCGCCCCGCCCTGAATGCCCGGCGGACTGCTGTCCAGCAGCCTTTATAGCGCTGGCAGAAGGCAGTGAGACGTTTTATTTACAGAGCAATAGAGACGCGTTGGTCCAAAGGAAGGACACACAGGCTGCGGTCTTTCCCTACCGATCCTATCAGGAAAGAAATACTACTCCTCCCACATTCTTTCTCTTTTCCTAACAGGGAAGGCTGAGACTCTTACTGTCACATAGGGGCCACCCGGATCCTCACTCACCCCACAATTACTAATGCGGGCTGAGAGGTCAGGGGCGGGCCAGGCCCGGGGACTCGTTAGTGGAGAGCAGAGCCCAGGAAAAAGGTCAGCGATCGCTGTGAGCGCCGACCTTGACTCCTAGGTTGTGAATCAGGGAACTCCAGTCCCGCACAGGTGAGGAGGAGAGCGGCGGTGCCAGTTTTCTACGTTAATACGCCTTTGGATTTCTAGAAAGTCTTTTAGAAGTAATCCGGGGGCGGGAGCTGTAGTTTATAATTTACTTATAAATTTTAGATACACAGATTTTTAGATGCATACACTTTTCTCTCTGTGGGTGTTATATATCACAAATATGTCACAATCTAAATCAAATGTTGCGGCTCGGCGCCTGTGGCTCATGTGGCTAAGGCGCCAGCCACGTACACCCAAGGTGGCGGGTTCGAATCCAGCCCAGGCCTACCAAACAACAATGACGGCTGCAACCAAAAAAATAGCCGGGCGTTGTGGCGGGCGCTTGTAGTCTCAGCTACTTGGGAGGCTGAGGCAAGAGACTCGCTTGAGCCGAGGAGTTGGAGGTTGCTGTGAGCTGTGATGGCTCAGCTCTCTACCCAGGGGGACAGCTGGAGGCTCAGTCTCAAAAAAATAAAAAATTAAAAATAAATAAATAAATAAATAAATAAACCAAATGTTGGCCAGGTGTGGTTATTCACGCCTGTAATCCTAGCACTCAGGGAAGCAGACACAGGAGGATTGCTTCAGCTCAGGAATTCTAGACCATCCCGAGCAAGAGCGAGATTTTATTTCTACTAGAAACAGATAAATTAGCCAGGGGTAGTGGCACACGCCCGTAGTCTCAGCTACCCGGGACGCGGCAGGAGGATGGCTTGAGCCCAGGAATTTGAGGTTGCTGTGAGCTAGACTGAGGCTGTGGCCCTCTAAGCTGAGGCAATAGAGTGAGACTCTGTCTCAAAAAAAAAAAAAAAAAAATCAAATGTTCAGATGACCCCTTTTCTTACCTGAAAAGACTGGTCAGATCTTTCTTTCATCTTATCCATCTGGACCATCTGAGAGGGAATAGCTAACTGGAGGAGGGAGTGGGGGAGTTGGATCTGTCTGAACTCACCAATGTTTTGTCTTCTGTTGGGATAAATTTTGATAAAACTGACTAATGCACCTTTAAGATGAAGGGTGGAAGGAAGGGTTTGGTAAACCAGAACATTCCTACCCGTTTATCAGTGCTCTGAAGTAAATACAGAACAGGCTCCAAACACCAGTTACCCACTTACCTGGAAAATACAGACCACGATAATTCTACAAGCTCCTGGAGACAGAACTTTTTTTTTTTTTGAGGCAGAGTCTCACTTTATTGTTAGGCCATTCTCTTGCCCAGCCTCCCGGGTAGCTGGGACTACAGGCACCTGCCACAACGCCTAGCTAAATTTTTTTGTTGCAGTTTGGCTGAGGCCAGGTTCAAACCCAGCCCCCTCAGTGTATGGGGCCAGTGCCCTACTCACTGAGCCAGGAGAATCTTAGTGTAAATCCTCTCAAATTGTACACAATATGGTGGGAGAGGTGTGTTTTTCTGAGAAAGGAATGACTTAACAGCTGCTTACAGTAGATCTTCAAAGGCTTCCTTGACCCTATGGGGTTAAGAAGCATTAAGAAGCAACCTAAAAAGAAAATCCAGGTTATGGACTTCAGAATTTTTATCATCTGCAGAGGAGAGGAAAGGAATCTCTTGTGTTTGCTTTGTTTATGTATACCAGTGGTTCTTAACTAAGGGCTATTTTGTCCCCACAGGGCAATGCCTGTAGACATTTTTTGGTTGTCACAACTGGGGTGATAATATTGGAATCTAGAGAGTTAGAGGCCAGAGATGGCTGCTAAATATCATACTGTGCAGTTTGCCATCCTCTAAAATGTACATTTGTTAATAAATTGCTATTGTACTGAAAATATTCATTTGTCTGCAGGTATGTGTATATTTGTGTGTGTGCATTTCTTCTAAGTGGTAAAGTATTGCTGGGTGCGTAACTCACCTCCACTAAAATGGAGAAAAGTATTTGTTTCAAAGTAGATTCTCTCACATACACCTGCAAGGTCCAATAAAAATCATCTCTTTTATAAACATTCTTTAATGTTCTCAGTGAGAATTAATCCAGTCCCTTTTCTGGATTCACCTTATCTGATCCTCTCTTAAGGTGCCTCTCACTATCTACCTTAGTATCATAATTTCATTTACATACAAGTCTTATCTCTATCACTAGACAAAAATTTCTTGAGGGCAAGCACTATGTCTCCTTCCAACCATTACTACCTTCTATCATGTTCTCTGACCATAATTATCTGTAGCCAAAACATACTTTTTTCAAAACTAAAAATCACTTTACCTGTCGATCTACATTTTTTAAAAAAAATTAAGATTATATTATGAATATCTTTGCAGATGAGGACATGTGGATTTTTTCTTAACCTTGGCAAAGGCTGTCTAGGATTCCAAAATGTGAACTCATATACAAAGCTCCACGGTAACTCACCTTGATGACTCATGATTTTTTTTCTTTTTAGAAATAGGATCTGACTCTTAGTCATCAGGCTGGAATACACAGTCATGGCTCACGGCAGCCTCCAGCCTCTGAGACTGAAGTGTTCGTTCTGCCTCAGCCTTTGAGTAGCCAGGACTGTAGGCATCACCATGCACCGTTATTTATTTTATTTTATTTAGGATACATTAAAATTTGGTTTAATACTTCTTTGGGGAAAAAAATCACATTTTTAGTGAATGAACAAGAAGCATTTTTACAGTAGCAGTAGGTTATTATTTTTAACTACCATGCCATAAATTCATAGGGAAGAGGCTCCAGTAGCTCAGGGAGGCACCTTGCCATTGAATGTGACAAAGCGTTGATTGACTTCTGAATTCATGGGAAATAGGTTCCAGCACCTTGTATCACTGTTACATGGGGTCTAATGGGTTATCCTGGGTGCTATGCTGTACACCTATTATGCCATGAGCTCATGGGGAATAAATAGGCTCTTGCACCTAAAAGCATGGGTCCACTGATACTCCTGTGTGCTATGTTACATGCTGTATGCGATGAATTCATAGGGACTGGGTTCCAGGAGCTCAGGCTCCTTTCCGTTGGTTCTCACAAAGTGGGCTTCTCTGGGTGGAGCAGGCTGGCGCTTCAGTTGAACCCAGGTCCCTTTCTCTTTGGCTTCCTTCTTTTCCTGATCATTTTCCTTCACAGGTTTCAGGAAGCTATCTCGGCTCTTAGCTTAATATGCTCAATACAAACATTAATCCTCTTGGCAAGAATCTTGCCCTTAACTTGTTTGTTTACAACAATGCCAACAGCATGCTGGGCAACATCATAGACTCTTCCAGTGTTGCCATGGTAACATTTGTGTGGTATGCCTTTTTGAACAGTACCCATTCCCTTGATGTCTACAATATCACCTTTCTTGTAGATTCACATATATGTGACCAAAGGAACAACTCCATGTTTTCTAAAAGGCCTAGAGAACATGTATAGGGTGCCTCTCCTTTTTCTCTTTGTGTTTGTCATTTTAGTGAATTACTAGAAAATGGTGTCTCCAGCCGAAAATTTTTTTTTTTTTTTTAGAGACAAAGTCTCACTTTACCCCCCTTGGTAGAGTGCCGTAGCGTCACAGCTCACAGCAACATCCAGCTCTTGGGCTTAGGCAATTCTATTTCCTCAGGATCCTGAGTAGCTGGGACTACAGGCACCGGCCACAATGCCTGGCTATTTTTTGTTGCTGTTTGGCCTGGGGCCAGGTTTGAACCTGCCATCTTCGGTATATGGGGCTGGCGCCCTACTACTGAGCCATAGGCACTGCTCTGCACAGCTTTTTTTTTTTTTTTTTAAATATTTTTGTACAGACAAGAATACCTTGGCAAATTATGACAGTGTAATAGGTCATGGATAGATACTTGTTAAATTATTGATCAATTGATAGTTTAATGATGGGAGTTGAAAAACCATTTGGTAGGAGTGAAGGTAATTTTAAAAGATGAGAATTAGGCAGCGCCTGTAGCTCAGTGGTTAGGGTGCTGGCCACATACACCAGGGCTGGCAAGTTAGAACCCACTCGGGCCAGCTAAAAACAACAATGACAACTGCAATGACAACAACAAAACAGCCAGGCGTTGTGGTGGGTGCCTGTAGTCCCAGCTACTAGGGAGGCTGAGGCAAGAGAATTGCTTAAGCCCAAGAGTCTGAGCTTGCTGTCAGCTGGGATGCCTCAGCACTCTACCCAGGGAAACAGCTTGAGACTCTGTCTCAAAAAATAAATAAATACATAAGTAAAAAGATGAGAATTCATGCTTTTAAAAAATAATCAAAGAAAGGCCAGGCACAGTGGCTCACACCTATAATCCTACCCCTCTGGTTGGCTGAGACAGGTGGATTGCTTGAGCACAGGAGTTTGAGACCAACCTGAGCAAAAGCAAGACTGTTTCTAAAACTAGCCAGGCATTGTGGCAGGTGCCCATAGTCCCAGCTACTTGGAAGGCTGAAGCAAGAGGATCACTTGATGCTACAGCACTCTACCAAGAGTGACTGAGACTCTGTCTCCAAAAAGAAAAATAATCAAAGAAAGAATTCTTTGTAAACTTTATATGGCAGTACATTCAATTTATTTTTTTTGTTGTTGTTGTTAGTTTGTTTTAAGACGGAGCCTCAAGCTGTCCCCCTGGGTAGAGTGCTGTGGTATCTCTCACAGCAATCTCCAACTCCTGGGCTCAAGCGAGTCTCCTGCCTCCGCCTCCCAAGTAGCTGGGACCACAGGTGCCTGCCACAACGCCTAGCTATTTTTTTGGTTGCAGCCATCATTGTTGTTTGGCGGCCCGGGCTGGATTCGAACCTGCCACCTTAGGTTTATGTGGCTGGCGCCTTAGCCACTTGAGCCACAGGCACTGAGCCAGTACAATCAATTTAAAACAACTTACAGTGGCAATAAAAATACAATTTCATAGGTGGTGCCTTTAGCACTGGGTGCCAGCCACATACACCGAGGCTGGTGGGTTTGAACCCAGACTGGGCCAGCTAACAACAACAATGACAACCACAACAAAAAAATAGCTGGGCATTGTGGCAGGTGTCTGTGGTCCCAGTTACTTGAGAGGCTGAGGCAAGAGAATCACTTAAGCATTCCAGACAGTAAGTGCAGAGGAAATGCCTCCAACGGTGTTAATGGGTTTTAAAAATTATTTTTCTTTGTAACTTCCATTTAATTAGCAAAATTCACCCCCCCCCAAAAAAAAAGAGAGAGAGAATCGCTTAAGCCCAAGAGGTTGAGGTTGCTGTGAGCTGTGACACTGCAGCACTCTACCCAGGGCAACAGCTTGAGACTTTGTCTCAAAACAAGAACAAACAAAAATATATATACATATAATTTCATAAATTCCTCAGGAAGCAGAGGCAATCCTGCATTCTTTAATAAGAATCCAAATTTGATATGCAATTTAGTAAATTTGTCTGTTGCTAATATAAAATAATGGCGTAGTATTTTTTTTAGTTTGTTTTAATGCAATCCCTCTGTTGCTTCCTTCCTTCTTCTCCTTTCTTTCTTTCTTTCCTCCTTTCCTCCTTTCTTTTTTTGTAGGGAGGATGTCTCACTATGTTGCCCAGGCTAGGGCTTAGCAGCTGTTCACACAGGCAGTCATGGCAAGGGATGGCTTCAAACTCCTGGCTTCAAAGGATCCCCCCACCTCAGCCTCCCAAGTAGCTGAGATTACTGCACCTGGCCAATAATGGCATGATTTCCTAAGCAAACAAAATTTGAGAACCCTTCCATCTTTCTTCCTACTTGAGTGTCTTTCACTTTTAAAGTTATCATTGCATATCTTATCTCACAAACTCTGGTTTCTCAGTGGAGAGAGAAAGGGGAAATTTGAGGGCTGTTTCAAATAAATACTAATACGTCACTATCCGTTGAATATTTGAGTATTCTGCTCATTTATTTAATCGTGTCTTCATTTATTTATTTATTCTTTCAATAAGTATTTATTTTTTACTTTTATTTTTTTAAGAGACAGAGTCTCACTCTGTTGCCCTCGGTACAGTGCCATGGTATCACACAGCTCACAGCAACCTCCAACTCCTGGGCTTAGGCGATTCTGTTGCCTCAGCCTCCAGAGTAGCTGGGACTACAGGTGCCCTCCTCAATGCCTGGCTATTTTTTTTTTTTCAGTTTGGCCGGGGCCGGGTTTGAACCCGCCACCCTCGGTGTATGGGGCCGGCACCCTACTCACTAAGCCACAGGTGCCGCCCTCAATAAGTATTTATTGTGTCCCCTATTTGTGTTGACACTATCTTAAGTGTTGCGGACACAGTAGTGAACAAGTTTGGAAAAGTTCTTGCCCTCAGAGGACTTGTATTCTAGTGGGGGACAATGACTATCAGTAAACAAATAAATCAGAAAATATTCTGCTATGGGCGAAACAGAACAGTGTCTTGTAGAGTCATTGATGGGAGCAATAGACAGCATGGGGAGAGAGAGGACTACTTTAGAGGGGGTGGTGACAGAGACTTTTCTCTTGCTGAGGAAGTGACAATTGAAGAGAGAGCTAAAGGATGAGGAGATAGTTTTCCTGGAAGAGGGAGCAGCAAATGCAAAAACTCTGAATCAGGGAAGAGGCTGATGTGCTTGAGAAACAAAGAGGCCAGTGTCACTGAAATCCACTCACATCAGGTCTGATGACAGCAAACTGAAAGGCTTCAGGATGTATGTGGCAATGTGCTAGGAACCTATAGCCGCAGATGGAAGGCTGAGAGAAGAGGATTGCTTGGGCCCAGGTTGCTGGACTTTGAGGTTGCTGTGAACTGGGCCGATGACACAGCTTTCTACCCAGGGTGACAAAGTGAGAATCTGTCTCAAAAATGGGAGAAAATATTTAAATGTTATACAAATTACACAAATATTTGAATGTTATATATATCTGATAAAGGGCTGATAATCAGAATCTACAAGGGATACCAGCAAATTAGCAACAAACAAACAAACAAAAAAACCATGGGCAAAAGACATGCACAGAAACTTTTCAAATGAAGATAGTCCAATGGCCAAAAAGCACATGAAAAATGCTCAACATCTCTAATCATCAGAGAAATGCAAATCAAACCACTATGAGATACCACCTAACCCCGGGGAGAATGGCTTTTATCAAAAAGTCCCCAAACAAGTGCTGGTTTAGAGGCAGAGGGAAAAGAACACTTACACTCTGTAGCTGGAACTGAAAACTCTATGGAAACTAGTTTGGAGATACCTCAGAGAAGTGAAAGTACACCTACCATTGGTCCAGCAGTCCCACTACTAGGTATTTGCCCAAAGGAAACAAAGACATTTTGTAAAAAAAAAAACCAAGAGAGACGTCTGCTTGAATGTTTATATCAGTATAATTCACAATGGCAAAGATGTGGAAACAACCCAAGTGCCCGTCAATGCATGAGTCAATTAATAAAATGTGGCACATGGGTACCAGGGAACACTACTCAGCCACAATAGAATGGCCATCTAGTATCTATTGTAACAACCTGGATGGAGCTGGAGACCATTCTTCTAAGTGAAGTATCGCAAGAATGGAAAAACAAACACCACATGTACTCAATACTAAATTGGAACTAGTTGACCAATACTTATGCGCACAGAAGGAAATAAAATTCAATGGAAATCAAGCAGGTGGGAAGGAAGAGGAAGGATTGGGTAAATTCACCCCTGACTAGGGCAGTGCACATATTCTGGGTAGAGGGTACACTTACAACTTTGACTTCAAATGTACAAAGCTAATTATGTGACTCAAACATGAGTACCTCTGTAATATTCTGAAATGAAAAAAAATCATATATACCCCCTGAAATATGTACAACTATTATATAACAATAGAAAACTTTTTTGAGAAAAAATTATTTTTCATTATTGCTTGTGTAATTGATGACTTTTTGGTAATGGTGGTGTCTTATGCTTGGTAAGTTCTCCTTAAAGTAGAGCTCAACAAGGCCAGGTGCAGTGGCTCATGTCTGTAATCGTAGCACTCGAGAAGTGGAGGCAGGTGGATTGCCTGAGCCAGATTCAAGACAAGTCTGAGCCAGAGCAAGACCCTGTCTCTACAAATAGCCCAGTGTTGTGAGTCATAGTTATTTGGGAGGCTGAGGCAAGAGGATCACTCGAACCCAAGAGTTTGAGGTTGCTGTGAGCTATGACACGATGGCACTCTATCCAGAGGGACAAAGTCAGACTCTGTCTCCAAAAAAAAAAAAAGTAGAGCTCAACAGAAATTAATCTAGGCATTCATATTAATTACTTCTGGTGGAAAATAACAGCATGTCTGGGAAAGTCTCTTTCTTTTGCGGGGGGAGATGCTGGTTGACAGCTATAATTCTTTGCCTTATAAAGAATATTTTTTAAATTTGTTTATACCCTTGTTTTGAACTATAAGTTAGTAACAACACTACCCTTGAATCTACTGTTTAATCCTTCATTTTAAATGGATCTTAAATATCAGCAGAGAAAAAAAACCTGTAAAAGGGAATCTAAAGGGTCAGATGGGTGCAATTGGCAATGGAAGAATGAGGGCAGGAAGAAGCTGAAGAAAGCTGAAGAGAAAGAAGCAGAGGCCTGGGAATTCGGGAGAGACCAGGAAGCAGGCTCATCTCAGTATCTGCAACAGTTGCCCATCCTAGTGTGGTCTGACTTGAAAGTCGACTTGAAAACTAAACTGCTTTTGAACTGTAAGTATTACCCTGAGTTAAGTATTGTTATTCCCATTTTACAGATAAGGAAATACACACAGAAAGGTTAAATTATTTGCCCAAGGCCACACAGCTTGGTCAAGCTGGAATATGACCCTAGCCTGTATGACACCAAAGCTCCCTCTTTTTAACTACTGCCAGACTACTCAGGGTTTTAGCAACATCAGCTCACCTTTCCACTATCTCATAGAAGTTCCAGCCCCATCTTATTATCCCATCACAGGTTTCATGGTCACTTGGGTAAATTTCAGCTTTAGGCTGGGCACCTGTGGCTCAAGTGGCTAAGGCGCCAGCCACATACACCTGAGGTGGTGGGTTCAGCCCTGGCCCGCCAAAAAAAAAACAATGTCTGCAAGCAAAAAATAGCCAGGCATTGTGGCAGGCACCTGTAGTCCCAGCTACATAGGAGGCGGAGGCAGGAGAATTGCTTGAGCCCAGGAGTTGGAAGTTACTGGGAGCTGTGATGCCGCAGCACTCTACCCAGGGCGACAGCTTGAGGCTCTGTCTCAAAAATAAATAAATAAATAAATAAATAAACATTTCAGCTTTATTTCCCATTTTTGGGTACAACATTTAAAAGTATGGGAGACATAGACAATGGGATACTGATAAAGCAGATCAATATACAAGGGATGTCCAGAAAGTATCCAATCATATAATACGAAAATTAGGGACATAGATGGCTGGATATTTTCTGGACATCTCTCCTGTACATACATGGGAAAAAAACCAAAATATATTGAGATGGAAAAAAGGCAAAGTACAAAAGTCATGTATAGTACGCTCATTCTTATATAAATGAAGGGAATATACGTTTGTATATCATATGACTCAGAGTCTGAGCAAGATAGAGACAGCACACTCAGATGGAGTGAGTGAGCTGTTCACAAAAGTCAAGGAAAACCCACAAGGCATGGCTAAGGGAGTTGTCAGCTATCAGCCTCAGTGATTCTAGCCTGAGGGTGCAGGAGGAAGGAGCTGTTACCAGAACCCTGGGTGCTGTTAAAGAGGGTTGCACAACAGGAACGGTGGCCGGTGGCCATCGTGGAGGGGAACCATTGCTAATTCCATGCTCAACAAGGAAGGAGCTGGAGAAACAAATACCCCCAACTTCTCCCCTCCCTGCCTCTGATCTCAGCCTGGTGATTTTGCCATTACTCAGTTCTACTGGAAGAAATGACAGAGGTAAGGAGCCTGTTGGCATTGCCCATAAGGTTAGCTGCTGGGTATAGACAAGAAGGGTAGAGGAAGACAAGGAAGGGCCCATGTAATGTACCCTACAAATAAACATAGGGTGTTTCTGGAGAGAGTCACAAGAAACTAGTTTCTGATGGACACAAGACTTCTTTTTTAATTTATTTTATTACTATTTTTTTCTAGACAGAGTCTCACTGTGTCACCTTGGGTAGAGTGCCATGGCATCATAGCTCACGGCAATCTCAAAATCCTGGGCACAAGTGATCCCCCTGCCTTAGCCTCATTAACAGCTGGGACAATAGGCACCCACCGTGACTCCCAAATAGGTTTTCCATTTTTAGTAGAGACAGGGTCTTGTTCTTGCTTAGGCTGGTCCCAGACTCCTGAGCTGAAGCAATCCACCTACCTCAGCTTCCCAGAGTGCTGGGATTACAGGCAAGAGACACAGTGCCTAGCCAAGACTTCTTTTTTAAAAATACAATTCATCTTTTGGAGTAGTTTTAGATTTACAGAAGAATTGATAAGACCCAAGAGTTCCCCATACATACTTTCCTCTACTGACAACTTAAATTTGTATGGTACATTTGCCACGGATGAAAACAAAACATTGTTCCATTATTATTAACTAAAGTTCATAGTTTGTTCAGATTTCCTAAGATTTTACCTAATGGAATATTTTTGGTCCAAGGTCCCATCTGGGATACCAGATATCACATTACATTTGATCATCATGTTTCCTTAAGCTCCTCTTGACTGTGAAAGTTTCTCAGACTTTTCTTGCTTTTGTGATGCTGGACATCCCTTGTATATTGATCTTGCTTGACAATTTCGAGAAGTACTGCCCAAATAGTATTTTGTGGGATGTCCCTCTATTGGAATTTATTTCTCACTATTAAACTAGTGGGAAAAAAACATAAAGTGTCATTTCATCACATGGCATCTTTCTCCTCCCTACCATTTATTCATTTATTCAATCAAGTATTTATGTCATTATGGAATCATGAATATTTATTTTATACTTCTCATTAGAACCCAATACTACTTTTCTTAAATCAAATTTTTTCAACTTTGATCATTAGGGGCTCTTTCACTTGGCTCCTGTGCCCCATAGGCATAGCCCCACTGATGTAGGGTGATTTGGTTTTTTGGTTTTGGAGCACTTTTTTACTTTATGGCCCTGCAAGATGCTCCAGGCTGATCTTGTATGTTTCCCAAAAATGGCTGATTCAGCTACTTCTCCAAGGAACACGGGTCCTTATCTTGGTAAATTATATGAGAAACAAAGATCTGGGTGTTAGATGAGCAGTGGGCCCTCTCAGCCAATACAGCAAAGAAATATGTGCGTGTGTTTACAATTGCATAATGTATCTATATGTAGCTACATATATCTCTATGAAGTTAAACATAAGTTCATACTAACTAATGAAGAGACTAATTACTCGTTTTGTACTGTTTGAATTTTTTTTACTAAGTCCATGTTAGTTTGTCAATCACTTAAAAAGAAATAATAACGTGTTTTAAATGCCCTAGTAATAAGATAAATTGTATATATGCATGTCTTGATAGATGAGGGTAGTAGATGTAAAAAAAGCTCTATTGAAAAGGTATGCATATATCTAAATTCTGTGAATCAAACTTTTAAATATGTTCGAGAACTAGATGATTAAAATGATTCACATGAGTTATTCTTTATTAATTAAAGAATGATCACTATGTGTGTTAGTAGGTTGCACAACACCTCGACATGGTAAAAATGGAATTATTTTCTTCCTATCCTTTTTTAAAAAAAATTGTCAATCGTTTAAGGGGCATAAGTGGGGTGCTTTTTTTTGTTGTTGTTGTTGTTACATGGATGAATTGCACAGTAATTCACAGTGAAGTAAGGGCTTTCAGTGTACCCATCACCTGAATAGTGTACACTGTACCCATAGGTAGTTCTTGAACCCTCAACCTCCCTTTCAAATTCCCCCCATCTGAGTCTCCAGTGTCCATGATAACACCCTGTGTGACTTGTATACCCATTGTTCAGCTTATAAGTGAGTATAGGGGGTATTTGTTTTTATGTTCCTGAGATACCTCACTTAGGATAATGGCCTCCAGTTCCATCTAAGTTGCAAAAGACATTATTCCATTCTTTTTTGTGGCTGAGAAGTATTCCATAGTGTGAATGCGCATATATACACATGCCAGACTTTGTCTACTCATCAGCTGGCGTGCACTTAGGTTGATTCCCTATCTTTGAGATCATAAATTGTGCTTCTATAAGCATATGAGTGCATGTATCTTTTTGATATAATGCTTCTTTTCCTTTGGGTAGATACCTAGTAGTGGCCTTGCTGGATTGAATTGTAGGTCTACTTTTAGTTCTGTGAGGAAACTCCAGACTGTTTTCCACAGAGGTTGTATTAATAATAATTTCCATTCCCACCACAATGTATAAGCATTCCATTTTCACTGCATTGGTGCTAATGTGTATTGTTTATTGACTTGTTTACTGGCCATTCTGATGAAGTTAAAGTGGTATCTCATTGTGGTTTTAATTTTCTTTTCCCAGATGATTAGTGAAGTTGAGCATTTTTTCGTATGTTTGTTGGCCATTTGTATATCTTCTTTTGGAAAATGTTCATGTGTTTTGCCAACTTTTTAATTGGATTTTTTTTCTTGCTGATTTGTTTGAGTTCCTTGAACATTCTGGATATTAGTCACTTGTCAAATGTATAGTCTGCAAATATATTCTTTCATTCTGTAGATTGTGTATTTACTGTTAATTATTTCCTATGCTATGTAGAAAAATTTTAGTTTAATTATGTCCCATAATTTTTGTTGTACTTGATTTTGGGGTCTTTGTCATAAACTCTTTGCCTAGGCAAATGTCCAGAAGAGTTTTTCCTATATTTTCATGCTGAATTTTTATGGTGTCAGGTTTTACATTTAAATCTTTAATTCATCTTGCATTAATTTTTGTGTATGGGGAGAAGCAGGGATCCAGCTTCATTCTTCTGCATGTGGCTCTCCAAGTTTCCCAGTACTATTTATTGAAAGGACATCCTTTCCCCAGTGTATGTTTTTGTTTGCTTTGTAAAAGATCAGTTGGTTGTAGGTATATGATTTTATTTTTGGATTATTTATTCTGTTCCATTGATCAATATGCCTACTTTTATAAAAGTACCATTCTGTTTTTGCTGTTATAGCCTTATAATCTGAAGTTAGGTAATGTAATACCTCCAGATTTGTTCTTTTTGTTTAGGATTACTGTGGCCATTTGGACTCATTTTTTATTCCATGAGAAATTTAGGATTTTCTGTGAAAAATGACATTGATATTCTGATGAGAATTGCACTAATTCTGTAAATCACTCTGGACAGTATGGTATCATTTTAATAGTATTGATCCTTCCAACCCATGAGCATGGAATGTTTTTTCATTTGATTGTGTCATTAATGATTTCTTTCATCAGTATTTTATAGTTCTCCTTGTAGAGATCTTTCACTTTCTTGGCTAAATATATTTCCAGGTATTTTATTTCATTTTTTTCAGATATTTATAAATGGCATTGAGTTTTTTATTTCATTCTCAGCTTGGCTGTTATTACGTATAAAAATTTTACTACTGATTTGTGTACATTAATTTTGTAACCTGAGAGTTTACTGAATTTATTTATCGATTCCAAGAATCTGTTAGAGGAGTCTTTAGGGTTTTCTAGATATAAGATCATGTCATCAGCATACAGGGATGGTTTGACCTTTTTCTTTCTGATTTGGATGCCCATTATTTCTTTTTCTTGCCTGATTGCTGTGGCTAGGACTTCTAGTACTATGTTGAATAGAAGAGGTAAAAGTACAGTGGGCATCCTTGTCTTGTTCTAGTTCTTAGGGAGAATGCTTTTAAGTATAAACCATTCAGTATGTTTGCTGTATATCATACATAGCTTTTATTATCTAGAGGTATGTTCCTTCTATGCCTAGCTTGTTAATTGTTTTTCTCATGAAGGGGTGTTGGATTTTATGGAAAGCTTTTCCTAGATCATCTATTGAGATGATCATATGGGTTTATTTTTCATTCTATTTATGAGTTAAATCACATTTATTGATTTATATCTGTTGAACCATCCTTGCATTCCTAGGATGCAACCCACTGGATTGTGCTAATTTTTTTTTTTTTTTTTTTTTGAGACAGAGTCTCACTTGGGGTCACCCTCAGTAGAGTGCCATGGCATCTTAGCTCATAGCAACCTCAACTCTTGCCCTCAAGAAATCCTCTTGCCTCAGCCTCCCAAGTAGCTGGGTCTACAATGCCTGGCTATTTTTCAGAGATGGAGTCTTGCTCTGGCTTAGGCTGGTCTTAAACTTGTGAGCTCAGGCAATCTACCCACTTTGGCCTCCCAAGTGCTGGGATTACAGGAATGAGCCACTGCACCTGGCATTGTGCTAGTTTTTTTTTTTATATGCTGTTGGCTTCAGTTTTCTAATATTTTGCTGAGGATTTTTGCATCTGTGTTGATGAGGGAAATTGGTCTGTAGTTTTCTTTTTCATTATTTCCTTTCCTGGCTTTGGTTTTTGGGTCAGACTGCTTTGTAGAATGAATTATGAAGGACTCCCTCCTTCTCAGTATTATAGAACAGTTTCAATAGGGTAGATACCAGTTCTTTGTAGGTCTGATAGACTTAGGCTGTGAATCCATTTGTTCCTGGGCTTTTTATGTTTTGAGAGATATTTTATTACTGATTCAATCTTACTACTTATTAATGGCCTGTTTAGGATGGGGTCCTCAAATTTTTTAAACAAGAGGCCAGTTCACTGTCCCTCAGACCGTTGGAGGGCAGACTGTGGGCCCCAGGACAAGTTGGCTGCTAAGCAGGACAGGCAGCAGCCGCAAAAACACCCGGCGGGCTGGATAAGTGTCCTAGGCAAGCTGCCTGTGGCCTGCGGGCTGTGGTTTGAGGATGCCTGGTTTAGGATTTCTATTTCTTTTTGATTCAAGCTTGGGAGGTTGTATATTTCTAAAAATATATCCATTTACTCCCAATTCTCTAGTTATATGCATAGAGGTTTATAATAGTCTTGGACAATCTATTCGTTTCTGTGGTTGTTACATCTCCTTTTTCATTTCTTATAGAGGACGCCAAGAGCCAGATGACCTCTGAGCAAGATGATTTGCAGCTGGGGGGTGGACCCTCAGGCAATTTGTCTGCAGATGCTCCTTGCAGAGAAAGCCCGAGCCCATGGCGATCCTTAGGCACATAGTCATTGTCTAATACTCCCCTCACCTGTCTTGAACTGTCTTAATAAAAGGCTAGTGCGGAGGTTGCTCAGGACTATCCTGCAATCAAGGTTAACCCGCCTCCTACAAGCTTGTACTTCTAATCTGCCTTATGCCTGGTTCCTTCCTGCGGTGATCGAGACCAGGGCCACAGGGGCACTAGGGGTTGCAACAATTTCTGATTTAGTTTGTTTGAGTCTTCTCTCTTCTTTTCTTGGTTAATTTAGCTAGTGGTCTATCAATTTTATTTATCAATCCTTTGTACTTTTTTGTTTGTTTCACTTTTTTGTTATGTTTACTTTCACTCTGGTCTTTGTTATTTCTTGTCTTCTGCTAGCTCTGATGCTTTCATCTTGCATCTTATAGGATTTTTCTCTCTTTCTTTTACTTTGGCCAGTCTGATAACTATGTGCTTTGGTGATGTGCTATGTGCAGTGAATCTTCTAGGACCTTGATGACCTACTTATATTTGGATGGCTAAATCTCTAGCAAGACCAAGAAAGTTTTCTTCCATTATTCTCTCAAATAGATTTTACATGCTTTTGCATTTTCTTACTTTCTGTCTGGGAATAAGGATATCATAGGGATACCTATGATAATAAATACCTTATATTTGGGCATTTTACATAATCCCATATTTCTCAGAGACTTTCTTCATTTCTCTTTATTCTTTTTTTATTTAATAACTGTTAATTCAAAAGCTTTGTCTTCAAGCTCTGAAATTCTTTCTTCTGCTTGGTTTAGTCTGTTATTAAAACTTTCCATTGTCTTTAGAAATTCCCTAAATGATTCTTTCATTTTGCAAATTTTTTTTTAAATATATCTTTCTCTTCAGTGAATTTTTCATTCATGTCCTGAATTATTTTTTGTTTTCTTTGTAATGGTTTTCAACATTTCATAATCCCATGAAGCTTACTTGTGATTCATATTTTGAATTCCATATCTGACATTTCAGAAATTTCCTTTTGGATAGAGTCCATTCTAGAGAGATAGTGTAATCCTTGTGGTGGGGGGCAGGGTGGTATTGAAAGAACTTGTTTTTTATCATGTTGCCAGAGTTTTTATGCTGATTCCTTCTCATCTGGAACCTCTTATCTCAGTTCAAAACAGATAGCTTTGGAATTCATCTGTTATCCTCTGCTGCTCAGCATAGAGAGAAAGAGGTATATTCCCCTTTGGCTCATGCAGGTAGGTACCCATTGTGTTACTGACAATTTGGGCCAAGTGGATCTCAGATCCCTGGAAGAGCATTTAGGTGCAAGCAGTGGTACACAAAATTAGATAATCCCGAGTCCCTGGGTACTAGATGTCATCCTTGACTGCTGGGAGAACCAGACTGAGACCAGCAAGCTGGCTAACTAGCCCTCAAGCCTCCCTGAGTTCAGGTGCTGGCTGTAGTAGCGTGGAATGAAGTGATCTCCTGGTCCAGAAGAATGCTCAGTCAGAAGAAGGGCAGATGTACTGCAAGCATGGACAGGGGAGGCTGGCCATCTCGACAAAATTAGCACAGGCAGGCAGCTATGGGATCACACAAGCTGTTCACGCCTACCTCTCTCAGCGGTGATAGTGGTTTCTGTCCTTTGGGGGCACAGAAGTTCTCAGATGCCAGCTCCCACCCTGGTCCAGGTATAGCAGAGGTGGTGGAGGCAGCTTGATACTCCAGACTGGATGTGGGCTGTGACTGAAATACTCTGGCAGGGGAGGAATAGTTATGCCAGGGATTTGCCTCCAGGGATGATAGGCTCCTTCTAGAAGAGACAGGCAGATTTAGGGAAAGGACTTCTAGCCTTGCTCTTTCTCAGAAGAGGTAGTAGTAGCTTGGTGCCTATAGCACAGTGGTTATGGCACCAGCCACATACGCTGAGGCTGGAAGGTTCGAACCTGGCCCAGGCCTGCTAAACAACAATGACAACTGCAACAAAAAATAGCCGGGCATTGTGGCGAGTGCCTGTAGTCGCAGCTACGTGGGAGGCTGAGGCAAGAGAATCACTTAAGCCCAAGAATTTGAGGTTGCTGTGAGCTGTAATGCCACAGCACTCTACCAAGGGTGACATAGTAAGATTCAGTCTCAAAAGAAAAAGAGGTAGTATTTTTTGTCCTTGGGGCACACAAAAGCACCTCGCCTAGCTGCAGCAGAGGTGGGGGAGAAAACTCAAGCTTCTGGATAAATGCTGGCCTCCCAGAATGGTTGAGGGCTGCCCCTGAAGTGTTCTGGTTAGGGAGTGGTGTTTGTGCCAGGGTCTTGCCTCCAGAGTAGGTAGGCTCCTCCCCAGAGAGACTAGCAGCTCAGGGACAGGACCACTATCCCCACTATCCCTCAGTGGAGGTGGTAGTATTTGTCTTTGGGGCATAAAAATGTTTGCTGGGGCTTTTTAGAGGGCAAAGTGTGAGCCCAAGCTTTGTGGAAGCCTGAGTGAGATACACACTGGGGCTCTGTATCAGAGGCAGAGCAGCTGCTCCTAAGTGTCCTAGCTTAATCATCCTCTCTAAAATCCTCTCCATTCCCAACGGAAACAGCTGTGGCTGCCTCAGCAGTGGTAGGTGGGGGAGGGAGGAGGAGGAATAGGCTCCAAATATGCGGGTACCCTGGTCTCCTTTGTCCTAAGGGCTGCTCTGGCATGTTGCACCCTCCTCTCAGCTGGAAGCAGCCCACACTGAATGCTTAAGCTGTGGGAGACCCACTGTTCCCCCAGGACCTACTGCTCCCCTCAAAGCTGCTGAGGCCCAAGTGGGTTCCAGGGAGTATTGGCTCTGCATCTGGCCATGTAGAGACCCAGGAGCTGAGATTCTCTCATCAGGACAGCTGCAAAAATGCTGCCTGTCCCTGAAGGGAGGGAAATGAGCCACAGACTCTGGGCAAGTTGAGTCGAGTACTATTAGAGGTGCACTCCCACCACAGGCCTAGAACTGGCCTTCCCACAGCCACAAGCTCCTACTTGGGAGTAGAGGTGGCCATGTCTGTGGCACTGGGTGATGGGAGGAGGGAGGTCCCTGTCTCCACATCCCGTCCTGGGCTCTGATACTGCTTCTGCTACCGTATAGGCTCCTCTGTGCCACCTGCATCGCCGCTGGGAGAGGCATAGACAACTTTGAATCAGGAGCCAGGGGTTCTCAGGTGCAGGAGAGTGTGCGTTCTGTCTTCCTCCATCCTGGTAAGTGTTTGCGGTGCTTCCTACTTCCAGTGAGGCAGACTGCCCCACCGAACACTGCTGCTTCCTGGGGCTCCCTGGCCCTTTGTGGTTGTCCATGAGGGTGCTGGGGAATGTTCATGTGGGATCCAGTGACAAGGAGACTAAGGGGCAGTGACTTCCCTGGCAGAAGAGAAGCACCCAGTGTGTGTGTGTGTGTGTGCAAGCAATATGGTGTCCACTGTCTTGGCTTGGGTCTGGGGTGGAGAGAAGCAGCCCCACGCAGACTGGCCGGCGCCTGGGTTTGTCAGAGTAGAAGGGCTCTGTGGCAGATGTGAGGGGAGAAAAAGTAAACAGTCCTGCCCACCCTTTCCTTTGGACTTCAGTTCCCCTAGGGGTCCGTCTCTGTCAAAATCTTGCTCCTTGTTCTGCTCTGAAACTTCTTCCCATGGGATCTTTAACAAGGGTAAGTTCTGATATCTTACCCTCAGTATTTCCCCTGGGCTATGCTTTCTTACCAGAGGGATTTTCTTCTTTGGGGGATAATCTAGAGATCATCCCAGATATCTGATATTTTACACTCAGTATTTCCCCTGGGCTATGCTTTCTTACCAGAAGGTTTTTCTTCTTTGAGGGATGAACTGGGATCTGGAACATCTCCAGTTGGCCATCTTTCTCCCTCCCCTAGTCATTGCTTTTTTCTTCTTCCTATTAATTTGTTTGAATTATTTTTTGGTTTAAAAAATAGAAATTTATTTCTCACCCTCTGAAGGCTGGAAGTCCCAGATCAGGTTGCCAGCGTGGTGGGGATCTGGTGAGGACCTTCACCCTGGCTTGCAGATGGCTACCTTCTTGTTGTGTCATCACATCGTGGAGAGAGAGAGACAGAGACAGAAAATAGAACAGAGTGTGGGAGCACATATACCCTTTCTATTCTTTTTTTTTTCTTCTAGGCAGGGTCTGGCTCTGTTGCCCAGGCTAGAGTGCAATGGCATCATCACAGCTCACTGCACCCTCACACTCATGGGCTCAGTAATCCTCCTGCCTCAGCCTCTTGAGTAGCTGGAACTATAGGTGTGCCACCACACCTGGCTAATTTGTAAATTGTTTTTGTGGAGATGGGGTCTCATTTTTTGCCCAAGCTGGTCTTGAAGTCCTTGCTTCAAGCCACTGTTCCACCTTGGCCACCCAAAGTGCTGGAATTACAGATATGAGCCATCGCACCTGGCCTTCTTCCTATTTTTTTTTTTTTTTTTGCAGTTTTTGGCCAGGGCTGGGTTTGAACCCACCACCTCCAGCATATGGGGCCGGCGCCCTACTCCTTTGAGCCACAGGCGCTGCTACTTCTTCCTATTCTTGAACCTGCTCCTCTTCCTGGGTTTCCCATCCTAGTAAATGGTATCCCATCCATCATGTTGGCCAAGCCAGAAACTTAGGAGCCATATTGATGCCTCATATCTGTTCTATTTAATGTTATCTACTATCAAGCCCACTTTTTGACTAATTCTCCATTTCTTCTGCTTTTCTCCATCCATCTCCACCACTACAGCCTGGGGTCACAACAGGATTACTACAGGCAATAGCCCAATGGGTTTCTTTGATTCTCCTTTCTTCTACTCACAAATTATCTCTAAAGCAGCCCTCCAATGTTTAAGAAATGCACATCTAGTCAAGCTCATCAACTTTTCAAAATGGCTCTCCATTGCCCTTAGTCCTTTCTATGCACCCAGGGTACTGAGCTCTCTTTTGTTTCTGGATCTGATGATTTGCTTCTTCCTCCACCTAAAACTCTCTCCCTTTTTCTCCAACCCTGGCTTCTGTCTTAGTTTAGCTGTCCCTGTGATGGCAACTTCCCTGATAGCCAAAGGCAAGTTAGATGACTTTACTACACATGTCCTTAGCACTCTTATGATGTGTGCATTTAACACACTGAAGTATTCTTTTCTGAACACAATAATAGACCATAAACTCCTTTAGGGTAAGGACATTTTAAATAGTGTAATGGAATCTATCGTTTCAGTTTCAGTTCCAGCTCTGTCATTTTTTACCTACATGACCTTGAACTATTCAGCTTGCCCTTGACTATTCAATTTCATCATCTTTAAAGTGAGATTATGTGAGAATAGTGCCTATCTCATAATGTTGCTGTAAGAATTAAATGTAATGCCTGACAGATAGTAAGCACTTGATAAATGTTCGCTATTATGATTGAGTTTTAGAGCACTGGGGAGCAGTTTAAGTTAGATCTTGGTATATTTTAAGCTTTATTCCCTCCCCCCAAGGTACATGAGTATATGTATATGTTATTTGATGTTGCCAGGAATAGCTAATTTTATCTGTCGAAAATTTCTTTCTAGCACGCTCTTTTGAGTCATAGATTTTGGCTTTTGAGTAAGCTAAAGGTTGTTAATTGGGAGAATGGCCAGAAAAACTTATCCACAGCTTTTGAATCACATGTTGAACAAATCTGGCATCACAAGCGTCAAGCTGCCTTCTGTTTCTAATCATTTTTCTTTCTAATTTTGTTTCTCCCACCCAAAGGGATTATAATTTATTTTCATTGCAGAGTCCATGGAAGATGTCACAAGATGTAAAGGCAATTATTTTCAAGTAGATAGAACCCATATTTGCTGAACATTGCAGTTGGCTTCATCCCAAATGCTAAGCAGTAGCAATACTTCCCCAGATTGAGACAACGTGTTACTGATCTGAAGAGGCTGGCAAAAGTCTTGGCTCAGAAAACCTTTCTTCTCTTCCATACCTCTAAAATTCCCTTTAAAAAAATCCAACTAGTTTAGTATCTTATTTATGGTAGCTTCTCTAAGAGCATTCAGGTCAATGGGCCATGAAAGTTTTGAACCCAAGTCATATTTCAAAATAAACTTCTCTTGGAATTTTACTTTTATTTCTTTAATTTCACTTTTCTTTCCTAAACTTTTCTTTCATTTCTTCATTTCCCCATATATACGCATCCCTCCCTTATACTAACCTTAGAAAACAAACTCCTTCCTCTTCATTTTCTGTATTTTGCTCTTTCCCTCACATATCTTACGGTTTTCCAAGTTTAGGCATTTATCCCTGCTTTGAAATTCCTATAAAAAGAGGTGAATCAGGAAATGACTTTTTGTCAACCCTAAAGCTTGTATCTTGTAAAACAATAAATGATTTACAAAAAGAGGAAAATGGCAAGTTTAGAAAAGAGTAAGAACCAGGAATAACACAGTTCACTCCTAGTTATAAAAATTCTATGCATCAAGGCTTAGGTCACGACCTCCTTTTCTTCACAAAAGCTTCACACTTTTTCCTTGAAGATTTTGCTACACTTTTATTTCTACTACAGCTACGTCATCTTGTAGTTTTGCCAGTTCCTTCTTTGTTTACTCTCAGTAGAAATAAGTTTCTTGAGGGCTAAATCTTATGTCCATGACCTTAGGCAAGTTTTCTAATCTTTCTCAAAGTATGATGAAGTCCATGAACAACAGCAAGATTCTCTCTACTAAAAATTAAAAAACTAGCCAGTTGTTGTGGCAGGTGCCTATAGTCTCACCTACTCAGGAGGCTGAAGCAGGAGGATCTCTTGAACCCAAGAATTTGAGATTGCTGTGAGCTATGACACCATGGGACTCAACCCAGAGGGACAAAGTGAGAGTCTCAAAAAAAAAACTATGATGACATAATGGTCATTCATTACATTGTCATGATAATTAAATACAGTTATAGAACTTTCTGGACCATAGTAAAGTTCTGAATATATATATATATATATATACACATACATATATATATATATTTTTTTTTTGTAGTGACAGTCTCACTTTATTGTCCTTGGTAAAGTACCATGGCGTCACACAGCTCACAGCAACCTCCAACTCCTGAGCTTAGGCAATTCTCTTGTCTCAGCTTCCCAAGTAGCTGGGACCACAGGCATCTGCCATAATGCCCAGCTATTTCTTTGTTGCAGTTTGGCCAGGTCTGGGTTTGAACCCGCCACCCTCAGTATATGGGGCTGGTGCCCTACCCATTGAGCCACAGGCACTGCCCTAAATAATTTTTTTTTTTTTTTACTTTGTCACCCATGGTAGAGTGCTGTGGTGTCATAGTTCACAGCAACATCAAATTCTTGGGCTTATGCAATTCTCTTGCCTTAGCCTCCCCAAGTAGCTAGGACTACCGGTGCCTGCCATAATGCCTGGCTATTTTTAGAGATGGGGTCTTGCTCAGGCTGGTCTCAGACTCATGAACTCAAGCAATCTACCCGCCTTGGCCTCCTAGAGCACTAGGATTACAGGCGTGAGCCACTGTGCCCAGGCTGCTAAATAAATTTAATTCCTTTTTCTTGCTTGCTTAGTTTTTTGGTTTCCTCCATGTTAATTTCACTATCTAGTGGGAGCTGACACAGAGTGCTGATTCAGAGTATGACCTGAGGATTTGATTCCCAGCTCAGCCACTCTCTAAGGAATTCAAGAAACATACTTAATCTCTTATCAACCTAAAATAATCAAAAGGGTCAGGATATAGTTTGAAGAAGAGGTTATTCAAATGTTAACTTTGGGGATGATCACTCAGGAAGCACAGATCCCAAAGAATAGAAGTCAGTATTCCAAAGTGTAGAAGTTGGAGGTCAGTTATAAAGATAAGGTAGAAGCTTAACAGAATCTCAACATCTTTCTCTATAAAACCTAGTGAATAGTTTTAGTTATCTGATTAGTTGAAGTAATATTTTTCTTTTCTGGAAAGGTATATTTAACATTCCAAACTGAAGATGTGATAGTCATGGGGTCTTTTGCATCATCTTGGTCTGCATTAGCTACAGGACAATAAAGGAGGAAGTTAGTCTATAACCAAGACCAGTGATTAGAAGAGAAGGTCTGGTCTCTGGTCAAGAACAATGAGGAAGAGAGTTAAATTGTAATCTAAGAAGCAGAAGTCACAACTACACATTACATGACAGATCACAGTCATGTCTCTCTTAAGGCCTAAGGGGTTTTTGGAGTTCCAACAGGTTTTCAATTTTAATTTATTTTCACATTTCCCCCTTTCCATCCATATCTTTCAAAGAAAGCATTATAGATGAGCTCAATAATTTGGACCACTTTTACTCTCTGGAGCTTAATCCCACATCGCTAGAAAGGCTCATTCCTAGAATGTCATGTCCTATAATGAAGGGGGATTAGAGAAGCTATAAAGCTGATGGAGTAGAGGCCAAACTTAAAGCAACACGAAGGAAGTGATTTTGTGACTTGAGTCAGGCTAAATGACTATATTTTCAATTCATGCAATTCTTTGAGCAGCCATTATTTAGGTCTTTTCAGGCATAGTTTGACTTCATTGCAAACACATGCTGCAGCAGGAGAAACAAAAACAGCACAAAACACAATTGACTATAATTCTTTTCTTTTTTGTGAGACAGTCTCACCATGTTGCCCTTGGTAGAGTGCCATGGAGTTACAGCTCACAGCAACCTCAAACTCTTGGCTTAAGTGATTCTCTTGCCTCAGCCTCCTAAGTAGCTGGGACTACAGGTGCCCTGTGCAATGCCCAGCTATTTTTCAGTTGCAGTTGTCATTGTTGTTTAGCAGGCCCAGGCTGGGCTCAAACCTGCCACTTTCGGTGTATGTGGCCGGTGCTGTAATCACCAAGCAATGACTATAATTGTTATATAAAAAAGAACAACTTCACCACCAAGTTGCCCAAGATTCAAACCAGCTATTTAGCCAGTCATTTAAAGAGAATGTTGGATCTGAAAGGTTAGTTATTTGAGTTTTCATATCAGTGATTTTTACATGATATTATCTGATTCTTCTGGGATATAGATGAGTCCCAGATTCATCTCAAATTTTATGATGGTGGAATTTCTCCCTTTTGCTGCAGTGAATATGTCTAAAACCATTCAGTTCTATAATACTGCCTTTCTCATAAGAGTAACTTCATTGTTTAATATGAAAATACCCATGTGGCTACCATTTAGGCTATGGCCTCTACATGGCAAGTGACATCCTTAATACCTAGCTGTGGTATGAAGATGAAAGCTAAATGATCCTACTAATGGAAGACAGAATGGACTCAATCAGGAGTCCTGTGAATGAGGAAAATTTACAGGTTTTGACAGGGTATGGACTACTCAACCTTGTGCCCAAGCACAACCCAAAGAACATTGTCCTAACCATCCTGGGGGTAAACAAGGCCATAGGTTAGTGCCACATGGCCAAGACATTCCATTCGGACCTAACCCACAAGTCCTGGCCATTGTGCCCACTCATACCAATTGGCACGCCAATTAGTACTTTGTAATATAATGGTGTGGATTCAGTGTTCTTGGGTGTCCTTCCTGTATCTCTAGTGTCACTGGGTTAGATATCCTTGGTGTATTTTCTTGTTGCAAACATAAAGAGGTAAGCTTATTGAGCCAGAAATAAAAAAATCCCAAATTTGTGTTATACCTTCCTGAATTTAAGTTGTCTTATCTCTCAATTGGTGCAGTGTCAGAGTTTCACCCTCAGTTGGGGCAGTGCCAACATCAAAGGCAATGAACTCATTTCTTTTACCAAGAAACTCTTTCCATGTCCTTTTCACTGTAAATTATTATCATTATTACAGACCAGTGATGTGCACTATCCTTAGTCATATTAGTGTCAAATACTGATGAATTTTTTTTTAGAAAAATGGGTATATTTATAATACTGTATGCAATCTTGTCCTTGGAGACGAGAGGCCCACCATGGAGGACAGGACCTAACACAAGGGCATGAGACTGCACATTTATATCTTTTTGTAATCTTTCAGCCTAGTTCAGAATCCACGGCAAAATGTTTGCTTCATGGGCAACAGCTGGTGATAGTAGGACCAAGACATGAGAAGTACAGACAAAAAGAATGTTAGTGGGAGCTTGTAAAGGAAAATCTTCCCTGTCTGTTAACAGTTGTTAACATTACATGTTTATTTAGGTATAGGCCTGGTCTGGAGTGTTGGGTTTTAATTGTCTGCATCAGATGTTGTCATCTTCTTGGCCTGAAGTTGACTTATTTTGAGTTGAAAGTCACCTTCTGAGACAAGACTCCACTTAGGACACAGAGCTTTCTTTAGATGAGAAACATGGATCCAGAGGACTATGCTTCCTACTTTAATAGCACAAGGATAGTGAGAAACACTTGATAAGGGCCCTTCCACTTTGGTTGGTGAGAGTCTTTCAAAAGATGTTGTTTCTGGGAGATAAAATATCTTGGTTTAAGATTGCGAGTGTTGATCCTTCATTTCCTGAGAGCCCACTAACAAAAGAGTCTTTTTTTTTTTTTTTTTTTTTTTTTTTGAGACAGAGCCTCAAGCTGTCCCCCTGGGCAGAGTGCCGTGGCATTACAGCTCACAGCAACCTCCAACTCCTGGGCTCAAGCGAGTCTCTTGCCTCCACCTCCCAAGTAGCTGGGACCACAGGCGCCCGCCACAACGCCCAGCTACTTTTTGGTTGCAGCCATCGTTGTTTGGCGGGTCCGGGCTGGGGATTCGAACCCACCACCTTAGGTGTACGTGGCTGGCGCCTTAGCCGGTTGAGCTATAGGCGCCGAGCCCAAAAGAGTCTTTCACTAGATTATAATCCTTAGTTAACTATCTCATAGGGTTAGAACATTAAAAGAATACATCTCCCCTTACAGTTAAGGAGTTACACTTTCCTGGGGACAGATTCATACAGCTGCCAGTTATTATTTCAAATGAGGACAACTGATGTCTTCTGAAAAAGGCTGACATTAGCTTAAGCAAAACAAGCAGAAGAGCCTTCATTCTTGGAATCTTAAAAACTTAGATTGAGTCTTAATTATTCCATTTGTACATTCCCCTAATTCAGGTAATTGAGGATAATATGCACAGTGACAATTAAAGTGTTGGAGAATGGGGCCAAATTTTACATACTGATTGAATTACCTGGTTGGTAAACTATGGAGTTTTAAAGGAACTTCCCAGGTCAGGATAATCTCTCCTAAGAGAATTTTACTTACTGCTAACATCAATGCTCTTCTGCGTGGAAATGCTTCTCCGCTATGAGAAAACATGCAAATTATCAGCAGAACATACTTTCTCCCTTGTGATGGTGGCAGCTGAATAAAGTCTAATCACCATAATTCAAAGGAGCCTTCAGGTGCAGAGAAAATGACCTTGAGAATTTTGTACAAGTTTCTCTGGGTTTTATTTGGAGCAGATGCAGCAGCAATTGCACATCTTATGAGCTATAGTCAGAGAATGTAACCATTTTATGAGGGCTTCGGAGAGTTAGACCATGTACGTAGGTTAAAAACAATGAATTCAACACAAAGTATAGGCAAGTTGTTTGGTCCATGCCATGCTTTCATCCTTTAAGTAAGATCCATCTGTAAACAAAACAGCATCAGTCTCAGTAAGAGGAGTCTCTTGCCGTCTGTTCTGGGAGACTCAAGTTGGTCGGTTAAGATGTATGCAATTGTGCGGTGTCTCATCTGATGACAGAGTCGGGAGAGTGGCGGAGTTTGGGTTATTGCACCCAGAGATTATAATGTGAGGGACAGAAAGGTGGTCTCCGTAAGAAGCTAATCTGCTGATAGAGAATAGTAGTGACTGTGCTATGAATTTAGAAGTGCTCCCACTTCTAAGAAGTCTTAGAATAGTTACATAAAGTCTTTCTTTATCAAATGGATGGGGGATAGAGGGAATTAAGAGTACCTTGTAAAGGAGCTGGCTGAAAAGATTTAGTGCTGATATAGGAGCGTAGTGACACTCACCGTTTGAATTGTTTGTTTACTCTGAGGAATGGGACCTTGTCATAAGATGGGATTTATTATAGATAGTGTAGCTCCAGTCTCAGAAGGAGCTTGTGCTTGTCGTCCATTTAAAAGAATTTCCATCTCCCCTTGAATGCTACTGAGGAGGGCAGGAAAGGTCCCTTTAAGTCCTCAGAGTGCCCTTATTCTTTCTTTTCTTTCTTTGCCTCTTCTTTCCTCTGCTTTAGTTTCTGCTAGTCTTTCTTAAAGTGATCAGATATTTTGTGGTAATTACAAAACAGAGGGTTAGGTCCATTCTGAGGTTTACTAGGGTGTTTAAAGGTCTAGACTGGTTCAGTTATTTTAGTTGCAAATTCATAATCTTTTTTTTTTTAGACAGAGTCTTATGTTGTTGCCTTTGGTAGAGTGCCATGATGTCATACCTTGCAGCAACTCAAACTCTTGGGCTCAAGTGATCCTCTTGCCTTCACTTCCCCAGTATTTGGGACCACAGGTGCCCAGCTATTTTTATTTTATTTTATTTTTATTTATTTATTTTTGAGACAGAGTCTCACTATGTTGCTCTAGGTAGAGCGCTCTAGCATCACAGTTCACAGTAACCTCAAACTCTTGGGCTTAAGTGATTCTCTTGCCTCAGCCTCCTGAGTAGCTGGGACTACAGGTGCCCACCACAACACCCAGCTATTTTTTTTTTTTTTTTTGGTTGCAGTTGTTATTGTTGTTTAGTGAGCCCGGGCTCGGCTCGAACCCCCATCAGCTGTGTGTATGTGGCTGGTGCTCTACTCACTGAGCTACGGGCGCCAAGTGAAGCCTAGCTATTTTTAGAGATGGGGTCTTGCTCTGGCTCAGGCTCATCTCAAACTTCTGAGCTCAGCCAATCTACCCACCTCGGCCTCCCAGAATGCTAGGACTACAGGCATGAGCCACCATGCCCGGCCTGCAAATTCATAATCTTATTAACCTTTTTCTTTTTCTTTTTTCTTTTGTTTGGCTTCTCTTTCCCTCTCCTCTGTAGTTGTCGTATGAGATAAGCAATACACAAGACTAACCAAACCATGAATTTGAAAGGTAGCCCAATATGGCATTGTCTTCTTGCTATCAATGTTAATTCTTCAGCTAATCCATTCCATGAAAATGGAATCAAGTATTACTTTGATGATTAGCATAACTCCCTTCAGATAATGCTGGATATCATTTAAAGATTTTTTTCAAATCTCTCCAAGTATGTTATTACTGACTCACTTAAGTTTTGTTGACGTTGTTATAGTTTATTTCAATTTACCACTATTTGGAATACTAAAGGGATGGTTTTGAGCAAAGCCTTTGTAACCTCATGGGCACAGCTATGATCTTCTAACAATTTATGAAAATTCTCCCAGGGGTTCCTCCAATTTGCATTAGCTATCCACTCTATAGCTTTACTTTCTGATACTAATATGTGAACTAGCTGATGCAAAGAAAAAAAAAAAAAACAAGGGTCATAAGCTCAAACATTTAGTTCAAATTCCCTGGCAAAACCAATAGGGTCCTGGTGGGGGATCAGAAAATTCCTTATCATGCCTTTAAGTTCTACCTTTGCCCAGAGTGGATAAGCTAAGGGAAGTTCTCCCTACAAGATACCAGCTGTTCACAAAATGGAGCTCAACAGCAGGAGTGGGAGGCTGAGGAGGGAAGGAAGGCAAGTCTGGGCAAGGCAGTTCAGAAAAGAAGGGATACAGAGATGGGAAGAAAGGGCAGGAGAAGAAATTTCAGCAGTCTTCTTTCATTCAGAAATGGTTTCAGAGTGCTTTTAATTTTTTTCCTGCAGAGAAAGAACTTTGTCAGAGCCTCTTTTGGAAGCTGCTAAGTAGATTGAAAGGAACTCCCAATTATTTTGTTTAATCTCAGAGCTTTTTGACTTGTGTATACAAATGAACTGAGTTAGGTGTTTCAAAGGTACCCCATCTTGACCATTATAGTTTTGGGCATTTGTATATTAAGTAAGATCATTTTTTTAGATATTGATAAGAGATGACATCCTAAGTATTATACATGGATCCAACAGGAGTTACTAAAGGAATATCTCTCTTTAAAAAGACAGACTCAGTTTTAGATGAATGATTGCCTGTAATTGGGTTCTCTTTTTAAGTGACCAAAGACTGAAAAAGAAAGATACTATGGGGCGGCTCCTGTGGCTCAGTGAGTAGGTTGCCGGCCCCATATACCTAGGGTGCTGGGTTCAAACCTGGCCCCAGAAAACTGCAACAACAACAAAAAATAATAGCCTGGCGTTGTGGCAGGTGCCTGTAGTCTCAGCTACCCAGGAGGCTGAGGCAAGAGAATAGCCTAAGCCCAAGAGCTGAAGGTTGCTGTGAGCTGTGATGCCATAGCACTCTACTGAGGGTGACAAAATGAGACTCTGTCTTTAAAAAAGAAAAGAAAAGAAAAGAAAGATGCATCTGGGGTTGCTTCATGGGGATGACTCCTCAAGGTGTCTCCACAAATTGCTCCTCCCTTCTTACATGTCTCACTGAAATCCAGGAATCTTAGGTGCTTAAGACACGAGACCAGCTCTTCATGCTATATGTGCTCACAAGGTTAAGCAAGATTGCCTGGATGTTCTTCTTTGGGGATGAGCCGGGACCATCCTCTAAGACCTTAGTCATGGAAGGTATCCTTCAGCCAGGAGGAAGAGTGTCCATTGTCTTCAGGACTCATTTTCACTCCCATACAAAGCTTTTCATTGGTTTTAGTCACTGAAAAGAGACTTTAGATATGCCAAGTGAGTCAAGCTTCAGGGTTCAGCCAGTTTTTTTTCTTTTGCAGTTTTTTCTTTGGCCAGGGCTGGGTTTGAACCCAACACCTGTGGCATATGGGGCCAGCATCCTACTCCTTTGAGCCACAGGCGCCGCCCAGCCTGTTTTTTCTTTATGGTAAATTTTGCTTAATCTACTAATGTTTACTTCCTTTTTTCAGAGAACCTATATCCTTCCTTCACCAAAATTTGAATGAGAGAAAGGGCTGACCAGACTCTAATGAGTAGTTAAACAAACAACCATTTACCTCAGACAAAAATGAAAATCACAAATCTGCCAACAGCATAATCCATAGAGAACAAAACCCAAAACTTCTACCTCAAAGCAGAGCTTCATTTCCAGCTCCATAGAGTCTGGAATGAGGTTGCTTAAATAAAGTCTGAGTCTCAACAAAGTCAGGGAGATTCGAGACCGAAGACAGTCTCACCAGAGACCCTTGCCGATTCCAGCAAGGTTAGGTAAACAAAAGCCATTCACGCTGGTACTGAGGCGTGATTGTTGGTGAAGTGGCAGGAATAACTAGAGGCTTGCTTTGAGTCCCCTTGTGGTCACCAAAACGTCAACCTAAAATAATCAAAAGTCTCAGAATTTGGTTTCACGAGTGTTTATTCAAGAGCAAAGTTTGAGGATAGCCGATTAGAAAACACAGGTTTTAAACAATGGAATTCAGTGTTCTGAAGTGTAGGAGTTGGGGGTCATTTCTGTAGATAAGATTTGGGAAGTTTAACAGAATTTCAACAACTTCCTGTAATATATAAGGCTTAATGCATAGTGACAGTGATTTGATTAGTCAAGGCAATCTTTTTCTTTTCCACAGAGGTAAATTTAACATTCTGTACTGAAGATGTAACAGTTATGGGATCTTTTGCACTGCCTGGACAATAAAAGAGGCAGTTAATCTATAACAGAGACCAGTGATGGACAGGGGAGGAGACATGGCCCCTGGTTTCTCCTAGTCATTTACGGAACAAGAACAACAAGGAAGACAGCTCATCTGTAATCCAGGAAGCACAAGTTATAGCTACACAACTCAGATCACAATCACATCTTTCTCAAGGCTTAAAGAGTTTTTTGGGTTCCAACAGCTTTTAAATTGTATTCTTTTTAACACTTTCTATGCCTCATTTTCCTCATCTGCAAATTGGGGATAATACTTACATTTCTCTTCAGAGGGTTGTTGTAGTCCTGAAAGGACAAGAAGCAATTAGATCCTAGCACAGGGTCAGAGCTCTAGGAAGGTTGGCTGTTCTTGTCACAATGTTCCATGCATAAAGTAGGCACCTAAAAATACTTAAAATGAATTGGAAAAAAAATGTATAGCACAGGAGTAGGTAAGGCAATTAGAACCCAGCACACAGTGAGTACTTACAAAAAGCACGAGTTCCTGTAATAAGCAGATCAACTGAGGTAACCTTGGTTATTGTTTTCTACCCTAAGGTGGTCTCCTTTAGTTTGCCAATTGATCTTACACCTCAACCTTATAAATGATTTGCTGGGCCGGTCCAAATTGTATTCAAGTCATAAAAATTAAAAATTGTTTGGAAGAAAAAAACCAGAAGAATTAGTGAGTGGAATTATAATCAAATAGGAAGGGTGTTGAACAAGGGTGAATAGAGACTCCCAGTGGCATACATCTTATTTAAAGTCTTAATTAGAGTTCTGGAAAAAGCAAAATCATATTCTAATGAAATGGTAATATAATTACATTGGAAATGAATGGAAATGCTAATACGGGCTGAGGACCTATATAACGAGGTCTAAATAAGGAGTTTTATCTTTCTGAAAGCTCATAATGTGTTTTAAACATCTCATTAATCTGCACAGTGTCTCCAGAAAGGTAAAACAAGGTACTTAATTCAGTAATATTGCCTTAAAATTTTAAAAAAATTTTTATCCATCTTATAATTTAAGAAATCAACTATTTCTATAAGGGTAAATGAATAAGATAAATCACAGACCCCAGCTCCTTCTCCCAGTTTCCTTTCCCAAGGACAACCACCACTTTGAAATCCTTCAGTGTTTTGTTTTGTTTTGTGAAGGAGTCTCTTTCTGTGTCCTGGCTAGAATGCCATGGCCTCAGCCTAGCTCACTGCAACCTTAAACTCCTGAGCTCAAGTGATCCCCCTGCCTTAGCCTCCTGAGTAGCTGGAACTACGGGAGTGCCCCACCACACCTAGCTAATTTTTCTGTTTTGTGGAGACGGGTCTTGCTTTGCTCAGACTGATCTCAAACAATCTTCCTTCCTTGGCCTCCCAGAGTGCTAGGACTATAGGCATGATGAGGGATCCTCCCCTTGTGGATGGGATTAGGTGCCCTTACAAAGGCCCTGATAGAGGGAGTTTATCCCTTTTCACCTTTTCACCCTTCTGCCATGAGGCATATGGCACTCCTCCTCTCTGGGAGACCAGCATTCAAGGTGCTGTGTTGGAAGTGAGAACATCCTTTGTCAGACAACTGAATCAGGCAGCGCCTTCATTTCAAACTTCCCAGTCTCTGGAATGGTGAGAAAATAAATTTCTGTTCTTTTTTTTTTTTTTTTTCTTTTTGTTGAGACAAAGTACCACTCTTGCCCAGGCTAGAGTGCCATGGCATCAGCCTAGCTCATAGCAACCTCAAACTCCTGGGCTTAAGCAATCTTCCTGCCTCAGCCTCCTAGTAGCTGGGAGGGTATGCACCACCACACCTGGCTAATTTTTCGATAGCTTCTTGTTCTTGCTCTTGCTCAGGCCGGTCTCTAACTCCTGAGCTCAAGTGATCCTTCCACCTTGACCTCCCAGAGTGCCAGGATTACAGGCATGAGCCACTGCATCCGGCCTAAATTTCTGTTCTTTATAAATGACTCAGTCTCAGCTATTTTGTTATAGCACACAAATGGACTGGAACAGTCTATTTTCAGGCATCGTGCTTGGGGTTTAGTAAGCCCTTCTTCTATTTTTATCTTAAGGGCTCTTTTTTATTTCCTGAAAATTTTTTTATGGTTTCCAATTCTGATGTCATGAGTGAATTGAAATAAGAATTCGTGACCTCTCTGAAGACATTGAGGATTTTGTTATTCTTCTTGCACACTTTCTATTTTCCATACATTTTTTTTCTATTCAGATTTTTCTCAGATCTCTTTTTTTTTTTTTTTTTAAAAACTACTTTAATTTTTTTATTTCTTTTTTCAGTTACATACTTTTAAACAGGGATGTGTTTCATTATTCAGACATTCAGGCAATGTTGACTTCATTAGTGTTGACAGAAAAGAAGCATAAAAATGCAAAACATTGTTGGCTTAACCTGAACATACCTGCATTACCTATTACTGACCAGTTCGTGTTGCCAAAAGACTTATTCCTTGGCATTAAAATGGAGCAATTAAAAATATTGCTAAAAAGCAAATGTCTACACACTGGTCTTTGCAGCAAATAAGGGTATTTATACTTTTTAAAATATTTTAAGTCCATAATTGGATTAATATACACACCTTCTTATGTATAAGGAGTTCAGATCATATAAACACTGTACAATCCAAAAAACCCTACTGACAATAAAACTAAATAGACTTATGATAAGAAATACAGATACCGCATGTATTTACAAATATCATAGACACACAGATTTGGTCAAATACTGTAAAGAAAGAAGTGGTTTCACATTATAATGGCCAAAACATCCATCTACCTTGCTCAAAGCAAACAAAAATAAAAACTCAGTATGTAATTCCTGTAGTTTAAGACATCATGACAGTATATGAACAGAATGAAAACTACTAACCAAATTATACAGCAAACATTTTCTGAGCTGAATGTAAGTCTTTAAAATCAAGGAAAAGATCATTCACAGGATTTGGAACAACAATGATAAACAATGTCCTGATTTGTGGTGTTCATATGGGTGCCCAATTCATCAAAGAGAATGCATTAAGCATTTTGGCTAATAAGAAAAATAAATTACAAAAGACAATTAAATCCCTGTAAATGTAATAATGAAGTTTAAAACATGTGGGTGTATTTACTTTAACACACATTTTAAATGTTACCTTGAGACAATAAAAATAAATAAGCATGCCCGGAGGCACGCACTCACAAAGAACAAACTGCATGGAGCAAGGACTAACTCCAGAAATGAAAAGGAAGGATGAGATTTGTTCAACATAATTAACATTTGTAGCCAGTTTTGTCTGTCTGTTTGTTTTAACCCTTCTTGAAAATTCTGGCTAGAATGTGACTCAAGTACTCCTGCGTCTTTATGGCTTAAAACAAAGCATACTGGAAAGTGGAATGGGCTTCCTTTTTGTAAGAATGACTTCTTTGTTCATGTGCAGGCACTTCAAAAGACTGTGGAGGCAAAGCACCTGACCCATCCTCTCCAAGGTATTTTCCAATCATTGAAATTATGCTAGAGAGCGGGAAGATTCCAGAGAAACAGCAGAGGTGAATACAAGAGACTAATGTGCACAGAGGCGAGAGAGTGACCCAGTTTTTTATTGCTGGGGTTTTTCTTTTTTTAATCAAAGAGCAAAATAATTAATAAACAGACACCATTGCATGGCACATCCAAAGTTCCTGCGTAAGGGAGAATGCAATCACTCAGCAGTAGGTGGGGGCGGGGGGTCTCTTTAGGCTTCAACCTTACACATTGCAACAAGGTTCACATTTATTTCTTCTTAGTGTATTTCTTTGAAATTCCAACACTTATCACTTCTTTAAGTATTCACTTCTTGCTGTCTAACATACATTATTATCTGGAAGCAGAAAGTTACATTATACAAAGATTTTGCATTTTTTAAAAATAAGTGCGTTTGCCGCTTCTGCAACACGGTACTTGACATAGTGGTGCAAGAACAGGAGAGCTCGTGTTTACCAGGCTGCTGCCACCACTGGCCCACCACCGTCTGCCAAAGCACAGAGCTCTGTCCTCAGGACCTCTGGGCGGTGACTGTACCATGATTCCGCAGAGAGAATGTTAGTATGACCCGTGAGTAACAGTACCATCACAATACTGAAATCAATGGAGACGTCACAAAATAGGAACTTCTCAAAGAATAACTTCTTTGAAACATTGGGGCAATGCTGTTGTCTGTGGCACCGCCCACTGGGGAAAGAAACTGCTGTTTGATTATGCTCTTGCAGAAGTTATAAAAAACAGATTAGGCATAAAAGTGGTTGACATTTAAGGTACTGCCTTCTACAATAGAAGAGCTTCTAAAAACATGTTCTATAGAACTGTATTCGTCAAGACCATCTCATTGGTCCATTCCATTCATCGATGGGCAAAGCACACATGTTTCGACAACACTTTAAAGCTTCCATAAAAGTTAAATTAGAAAAAAATATGAATGTAAGACAACCACAAAATGAAGTATGAAAGTATGACATTTTTGTTTCTAAGAGTGAGTCCTTGAAAATACATGTGGTCACTACAGAGATGATTTAATTGCGAGACAGCAGATGACGCGTGAGTAGCTCCCCGGTCTGTCTGTGTCCAGGGTCATTTGTGGCGCTGGATGGTTTTCCTTTTCCTTCGTTTGAAAAAACAGCAGCACCACATGTTCAACACTTTCTGGCAGTTGGTTTCATCCATCACTTCTACTTCGGTAGGGGCTGTGATGGGCGCATTTGAACGTCCTGCAGTAGGGTCGTCTGTGTTTAACTCTCCATTTGTAGAACTTACAACCTGGTTCTTGGACTGTTGCATTTTATCTCTGTGTTGATGGGCTTCCCTATTGGATGCCAGAGCAGGATTTTGCTGAACCGCACCCACTGGAGTAGGCAACTGTTTACCAATCCAGTCGTATTCATAATCAAACATATATCCTTTCCGATCAAACAAGTCTGTAAAAAGCTTTCTCAGGTAGTCATAATCTGGCTTTTCAAAAAAATCTAGCCTTCTGACATAACGAAGATATGTTGCCATTTCTGGAAAATTCTCACATAACACTTCTATGGGTGTAGCTCGTTTTGTATCTCCAATTTTCTGATATCTCTCTTTTAATGTGTCAGCCTTTAAGCCTTGCCAAGGAAGACTGCCTCTCAGAAAATACATAAACATATGACCTAAAGCTTCTAAATCATCTCTTCTACTTTGTTCTTTTCCTAAATGTGTGTTTATGCTCATGTATCGAGCTGTTCCTGTAAGGCTCTTGTGTTCTCTGTATGGGATGTGTTTCTTTGTCTCTGGATCAATATATTCCTTTGCCAAACCAAAATCTATAATATGAATGACTTGCTGGGTTTTGTTTCCCGGTCGTCCTATTAAGAAGTTCTCAGGTTTTACATCTCTGTATATCAAGTTCTTTGAATGAACATATTCCATGCGAGAAATCAGTTGTATAGCTGTCATGAGAACTGTTTTCAGAGAAAACGTCCTGTCACACAAGTCAAACAAGTCTTCCAAGCTGGGTCCCAGCAGTTCCAGCACCATAGCATTGTATTTACCACAAGGGCCAAAATAGTAAACTTGAGGTATGCCATCTCCAGATCCTAACTGCTTGTAGAATCGGTATTCCAAATGTAGCTGTGGTGCTCTGGATTTCATAGGCTCCAGTTTAATTGCCACATATTCATTTGTGTATAAATTTTTCCCTCTGAGGCGCGGTCGCCAGCAGCGGGTCGGTCCCGGGCGCGGGCGGCGCCCCCAGGTCCGTCAGTCAGCGGCTGCGGGGGCAGCAGCGGCGGCACCACATCACACGCGCCGGCGGCCGGAGCAGCACTGCGAGCCACGCAGGGAGGGAGCGAGCGAGGTAGGGGGAAAGGAACGAGTGAGGGAGGTAACGCAGCTCGGATCGGACTGGGTCCCCGCACTACTGCCGGTGCCTCCTACCGCCACCGCTGGCCGGAGAGTCGCCGCCCGAGCCGCTGCTGTCGCCACCGATGCAGCCGGGAATGAATGCACAGCGGTGCCTCGCTTATCCGGAGGTCAAACATCCTTCTGCCTCGGGCATCCGGATCGACGCCGGACCTGGAAGTGAACACATCTTTTCTCAGATCTCTTTGTGCTTGACTGCCTGCTCCTATGTAAAAGTGGGGGCCTCAAGAGCTGCCGGGAAGCTCTGAGTAAGTGGGCGAGGCTTGTTCATGGTGGCAAGATTTCCTGTTTGATCAGCTAGCCTGGGTCTTTTTTAGGGGAATCCCTGATGTCAACATCCAAGTGAGTATCTTTAGGTCTTTCCTCTTGGGTCTGAAAACTTCCCACACAGAAAAGACTCGTTTGGTGTTCTGTCTGGAAGTAAAGAACTGGCTGCCATCACTCTGGATTGAGGAAGAACTTTTATATAACATGCATACATCATTTACTTAACCAAACCAGAAGTTTTTGTCTTTTGACTTAATTAATTAATCTAGAAACAAAGTCTTGCTCTGTGGCCCAGGCTAGAGTGCAGGAGGTGACCATAGCTCACTGCAACTTCCTACTCCTGGCTCAAGTGATCATCCTGCCTCAGCCTCCTGAGTAGCTGGGACTACGGGATACACTCCACAAGGCCCAGCTAATTTTTAAAATTTTTTAGTTCTTGTAGAAACAGGGTCTTGCTCAGGCTGGTCTTGAACTCCTGGTTTCAAGTGATCTTCCTTTTTTTTGCAGTTTTTGGCCAAGGCTGGGTTTGAACTCGCCACCTCCAGCATGTGGGGCCAGTGCCCTACTCCTTTGAGCCACAGGCACTGCCCCCCGTTTCAAGTGATCTTCTTGCTTCAGTCTCCCAAAGTGCTAAATTATATCCACAGTGCTCATCCATGGTTTTTATTATAATAAAACAGAAACTCTGGCTTGGCACCCATAGCACAGTGGTTAGGGCGCCAGCCACATACACCTGGCCTGGGCCAGCTAATCAACAAAGACAACTGCAAAAAAACATAGCTGGGCATTGTGGCAGGTGCTTGTAGTCCCAGCTACTTGGGAGGCTGAGGCAAGAGAATCTCTTGAGCCCAAGAGTTTGAGGTTGCTGTGAGCTGTGATGCCACAGCACTCTACCAAGGGACACAGTAAGACACTGTCTCAAAAAATAAATAAATAAATAAATAAATAAAACAGAAACTTTGCTTTATTCTCTTTGTAGAGGAAACCTATCTTCTTCTCAGGTGAGAGCAAGGGATCATCCAGCAATCTTGAAGAGAGAAGCATCTGGGGTTTGAGCTGCTTCTCAAACAATTTTCAACCAAACTTCTTTATTCCAGCACACCTTGCCTCTTTCTTCCAGGAGTAGTGAGGCCATTAATGCCCGAGCTCTAATTATTTGGTGGTTTCAACTGATTTGGTAGCCGGTTACAGTAGCTTATGCTTGTAATCTCGGCACTTTGGGAGGCTGAGATGGGAGGATAGTTTGAGGTCAGGAGTTTGAGACCAGCCTGGGCAATATAGTGAGATCCTCATCTCTACTGTTATTTATTTATAAAACAGACTCTCACTTCGCCCTGTGGGTACAGTGCCGTGGCATCATAGCTCACAGAAACCTCAAACTCCTGGGCTCAAGAAATCCTCTTGCCTCAGCCTCCCGAGTAGCTGGAACTACAGGCAACCACCACAATGCCCACTTTTTTTTTTTAAGAGACAAGGTCTTGCTCTTGCTCCAGCTGGTCTCAAGCTCATGAACTCAAGCAATCCACTTGCTTCAGCCTCCCAGAGTGCTAGGATTACAGGAGTGAGCCACTGTGCCCAGCCAACTCTACAGTTTCAAACATTAGCCAGGCATGGTGGTGTGTCCCTGTAGTTCTACCTAATTTGAGGAGGCTGAGCTGGGAGGATCACTTGAACCCAGGAGTTTGAGATTACAGTGAGGCATGATTATGCCATTGCCCTCCAGTTTGGGTAATAGAGCAAGGCCTTATCTCCAAAATAAATAACTAAATAAATAAGTTGACTTGATTCTTGCTTTTCCCCCAAGAGGAAAGAGAAGTTTTTCATCAGTTCTACTAATTCAGTACCACTTTTTCATCTAAGTTGCAGCTTTCAAAAAGTTGGTGCCATTTCTTCTCATGTTCACTCTACTCTCGTAGGTTTATGCCTTTACAAAATTCCTTTACTATGCTATAGTTTTTGTTTTTGTTTTTGTTTTTTTGAGACGGAGCCTCAAGCTATCCCCCTGGGTAGAGTGCCATGGCATCACGCTCACAGCAACCTCCAACTCCTGGGCTCAAGCGAGTCTCCTGCCTCAGCCTCCCAAGTAGCTGGGACTACGGGTGTCCGCCACAGCGCCCGGCCATTTTTTGGTTGCAGCCATCATTGTTGTTTGGCGGGCCCGGGCTGGGGATTCAAACCCGCCACCTTAGGTGTATGTGGCTGGCGCCTTAGCCGCTTGAGCCACAGGCGCCGAGCCTATGCTATAGTTTAAATGCAGTTTAGAGGAGAGTAAACGTGTGTGTTCAATTAGCCATCTTTTTGTAATTCTGCTTTCTTTAGGCAGTATTTTCTAGGTGTTTGGAATTGTTTTGTGGCTGCCTTCATTTGGGAAAACCAAAGGCAGCAGACTCTGGGCCTACTGAGCTGGGAGGACTCACTCCTTTTCAAAATGTAGCACTGTGCCCGGCTTCCCTCCCAGATAGTCCCAGTAAAAATAAAAAATTCTCCAAATCAAGAATCAGGAAAAAGTTATGGGAATCTGATTGCAAAAAACATTTTTTAAAATATGTCACATTCAAATAACTTAGTCCCTGTGGCAGACAGAACGATGGTCTCCCAAGGATGTCCACGTTCTGATACCTAGAACCTGTATGTTATTGGCAAAGGGGAATATAGGTAGCTAATCAGTTGACTCAAAGATGGGGGATTATCCTAGTTAATCTGCATGAACCTAATGCCATCAGAAGCTTCCTTAAATGTGAAAGAGGCAGACAAAAGAGTCAGTGTCAAGTGACCTGATATTAGAAAGACTTGACCATCCCTTGCTGGCTTTGAAGGTGCTGTGAGCCATGGACTGCAGGCAGCCTTTGGAAACTGGAAATGGTTCCTGAAGGAGGCAGCTCTGCTGGCCCTTTGACTTTAGCCCAGTAAGACTGATTTCTGTTTTTTCCACATCCACACCAACATCTATGGTTTGGGGATTTTGTGATGTAGGCTAATCTTACAGGAATTAGATGATATTCTGAACTTCCAACTTATGGATCTATGAGATAGTAAGTTTGTGTTGTGTTAAGCCCCTAAGTTTATGGTTATATGTGACAGCACTAATAGGCAACACATACATTCACTATAAAATTAAAGAAGGGTGATTTGGCCCATTGTGGTGGCTCACGCCTGTAATCCTAGCACTCTGGGAGGCCAAGGTGAGTGGATTGCCTGAGCTCACAGGTTCGAGACCAGCCTGAGCTACAGCAAGACCCTGTCTCTAAAAATAGCTGGGTGTTGTGGTAGGCACCCATAGTCCCAGCTACTTGGGAGGCTGAGGCAAGAGGGTCGCTTGAGCCCAAGAGTTTGAGGTTGCTATGAGCTAGGATGCCACCGCACTCTATTGAGGGTGACAAAGTGAGACTCTGTCTCAAAAAAAAAAAAAAGAAAGGGTGATTCATATTACTTTAAAATTTGATTGCCAAGGAGAATAGAGCAAAGCTAATAAGTAAATAAAATTTGAGATTTTCAGTAAGGTAATTATGTTACATTATCCTCCTAGGCCTTATGTAGAGGAAGATGTTTTACATGGAGTAATGAGGTTTAATCTTCAGGGCTCTTTAATATTCATGTCCTTTTGAATACTGGAAGAGTAGAATGTTGTAGGTAGAAAAAGAGAAGCCAGGTGGCAAGCAGGAAGCATTCCTGACAAATTGCACCAACAGATCTTAGAAGAAAGGGATCTGAATCTCCAAAGTTCCAGTGATTTCTTGTTATTTTTGTTCTTGTTCTGAATGAATTCTCACATTCATACCTAATTCTGTTTCGGTAATTCAGTACTGTTTTTCTTATAAAGATCTCCCTAAATTATACCTGCTCTAGGTCCCAAGAAACTTAGACTCTTAGTCTTCGTTAAGAGACTTAAAACAGGCTCAGTACCCATAACACAGTGATTACAGCTCTGGCCGCATACACCAAGGCTGGCAAGTTCAAACCTGGCCCAGGTCAGCCAAACAACGACAACTGCAATAAAAAAAAAATAGCTGGGCATTGTTGTGGGTGCCTGTAGTCCTAGCCACTTGGGAGACTGAGGCAAGAGAATTGCTTAAGACCAAGAGTTTGAGGTTGCTGTGAGCTGTGACGCCATGGCACTCTACTGAGGGCGGACATAGTGAGACTCTTGTCTCAAAAAAAAAAAAGAGAGATCAGATATATAATGATCATATGTAATAATGTACATATATTGAAAAAGGAAAGAAAAAGTAGGTGCAGTTAAGGCTTGAGAGGCTAATAAAGCACCCCAGCTAGGCCCTTTCACAGTATTAAATCTGCCAATAGGCCTTGAAGGAAGTACGCCAATGCCTAGAGTAGGGACTTAATATTTTAAGAAAGTTGGTGAAATCTGTATCTGATCTTGTAGACAATGGGGTACACTCTAAAGAAAGGGAATGGGAAGACTCACCCAAAAGGAACGTGACATCCTAGAATTGAGCTGGTTCAATCCAAATAAGCAAACATTTATCACATACCTGAGCACGTGGGGCTCTGTGCATTGTCTGAGATGAGAGAAGGCAATGAATGCTGCCTGGAGTTGCTGGAAAATGTCATCCTAAACTGCCTAGCAGTCCCACCATGGAACATCTTCATTCCTTAGAACGAGGGGGGGTCCACTTTTTCCCCTCCAGTTGTTTTTTACTATGGTAAAATACACAGAAAAATTTACCAACTTAATTATTTTATTTTTTGTTGTTGTTGCAGTTTTGGCCGGGGCCGGGTTTGAACCCACCACCCTCAGTATATGGGGCCAGTGCCCTACTCACTGAGCCACAGGCACTGCTCAACACCTTAATTATTTTTAAGTGTACAGTTCAGTAGTATTAATCATATTTATATTGTTGTGCAATCATATTGGTATCCATCTTCAGCACTCTTTGTACTTTTAAGACTTGTTTTTAAGTTCTTTTGGATGGTCTTTTGTTTTTTTTACATGGAAGCAGTTTACCTCTGGGCACCAGTTTTTGCATGATATTCAGAGCAGCATCTTACCACCAGAAATGGTGAAAAGGTTGTATGTATATTAACTCATTTAATCCAATCAACAACTCCTTGAGGTGGAGACTCAGAATGGGTCATAAATAAGGGAGAGGGGATTTCAATGCAGGTAATCTTTGCATGTAACCACTATGCCCTACTGCCTCTAGACTAGAGCACTTCAGTCAATAAAGATTCTCATTAAATGTCAATGACAAGCAGTAAGTCAAAGACACTGGCTCACAGCACAGTGGGTCTCATCTGCCTTTTCTGCTCATACATCCTGAATAGTTACCATGACACACTCTCATCACTAACTCTGACTATTTGGGTCAGTAATTCTCAATGGTGGTGGCAGTGGATAGGGCATATGGGTATATGTACTTTGAAAAACCCCGTCCCCTCAGGTGATGTTTATATGACTTATTAGAGGTAGATTGTAGAATCCTGTTGTAGAAGAATATTTACTGATGTGGGAGAAAAAAAGTCACAAAACATGATGTATAACAAAAGAGTATGATCTCACTTTTGTAAATAGTTTTTTTGTGTGTGTATATATAGGAAATTGCCAAGCTATTTTTTCTTTAATTTCTACATTTGGTACATTTATTCTTTTCTTTAATTTCTACATTTGATACATTTAGTATGTATCAATTTTGTCTCAAGAGAAAAAAAAAATGAACAAAAGTAAACCTCCTTGGAGGGTTATTCCAGGAAGCTGTTGGTTGAGAAGTGGTGCTCAAGAGTCTTATGTGGTCCAGGAAATTGGCAGACTTTTGGAGAGACAAGAATTCTTTACCACAGAAGGTGCTTCAGGGAGAATAAGGGTTTCTGAAGAAGCAATAGACTTTCTGGGGAAGCTCAGCTAACCGGGAAGACATCTGGTTGGGGGGGCAAAGTCAACACTCCAAACACATTTTTTCGTTCAAATGGAAAAGGGCTGACCACCAGGAACAAAACTCTTCAGGGAATTTAAATTTTTTCTAAGTTTATTCATCAAGCTCTTATATGCTACCTTAGTATACATAATGTAACTGATTGTATATGTATCTGCTCTTAGGAAGGAAAAAGAGACTTGTACACACTCATGGTGTGATCTGCATGGATAAGGCAGAAACACACTGCATGATGCCAATTAAGAAATAATAGTTAGGTCTTTTTTTTTTTTGGCTGGGGCTAGGTTTGAACCCGCCACCTCCAGCATATGGAGCCAGCACCCTACTCCTTTGAGGCGCTGCCAATGGTTAGGTCAAATATAAAAAGTCGAACAGTCGAGTGGGCACTAA